>NW_026294747.1:1200000-1575000 GCF_026119805.1 Tympanuchus pallidicinctus
CGGAAAGAATTGCGACTAATTCCTGGTCGGAATTATTTCAGACCTAGGAACACCAAGTATCAGGAGCAGCTTTGCACCAATGTGCTAGATACAAATTATCATCTCTCTACATCATAAATCTTCCAATTTGTATCTCTAAGAGCTTCACTTTTTAAATAAACAGCTGCAATGAGATCCTTGAAAATCACACCAAGGTAAGATTTGTAAACACCTGGACACTTGACCTGACATCAGTGTGGGCCAGAGATTATATATTTATGCTAAAATTCTGGATCACATAGGTGCACAGGAAGGTGTAGTAGCATTTTTGCAGGCAAAAGTGCATGTATGCTTCTGAAATTCTGTGGGTCTCAACTACCAGTTGGCAGTATTTAACTTTCTATAATTTCTTACATTATTATTTTATTTAATATTTATACAGTTCCTTTCTAACAGTTGTTTTCATCTCTATGGGATACTGGATTGCTATCTGAATATCTGGTAGACAAAGTTATGTATATGCCTAAAAAACACAAATTCGTTTCCCCTCCTTCTTCCAGTTTTGTAGTACCAATGACCAATTCGTCCTTAATTTTCTTATAAAGGGATCCCAAATCATACAGGGATCAGTCTCTCACAAAAGTACATAATCTTTCACGTTTCCTCTGTTTTATGCTGAGGGGGTGGGATGGAAGAAATTCAGCAGATGAGGGAGGAAAAAAGCAATGACTCAAAATTCAGAACAGCTAAATAGGTCATTCAAGTCTTACAATAATCTCCAGTCCGTAGGAGCAGGTGATGACACTGCTAGTCAGAAACAGAAATTGAGAATGCAGGATGCTGGCATTTTTTTTCAGAGCTTATAGGTCTCATGAGCACTGGATCATCTCTACTATATATGATGTTCTAGGATGCACATTATCACACGTGTGAGGTAAGATTATGCATGAGAACATGCAGGACAGTTCCACAGCCTTAAAATATCTGCTTTCAAAGACATTCAGATAAAATGGCTTTAATATATTTAAAGTCATTACTGAAAGTAACAACCAGTCCCCATTGTTAGAACCACCACTTTTCTGATCCCACTTTTGCTTTAGTTAATCCTGAAACGGTATACTAACAAAATCACTTCAGTTAGTCAGTCAATGAATTCATTACAAAGGTTTTCTCTTACAGTCTGCAGAAGGTAATTAATCGGTTCATTTCATCAGCACCTTTAACTTTCTGTACTCACAGAAGAACGGTAGCATACTTCTGCCAGTGATCTCACCTGAAGTCATAACAAGGTTGTCTGTAATGGGAGAAGGGCTGTGGACATACGACAGAATTTTCACTGATTGCAGAAGTAGATATTGAGCCTTCTGTTGTTTGTTGGTTTGTTTGTTCTTCAAGATGGTTAAAAAAGACAGCTTGATGACTGAGACACAAAGTTCACTGTCTTGCCTCTCCTGTACCCTTTCAATTCAGGGCAGATCTAAGAGTTTTCACCTAGTTGAAGACTCAAGCATTTCATAAGGCTACCAAAACCATAGCCTATGTAATTGCCCACTGACAATCAATGGGCTGCAAGTCCTCACCTCTTCTTCCAGGACTGTGTACATGGCACTATCACAGCACAGTCTTTCCAGAGGATTCTGGAATAAACTATATAGCAGAAGTTCCTTTCAGTGCTCTGCCTTCTCTGCATTTTTTGAGCACTTTATGTCTGCTAACTATGGAAACTGAAATGTTAAACAAAAACATCTTTTCGGAGCTATTCAATCATACATGGCCAGCAACTGTGGGATTCATAATATTTACAGTCACGATGGAATTTTATAGATGAAAAACCGTCGGATTCTTTCTGAAGTATCTTTATGAAAAAGCCATTCAAATAGAAATTAGTATTCAAAGAAAAGGTGAATACAAGTACATGTTGTTCTAAAAATGACTGCTAATCTTCAGTATGCAATAAAAAGGGAGAAGTTATAGCAAAACACAATGGGAAACATGGACAACATTAACAAAACAGGAGGCTGCAAAATGATAACTATTTTAATGCTATTTCACATTTCCTAGTTTTTGAACGTTGAAAGCAACAGTAAAACCTAATCGCATCAGATGTTTGCTAATAATGTACTCTATAATATGACCTTGAAACAAAAGGAATATATCTCAGAGTAAATACCATTCTTTCATCAAGTTTAGACAATAATAAGGTGAGTGAAGTTCCTAAAACAGGAAAGAGAAAGACTGCTTGAAGTTATCAGAGCTACCTCTCAGAGTACAAGCCCTGCAGTGAGCAGGTGGAAATGAGATGGAGAGAACCAGTTCATACAATTTCCTGTAGACCTTTTTCCTTTGTTCCAAGCAAGGCACATAAGCAGCAGGAGGACTGCACTTCCCCTTTTCATTCTGGGAGAAATTCTGTGCTTAAGATAGCAACAGGAATGATTACATTAATGTTCTATAGTTCAGAGAGAAAGTAAAGAGAAAGCATGTTTTCTTGAGCACAGTTCTATATGTCTTTTATGCACGGGGACAAGTAACATGGCCTGAAGTAATTAACGTCACTGCACTTAAAGACTGTTGTATTATCACTCCTCAGGCTCCTTGGTGAGAGTTCCAGAACTTTCTGCCCAGAGGTTTTACCTGATAAAGAAAGGATTGAACACGGCAGGAATCTGGCCAAGGAACAGGAGGCTTAAAGAGCTGTTTAAGTTCTAAACTATCATTTAGTTCTGCTTGTCACGATGCTGTAGAATAAAATCTACTTTAGCTGTGAACTTTCAGAAGTGTATGAACTTTCACTCAAGAACCACAAGATGGCACTACAACAAGCACAAAAAGCTTTTTAATTATCAGCAACCATGATCTTGCTCATTTATATAATTATTGAAGCAATTGAGTAAGACTGTTTCTTTTTCAGGCATTACTACAGAGATTACAGACGGATTTCTGCTCTGTGACTTTCCTATCCCTGCAAAGCCAAACAGGCAGTATTTAGACTATTCCACTTCAAACAGCTGGTTAATACTGTGCTGAAGCAGACACAACATAGATCAACACTGTAAAAGGTGATCAGTGACGATAAGTAGCCAATTTCAAGATAATTTTAATCACACTTAAGAACCTTCATTTTACAGGTTGGTTCATTCAACTTGCCCTGCTTAATCCCTGCCCTGTTCCTCCCTCCCACAGCTCGGTTCAACATTCCCTGCCAACTCTGGTGCTCTGTCTGCCATCCCACACAGCTCCAGTTCCAAACAGAACTGCCTACAAGCATGACTTCATTGCCTATCACCTGCCATGGAGGTAGAAGAAAAGGGTCCCAATCTCCTAACAAGAGACATAAGTTGTTTCTATGGTTCTTGGCAAGAAAAGAGGGACTCCAGGATCCTAAAGTGAACTGCAGGAAGTATTTTCTGATGCCAATCTGACCAAGACTCTGTTTAGAAGTTCCAGTTCTTAAGTAGCATTACTTTTCTGGCCCAAGAAAGCTTCCCACGTTCTGACATCACATGAATTCAAGAGTATTTATCAAATACTCTAAATGCATGCCACCATAGCCTGGTGCAGCTCATGCTTTGAGGTACATGACATGAAAGGTTCCACCTATTAGACCTTCCCAGCTACTCCTTCTGGTCACTATAATTTGCATCCCCTGGACTATAACACTGTTTCATCTTCCTGCTGCTTCTCAGAAACAATACTTCTTGGATTCCTCCGTAGCCTGGAGAAGGCACAAAGGCATGATGACATGACGTGATTCGTAAGCTGCTTTGTGCTCTCTCTACTCAACTTCCAATGACCATTAAAGGAAGAAAGCTCAAATCCAGAAGGTTAACTACACAATACCTAAAACATCGTACCTTAAAAAAAGCTTTCTGAATCTGTATTTGTCTGAATAAATATATTGCCTGTGTTTTCCTCTCCAGTTCAGCCCTCAGCAGGCAATACCCAATTAAATGAAAGTAATTTTTGATTATCACACTGTGGTTTTTGAAAATTTAATGATATAAAGCATCACTAATGTTTCTTTTTCTCCCTTTCCTTTTTCTTTTTTAAATTGATTGTTAGAAAACTACAGACGCAATTGTTTCTGCATTGTAACAACCACACTGCAGGGCCAGGCCAATTCCTCTAGAAATGAGCAACATAGGATAGTTGGAAGTCAGAACTGGAATCTAATTTCTCTTGCAATAAAAAGAAAGAAAAAAGAAAGAAACAAAAACAAAAACAAAAAAAAAAAAACCAGAAATCCTAAGTTATTGGCTTGACTAAAGCCAAGAAAATATCTGGAGGGATGAGATAGACAACTGCTTCTTCCATCAGACGTATGAAACTCAATTCTCACCCTCTCACAGACACACTGTCAGTTCTGGCACAGGCAGAGAAGCCAACAAAGCCACAGTTCTTTCCTTACAAAACAAGACAGTATGCCAAGAATCCTTAAAAACAGCTAACACTGTAGAGACACTTGGTCAGATAGGAAGTAAAAATCACAGCTGAAGGTGGCAATATATACATTCTCCTTGACTCTTCAACCTACTTTTCATAAATAACTTGACCTAAAAATGTCTGCATCTGCTAAACGAATATGGGTCAGACATCTCCAACCTAAGCCTAAGACTTTATTTAGCAACTCAAATAAAAAGAGTTTTTTTCTCAGTTATCCAGTGTGCTGAATCATTCTGCATCAACTTCAGAATGCTACCAATGCACAAAGTGGCAAGATTCAAATAAGCCTTATTGTGTATCATAGCCATATAGTTTTAAAGCAATCAGCAGATGCTGTTGTCCATTTGTGAGTAAGATGCAGTCCTGACAAACTTGCTGTTTTTGAAGAAATGCATGCTTTCTGCATAAATGCTTTTTTTTTCATGTTTATTTGTTATGCACACTAGCAAGAAAGAAAACCAAAAAGCCTCTTGCTCATAGACTCTCAGGTATGCCTCTCAGGTATGCCAAAGCAGCCAGGTCGCTCAGAGAGTTTTGTTTCCATTCACCCCAAACTCCTCTCTTCATAACTCATGATTCCAAGTAAATCCAGAGGGATCTTTGCTGCTCAGTGGGAAAGATGATAACACTTAGCATGGTTCCTTCTTTAATGGCACACACACAGGCATAACCTGAATTGGAGTGTGACAGAGCTGCACACCTCTGTGTGCTCTGCACAAGAATCAAATGATAACAAATCCTATCAGATAAAGCCTGATGCCCCTATTTCTAGTCCCTTCAACTTACACCGTAGGAGAAATGGTTCTTCTCTTTAGCCATCAACAGCTCGACAACAAATCCATGTGGACCCAAAAACTGCTTCCATAATAAAAATGAATCCTTGCTGCCTGTATATTAGTGGCACATATGAATAGAAAGGTATTGTCCATTAAGTCTCTCCCCTGTTTTTTCAGCTCTTTTCTCATAGGACCAATCTATTTTGTCAAGCCCATGAAAACGTCTTGTTCTTTTTGAGCAGAAAAAAAAATAAATACTATTCAGACTCAGAAAGATGAATATAAAACAGTATTGCTTCAGGACAGTTGCAGGATCAAAACTGCTACTTTTATTCATACACACAAGATCTGAAAGATCTTTTTATTGAAAAAAAAAATACTCTGAAACAAATTGAGATGTCGAACATGAAAGAATGCAAACTGCCTTAGTCTGTCAGGGAAAAAAAAAAGAAAAAAGAAAAAAAGCATTTTTAACAAATACACAATTTTTTAACCTCATTCAGTGTTTGTCTGGATCAACATATTTACTAACAGATACCGCTGCAGTTATCAGAGGATCTTATACAAGAAGGTTACACAGTGGTTTTACAACAGCCTATAGCTGAACAATTTATGAATCCCAGCACTAAACAGGGTAAGAAAATGCAGCTGCTATATATTAAGAAACATGGCATAAAATCACAAGAGACAAAACCACAGGAAAGAAATAAATGGATGAAGTAACATGAACACCTGCATTGTCCTTTGTAGTGTCCTGTGTATATTAAACACATTTCAGAAGGATTAGCTTCTGCTGCTGTCAATTGCAAGGAGAATTTTTACATGACTTAGAATGACTAACAGTTCATGTGGGTATTCAAGAAAAAGACATACCAGCTTTGTGCCAAGCAATGGAAATTGGCATCTCAGAAGCTGCACAGGTCTGCACTATTAGATAGGCAGTCAGTGCATTCTGCCGTTTTGTTCGTGCTCCTGAGGGTGAAATATTCTGTTTGCATACGAGTGAGGATTGCAATTCTTCATTAATAAATAACTCCTTAGTTCATGATGATGTTTCAACTATCCAGCTTTGTGCTCGGCAGGCACAAGCTACTCACAATTCTGTAGCACCAATGGTGGGTAATTAAACAGTAGTATTGAACAATAGTGACCAACTACCTAACGCAATTACTACTGAACCCAATAACATTTTCCCCATTGAATTTAAGAAGAATCAAAATAAACTCCAAGACAGGCAATGCAATGAGAGAAGTCGTCTCCCAGCAGCAGTAAGCAACAGCAGAAGGGGGATAAATTACACTCCAGTCAACTTACTTACCAGTGAAATATAGCTTTGTGCTGCTGTACTGTGAAATATCAACTCCACAAAGAGATTGCAAATTGCCTCTCAATCTGTGCTTCAGGAATCCGTGTACTTCAAGGATATTAATTAGTGAATCACTGGGGTAGCAAAAAGGTCTTTTGCTTTAAATACAGACTGAATTTGTACCTGCACAGAAATAGATTTGGACAGACAGAAGAAAGGGGGGGGCACTCAGTTAAGAGTTGCCACATGCAGAAGAAACTTCACACAAAAGAACTTGATGGCAGTGAAATGCACAACTTCAAACTCAAAGGAGCAGTTCTTCTTTCTGTTCTGGAAGTTCAGCTACACCACAATTTTAAGCGTCCTTAAAAATGCCTTGAGGCACATTTTCAATGAGAAATAGCTTCCATGTAAAGAAAGCATTACAATTCCCCAGTAATGTATCTATTTGACAAGATCTAAAACATGTAATTACAACCATGAATCTCACAAACTGAAACCCAAGGTCCCTTGGCACTTTTAAAAACATGTATATTAGAAGCTAGATTTGTTATGCTTCTGGAATAATTTGCAGGCAAGCAAATTTTGACAGGACAGATTCAGATTACTCATAGTGGATAAGCAGCACACATAAAACCACATTTACCAATAGCACTTTCATAGAAGCTGAAGTTCTCTGAAAGATATCATCCACGTTCTTTAAAGCAAGGCAGTTTTAAAACCTCTAGCAACAAAATTGCTGCTATTTCCACCACCTTTCTTGAAAAAAGGAATTTCACTAGTTTAAGGAATATAAAAACCACAACATTTTCAGTTTGCATTTGCAAATAAGTAAGTAGGTAAATAAATAAAATAGAAAACAATAGCAGAAGGTGTCACATTACTTCTGGCTGGAGTGGTTAGAAACAACAAAGCAAGAAGCAGAAAACAGTCCAAGGGAATCAGCTGAAGAATTTTTTTACAAGTAGCAATGGAAAGAAGCCTTTTATTTCCATGAGATGCTACAAGGCATTAATACAGCCATGTGAATGCGATGCCTGCCACGACTTCTAAAAAATTTGGAGTCTCAATCTCCAGGACTGATGAACGTGTTAAATATATTTAAACATTTAAATGTAGCATCTTCCCCAACTTGAGAAATAACTCATCTTTTAAAACATACGGGAGCAAAATCCCTACTCCTTAAGTAACAACTGCTCACCAAATTAGCACTCCTCAGATGACGGATTGCAAATAAATTGATCTTAATTTCTAACTTCATACTCGCCTAGGAGATACACATTCATAGTCTTAAACAAGGAATTTAGCAGAGCTAATGGCTGTTAATCAACCTAGAACTGATGACTACAGAAACACTTACCAAGGAAGTGAGACAATGGAATCTGCCTTGTACAAGAGTTTGTTTTCTATGTACAAGGTGGCTTCAGGAATCCTACAGAGGAAAGTTATGCAAAGCCTTTCCTGTTAACCTCTCCCTGCGTTACCAAGAAGTCCCATCAATTACGTGGCTATAGTTGTTCATTTTGTTGGGAACAAGCTAATACAGATTAAAAGCAATGCTATAGAAGAGCATTGGTTGCTTGCTTTTTTCCTCCTTTCAGTAAGAAAGAGCTCTTGGTTTCTGTAATTCATGTTGCCACAACTGAAGAGGCTG
Source organism: Tympanuchus pallidicinctus (assembly GCF_026119805.1). Classification (NCBI taxonomy): domain Eukaryota; kingdom Metazoa; phylum Chordata; class Aves; order Galliformes; family Phasianidae; genus Tympanuchus; species Tympanuchus pallidicinctus. Next base: position 1,208,159 of record NW_026294747.1, read on the forward strand.
GGTGAGCCAAAATGAGATAACTTGGAGGAGCAAGAAGACAGCATGGTAGGGACTAAGTCTGTACTGTGCTCATGAAACTGAGGTTTTAGTAAATGAGTATGTCTTCCTCAGATCACGAAGCAGATCTTTACAAATAACAGATATTTGCTGTGCTACCCTCTTCAAACATAGTTTACTTGGTTTTATTTAATATGCACAAATTAGTACTTAGAATGGCCAAATCCTCCATAGGGATGTAATTAATTTTAAGGTGTCAGCTTTAAACTGGCATCTCTGAAATTAGTGAGAGCCGTTCCTGAGAAGCATGACTATATTGACTCTAAACAACAGAAAAGACTGCCAGCCAACTATCAAAGTTTGTTATTAGCAAAAAGAAACAAACAAACAAACAAACAAGGGTTTTACTTTCATGACTTCCTTCTACACTTGTTTGGACAGTGTTTTGATTTAAACAGAAATATTATTACAGGGTATGCCTAGGGAACAATTGCAGATCACCTTCTACTTTTGCTGTGACAGGAAATTCATTAACAAATTAAGGTATTACAGGGTGGGTAGGAACTGGAACAGGTGGCCAGACTGCAGGACCACAGGAAGGTATCAGAAAGTTTAAGGGTTCACTTGAAAAAGCCATTCTGAAAAGCATCCTGTCTGCAGGACTGCTAATAAGCTGATGAGAATTTCTTTTCTTGATGAAATGCTTTTAACTGTCTGTCCTTCCTTAGTTTTTTGCTCTGAATGGATTTCAGCAAAAGTCAGACTGACCATAATAGAACAGTCATAACAAAGCAAGACTGGCTGTTCTGGGCAGGTGATGGTAAATACAGCGCTCTGGTGAGTCATTCTCCCCAGAAGACACTGTATGTGAAGCTCCACGGAGTTATTTCTCTGTCATTACTCTGATGAAGAGGTGCACATCACTCACTTGGGAAAGCAGGAAAAGGGCAGTGAACAGGCAGCACTTCTCACAGTAGAAAATCCTACTGCAATCACAAACTAGGGAAGGCATTCAAGTTGTGTTACATCACTGCCAAGTGGGAATATTACCAGATTCCCTGTAGCATGAGAATACTTTATTTGAGATCACTGACAGAAAACAGAGCCTTGGTGTCTAATCATGTCATCTTTACAGTCTCTTTCCACAATACAAATATCCCTTAACGAAGTTAAAAAGAAAATTAAAAAAAGGCCACGTGACAGAAAAGAACTGCACATAGTGGGATAGAAATCTGAACTTTGATGAGCCACAATTGTATTTTAGATGGTAAAGAAAAGTTGGGTCACCCAACTCAGAACTCAGAATAGTAGCCTTCACAGACTACTGATAAATAAACAAGAACATTTTGCAGCCCGCTGAGTAAAGTCACTCGAACCTAATTCAAGAGAAAAGCAGTTAAGACTGGTACACTGAAAAAATCAGGAACATTCTCATTAACCAAAAAAACACTCTGGTAACATCTCTGCTGTGAGTTAACAGAGGGCCAGCTTGCACTCCAGCACATCGGTTTGGGATTGACATAAAACACAATTAAAACACCTGAAAAAGAAAACTTTTACAAAAATAGATTTCTCAGTCTGATTCCAAATTATAGAACGGCTCAGCTATCTCTAAATGCCAGTGAATAAAATCCAGGGAAACTTATAAAATGACATTGCGACAGTGACCTTCACCATCACTTCCTAAATCTGTTTTGATTTTTCTCTCTCCTCTTAACAAGACATGATCTCACTGTCTGACTGAACACTAATCCCCTTTCACCAAGTACCAAACTAATGCTTGCTCCATTAACGCACAGCAAATCCTCTGGGTATACATTACACACGATTTAGTATAAAAAGATAAGCTTGGGGCTTTCTTCTCACTACAGCTATTATCAGGAAGGCACAGTATTCTACTGAATACAGGTGAGTGTTCATCAGATTCTGATCTGGAAATATTTTTTTCGAATTGCAAACGCTGTATACAATTAATTTCTTTTTAAAATCAGGTTACCCTTTGCTCTCTTTTTTCCCCTTGTTTCTTTTTCTTTCTCCTGAAAAACAGGACACATTCTCTATACAGAAACTTAGAGAAAATATTTCATTGAAAGTGGTATGTTGCTCAGCTGCTATTGCTCTGCAAGGATTGCTGATATACGATTTCAGTTGCTTAGGAAAACCTATACATACACAGAGAGATCGACTTAATGACTTTTCCCTCTGTTCTCACTGATCAGAGCTGTTGCTGAAGGTTTGCTACAATAGAAACACTTGATTGTAACGTAAAGACTTAATTTATCTCTGCTATTAATACTTCCTGTAAACAATAATTATACATTTTGACAGTACAAATACACTTTCTGCTTTGTGCACAGGATGAAGACGCTCAACTGTTACGTGCTTTTATTTTGCTGGAAAGCAATCTGTTGCTATAGCTGTGAACTCACCAATATTACTATAGCAGTGGAAAGAGAAGAATGTGAACTCTGCATTACGGTGAATGCCACGTGGTGCTCAGGATACTGTTTCACAAGGGTGAGAGTCATGAGCTTAACTAAGTATTCAAGTGAGGTATGAACAAGCTGTTTGTCCAGTTTATAATGGACATGAGCAAGATTAGCCTTGTGAAACAAAGGGCCGAATAACTGCTCTGTTGTTTGATAAGAAATTAGATGCACATTTGGATCTTTATTTGGCTGCATACATTACAGTCACATTGTATAACTAGAGCTGGAAGTATGATCCTCTGGATCACTGCTTTCTGTTGAGTTTGAAAAATGAAGCCATTGGCCAGTTCTCTTGAAAGAAGAAATATATAGATCCATAGATCCAGATACTTTTGATTTTAGGGGGATTTTCCCCACTATTTTATTAGGTTTCACATCAGGTTTTTTATCTAATTTGTGAAAATGTGGCATTCTTCTCCTTAACAAATTTCAAAATAAGTATTTCTTTCTCACAATTTTCAGGATCCAGTCTACAAATATCCACCGGTCTCATCTGTTCAGCAAATATGTACCTTCAAGGAGGTTGTGTATGAAACAGTGAAGATCCCTGGCTGCGGTGACCACCCTGAATCTTTTTACTCATACCCAGTAGCTACAGCGTGCCACTGTGAGACCTGTGACACTGACAGCACCGACTGCACTGTGAGGGGACTGGGGCCATCCTACTGCTCCTTTAGTCACAACGGAAGCAATCAGTGAAGGGTACTTGATATGGCAGCTTGGCTTTAAATTTTCACTTCTAAGTAGATAAGGGAATTGCACAGGCTGAGGCTGAGTTAACAGACAAGGCTACTGAGAAACTGCCAAGCTTGAAACAAAAATTTTTAAGGCTAAAATGGAGAGCTACTGATTAAACGTCTCTTCAGCCCTTCTCTACTTTTCCCATTGTTTCCCTTAAAGTCATTTTCACGAATGTATAGGATGCAGATTCTGTCTTGCCCACTCTTCTTTGTTCCATCTTTATTCTTTATGTTTCATTTCCACAGCTTAGTTCACTTAGCTTATTCCATACTATCCTATGCTTTTAAAAACTTTATGAGGCGCTCATTTCCATCTCTCCTCAGAACTCACTTATTTTAAAAAGCCTTGCAGCACTGATTTTAATTACAAGCAACATCCATGTCCTTACCGTCTAAATTCCAGTTAGACTGGAAACCTCTTTTAGCTGATATTCTGACTTCTTTCAGCAAAATACTTCATGCAGTTATTACGCTCTGTAAACAGTAACAGCATGTTTATTTAAGAGCCAAAAACCTATTTTCAAATGTTGAAAGTGACCAAACTCTTCTGCTTTCTCATTAAGGCTTGCTAGCTCTGGCTCAATGTCACAATAACAAATGACACGAAGGCTATCCAGTTAATGCCTGGCTAACTCACTATTGAGCTGTCAACCCCCAAAAATTGTGAAATATTGCCACAAATCTGAAATTTGTGGATTTTCTCTCATTATGCAACAAAACATAAGAATTATTTTATTAGAGGAGACTCACAAATGAAACGGGGATAAATCTAGAGAATTTAGAGAAACCGGACCCTGGCAGGGCAAATCTGGAGTCAGAACATACATTGCAAGTAGTCTGCAGTAGTGCCTCTGAGAACAGAAGTTTGTACAGCTCTGCAGCAACCTAATTCTGCAGTGACCAAAATGAATGGGAAAGAACGGGACTGAATCAGAATGGAGAATTATCTCTGGTCTGAAAACTACAGAATTCAGTCTACTGAAACAGCCATCTACACAAATACACAATGAAGAGCAACCGGTTCAGCAGCAGTTCTGCACAGAAGATTTGGAAGCTATACAAGCAGGGAATCAGTTAACAATACCATACTACTATGGAAAAGCTGATACAGGGTACAGGGTAGAGCCAACAAGATACAACCTACTTCCACTATTCTGTTCAACCTTCTGAGGACCTCAACCAAGATGTTATTTCCAGTTCTGGACACTGAACTTCAAGGCACTGAGTAATTGGAGAAAGTCCACAGAATAGAACTAACGGAGGCCTAAATAATGTGTCTTAATAGAAAAAGGATTGTTTTTTTGTTTGTTTTTTTTTCCAGGTGTAGTTGTTTTTCTTAGGGGTGGAAAGATCTGGGGGAAAAAAAGTGGAACCATTTACATGCTTGAAGACTGTAACAAAAAGAACAGTCAGTTTGCCATGCTTAGAGCAAACAGAACAATGAACGTCATTAGCAGATCTCCCAAAAGGAAAAGACAGCCACTGTCTTATTTATTTAGAAATAAATTGTCAAGGAGGTGGGGGAAAGAAAGAAGACAGAGGGGTATCTGTGCAGTAGTGACAGAAAGAACAAGAACTTTAAGATCATGTAGGCCTATTGGGAATAACAGCAGCAATGGTAACCTGTCATGATGTAGGGAATGTGGAAGTTCACTTCTTGAGGTACTTTCCAATACTATTTTTGTATTACTTGACCAGCTGTCATGTCTGCTTTTGAGATCCTTACAGAAATGTTTATCTGAAGGGTATTTGTCTGTTGGTGTGGATCACTCTTTGTATAGATATTTTAATTTATTTCATTTGTAATTTTTTTTACTGTAAGATATGAGCGTTCTTTATTTTATTTATAAGATGTATCATCATGGACATTGACTTTGGTGCAGTGAAATTTTAAAAGTGGTAAAGAAACAGGTAAATGAAATTGCCTGTCATTTCAAACAAGAGTTGACCTTCGGCTAAATCCAAGCATGTTGCTCACGTCGGGAATTATTCAATTCTGGATGAAGGAATTCTGAATAAAAACTGTGAAACAGAGTAGCTTGCACCAAAAAGTAGGAAAAGTATGTGTTCTCAAAGTACATCTGTAAGCATCTGTACTATCTGTTGTACATTTTGGAAAAATAAAAATAATTTTATTGTAATTATATAATGTATGTCTGTCTTTATAAGCCAGTTAAAAAACATAGAGTCCTTCACTTCCACTTCATTACGCTTGAAATCACATCTGCACACCTTCCTCATTTTTTTCATGCAACCAGTACCTCACATAGGCTGTATGGACATTACCTAAATAACATCTAAACATTACCTAAATACAGCCAAATCACATCAAACAGATGTTTTAGCCTAATTCAATAAGGTTATGATGAAACATGAAATAGCTTTAATAGCCAGAAGTGTGAATCAGAATAAAGGTTATTATCAATATTTTATTAAATGATAAGGATTAGAACTTCTCTAAAGCTGTGTCCACATCTTGCACAAATTAACTTGAGTCATTTTGCAAAGGAATCTAATCAGAATCTCAGTGCTAAGACTATAACAAACGCAGTCAAAATAGTATACGTCAATAACAGAAAGCTAGCAAAAAAAAATCTCCTAATCCTGCATCACTTCAAGCTTCCAGACACTCACTTAAGAAGCTTATAAAACATGCAAGTCCCACTTGAAAACTCTTTTTTTTAACATTAGTGAGCTCAGAGTGCATACCTCTACTTATACGAAACTAGCATTGATATTTTCCTCTGAAATGAAATCCATTCCACAACAAGTCAAGAATTATTTGCTGTTTGAATTGCAAACATTTCAGTACCAGCAGTTTCATTCAGTGATTCTTGCAAAAGGCTGGCATGACTCGAAGATATCTTCAGCTACCTTAAAAAGTCTGACAGGCTCAGGCTATATCTTATCAAAGCTCACTTTGCATTTAATTCCTAACAATGGAATAATTAAATTTAATTTTCCATCAGTATTTTTCCAAAAATTAAGTGCAGTTTGAGGTTCAAAGTAGATTTGAGTTATTATTTAAGAAATTTATTTAAAAGGTAGTACAATCCTTGCCTAGTTCTATCATGATGAATAGATAGCAACTGTATCATGAAGTGTAAGTCTCAGTTTGATATACTGCTAAGTAATAAGTTGGCAGGAAAGCTTTTAGACACATTCCTAAGAGATTCAGGAGATATCCAAAAGTTCTCACTATGGACTAACCCTTTCCAATGAAATCAATAGGTAAGCAGTTTTCAGCTTCAACTGAGCTTTTAAAAAACCTCACAGTCATTCTACCTTTAAAGGTAGGCCCTGCAAAAAGACCTTCTCACGTGTCAGATTTTAGTGACCAACTTACAGAACCTAACTTTCTAGAGAAATCTCATGCCCTGGGATAGTAAAATCTAAAATGGAATAACTTCTCTTCACTCTTATACTATTCATTTACTCTCTTACATAAAATTATCTCTTTTCTTGCATCACCATGAAAGTAGGAAACCTGGAAACTATCCCCCTCGATGAACACAGAGAGCATGTAGTACACAGCACAGAACTGTTCCTTAAAGACCTTTGAGAAGGACATGATGTAGGATTCTTTGTGTTGTCGTTAATTGAGTCCTTCAAATACTCAGATGTACAGATAAACTGCAAATAAAGATTATTCATCTCTGCCTCCGCATCTATGAGTGAATTAATATTTTCTATTATTTATAATGCAGGCAGTTTGACCTTGATCTTACAAGTGTCTGTGCCTGTTGTGCATCTGCAGACGAGATGGGAACATGAAGTGCTGCAGCAGTATTCATAGTCCTGCTAATTGAAAAGACTATTTAATCTCAACTGCCTTTAAGGTGGAAAGCACGCCCTGGTTTTACAGAACAAAGAAATACAAGTTCCTCACAGTTAATAAAGCATCAGCACAGCAGTACCATTCCACTGTTGTTAACACTCAGCTATTATTCCCAGCCTAAGTACTGTAAATCATCCCAGTTCAAAACAAATCGTCACTTGTCTGAATAATTTTAGCATATAATGGAGCTCACAATATTTCTTGCCAGAAGTGAAAAAAAATAAATGAATGTTGTCATCTGGTATTAACCCAACTGAGCCACAAGAACTTATCAGACATCAACAAATCCTTCAACAAATCTAACACGAGAGAGAACCAAGTACAAATAACAGGTAAAAAGCAGAAATGTTACAATGTGGGCTTGTACACGCGAGGTTGAGGCTACACTAAGGCTATTCAAATGGGAAAAGTAAAGACAAGTGAGAGAGGTATTACTATGCCATATTCCTCCTTCATCCTCACACCTCAACAAGCACATTTTGCTTTGTAAATACAAAAAACTTTTAGCTACACACTTTATTTTCATTAAGAATACAAATATCTAACAGCATGGTTGAAAATTAAAAAAAAAAAAGAGAGAGAGAGAGAGAGAGATAGAAAGAAAAGAGTTGAGCAGTTAGTCTGAAAAATTCATTTGGAGATGGTAGCCTTGAGATTAGTTGTTTCCCTCCTCTCAAGCAATAGGATCTATAGTTTTTTTTTTTCTTCTGTGTATCTCATGTTTCTCTTCAATTTATGTTATTAACATAAGCTATCAAAGCCTTGGTCTTTCAATATGACTTATACTGATAGACATTACAGCAGCTCACAAGGTTGCAGTCTGGGAAATATAGCAAACAAAGCAGCAGGGTTAGAGAAAAGACATAACTTACAAGAAATCAAATGTCAGTGTATTAATATGCGTAGGTGGGGAGGAGACAGAATTAACTAGCTCTGCTTTACAATCATTAACCACTGGTTTTCTTTCCTATAACATTCAAGACATAAGGTATTCCAATAGCTTGTAGAAATATATTTGAAGAATTTCAAAAATCCTGCTCTATGTACTTAAAGTGTCATTCCAACATGATATCAGCTTTCATCATCCCCTTCCCTCATAATACAATATTGACAGACCTTGGTTTTGTGAACTGTGGAAATTCCGAGTCAAAACACGATGATAACGAAGAAAAACGTCAAGATTCAAGAAAGAAAACTTTTGGTTCAGACACTGTCAAAACTTTTGTCAGTGAGGCAAATGGTTAAAGGCTCTACGCCCCGGCAGCACTGCCTTCTCCAACCAGCCTTTAAGAACATGAACAGAATGATTCCATATAGCACAAAAGCACGGTCTAATTTCAGCCAGCCTGGTAATTAAGAAAAAATAAAGACAGCTTAAAATTAACCCTATCCCCACTTCCAAGTGGTACCAAAGACAAGTCTGCCAAACAGATAAATTTCTTCTTCAAGGTAAGATTTCTCCTTTTAGAATAAATAACTGAATAGTCATAACAATTCTCAATCACATGCAATGTAATGCTTTAAATGAAAGCATACATTTCTTCTTCAAGATTTCTCCTTTTAGAATAAATAACTGAATCTTCATTACAATGCTCAATCATGTGTGATCTAATGCTTTAAATAGGAGGCTGATTTCCATCATCTGTGCGAATGCATACAACTTTACCACTTTGGCCTTGTTTATGCAATCTATCCCTAAGACAAGCAGATCCTGATCTACGAGTAGCTGGATGTGTTCACATGCTTGGATTATTATGTCGGGAACTCGAAACCACTTTATGCTGTGATGCTTAGTTCAGGGACAACGTAAAAGCATACTGAAACCAATTCCTATCTATGCACAATCTAATCAGTATCTGTCAGTGTGTGCAATAAATGGAAGACTGTCACTCCATTTAAGCTCAACATAAGACTGAGCCTTTGGAATAATGAAGCAAAGCTTTTTTATGGGCAGTGTGCTGTCCAGTATGGGTAAGAACCACGCTGATAAATAGAAGGTGCCCTGCTCCTCCAGGGTTGGAGTTCAAACACTTAAAATGTTCTGGACTGATCTGGGGAGTACTGCAGAAATACTGCTTCAGCCTGGAGAAGAGAAAGCTCCAGGGAGATCTGATGGTGGCCTTTCAGTGTAAAAGGGTTGGTAAGAAAGAAGGGGATAGACTCTTCAGCCAGCCCTGTTGTGACAGGACCAGGGGAAATGGTTTCCAAGTAAAAGAGATTTAAATGGAATATAGGGAAAAGGGTGTTTTTTTTTTACCGTAAGAGTAGTGAGACACTGACACAGGTTGCCCATAGAGGTGGTAGGTGCCCCGTCCCTGGAGACAGTCAGGGTCAGGGTGGATGGGGCTCTGAGCACCCGAACTGTAGGTGTCCCCATTCACTGCAGAGGAGTTGGACTAGATGACCTTTAAGGATCCTTTCCAACTCAAACAATTCTGTGCTTCTACGATTTTAAGGCATATATTCATGCAAATACCAATAAACACCAATTTATACGTTAGTCACACTGACTACTGTATATTTTAACACCATCAAAGTTATTTTGTGTTGCTTCCATACAGCAATAACCCATTATCCTCAAACTTATTTCAATTTATCCTAATCAACCTACACGTACCAAAATTTTAAGCAGAAACACGATGATAAGATAAAGATACATATGATCATTGTGATCTTCCTCATGGAAACACTCTACTACCCAAAGCACTCTGTAGCATCTTTAATATCACCTAGTAGGGAAATAGGAGTCTAGAAAATTATTCAGCTTATTATCATCCAGTCACTTAACTCTCTTATGCAGCGATAAGAAATACACATTACCTGAGAACATGCATCTCTAGCCACATTTCAGTGTCTAAAGGGAAGCTGTAAGAAAGAAGAGGACAGACTCCTTAGCAGGGTCTGTTGTGATAGGACAAGGGGAAACTACTTCAAACTAAAAGAAGGGAGATTTAGATTGGATATAGGAAAAAAGTTGTGGGTTTTTGTTTGTTTGTTTGTTTGTTTTCTTATGGTGAGGGTAGTGAGGCATTGGAACAGGTTGCCCAGAGATGTGGCGAGTGTCCCATCCTTGAAGACATTCAGGGGCAGGCTGGACATGGCTCTGAGGGCCTCATCAAGCTGTAGGTGTGTCTGTTCATTGCAAGGGAGTTGGGCCAGTGACCCTCAAAGGTCCTCTCCAGCACAAACCATTCTATGATTCCATGATAAATTATATTTAAGCTTGTCAATCTTACAGAAAAAGCAGAGAGAGAGGATGAGATGAATCCTTCTCCACAAGTGCCCAAGACAGACATTTAAGGCCAGCTGAATTACCTTTTGGAAGCAATCTTCTTTCCTCCTCTTTTTTGTACAGACTAGAAGAGGAGCATAGGTTCTCACCTTAGACCAATGAAATGATCTTTGAAGATCCCATTCTTAACTTGTGCAAATCAGTTCTACTCATTTCAAAGAAGTTACCTCAAAAACCAAATCAATTTTTCTCCTGTTTTCCAAATAAGACACTCATCTTCAAAATTACTTTAAGTAACAGTAAATAAATGTTTTTAACCGTGAAGAGAAAAAACAAGTAGACAGGCCACTAGTCTCTAAGTCATCTAATTATTACCCTTCTCTATAGGCTGTGAGCAGAAACTCTTCTGTCAAGCACCACTGACCAGATGTTACATTCATTAGAGATAATAAATATGCAGCAGTGTGACAAAGATTCAGCTCACCACAACGTAAGCATCAAACACTGCCTCTGAGAACAAGCACTGTAGTAATGGAAAATGTGCCGTACGGAACGGTCTTACAGGCTCATGGAATTTTTTTCCCAGAGCATGCTTTAAGAGAATCATGAGAGCTAGAGGAATTATAGAGTATTCTTACATAGCATTTGAAGAACATCCACTTAGTTTGGCTTGTAGTTTCTAGACTGATATTGCTTTAGTAATCAAAAATAATATAGAATAAGAGCAAGCTTGGGAACAAACAGCACTGCATCAGAATAACTAAGCCTCAATTATGATCTTCAGTGCTAAAGGAGTTAAATACTCAGGGGTGTGAGATGCCCTTAAATAATTCAGTCCATGTTCTTTGAGTAGATGTCTGATTTATTAAATATTCAGTAACACTTTGAAGACTGGAATAGTGTCAGATCTCAAATTAGAAAATTTCCTTTTAATGTCACTCTCGTGTTAATTTCTGCCATATTATTTCAGGCTATTTGCCACAACTCAGGCTAGATAATATTAATAGTATAAAAAAGGTTCTTCTTTTTTATTGACATGTCAGTGTGCTGTCTAAAAGAAATAAGCAATTCTGTATTTCACGTTCAGCTCCACTAACTTCAAAACAGAAAAAGTGACCTGGCCATGGATATGGCAATCAGAAAGAGAATTTTAGGACCTTCTTGTATCTAACTCTAGCAAAGCTGCATAGAAACAGTTTGTATAATTATTCAACTGGTAATATTAATATACTATGCCAATTTATTAAAACTGTATCCATATACTTGGTCTGAATACAAAATAAAAGCTTACTGCCCATGAAAAGAAAAGGGAACAAGAAGATGTAGATGTCAAACAGTAACTCTGCTACTAAACAAAACCAGTTAATGTAGATCTGCCAGGCTTTGAAAACAGGCAGTTATGCTGGGAAATCCCTTCCTGTCTTGGAACATTATTACACAAATCCTTATTATATGGCTCCAACATTGTTAAGCAAACTGCTGTGCAGAAAATACTGAATCAAGATCGTTCACACATCGGGAATTTTGTGCCATAAAATGACTCTGCTGCCTAAAATCTCCTACACTCTCCTGGCAAACTACATCCATTCTAGGATAAAATTCCCTGTTTACCTCAGTTCATTCCTAATGTTTTCATCCATGCAATAATTCTAAATTACTTCCAAGTTGATGTTGATAACAATTTTGCTTGTATGGGTTTCAGGTTCAGTTTGTACAGAGAGCAGATGAATCATGAATGGTTATCTGCAACTATTATCTAGAATATACCGTACTTCAAGTGGTCAGTCATACTTCTGAAATTGAATAGTTTAGATGAGACATTCAGTGCTCAAGTGCTATTGATATGGTAGTCAGATTTCTCATATGTTTACCAGAGAGAATTCAGCAAGAACACTGAGAGAATAGGAATAAAAACATTGCTAACTCATCCTCACTGCTAGGGAAAGAGGAAAATACACAAGCTATTCAAATTTGCATTTTATCTTCCACACTGGTGACCTTATACCCTATGTATGAGTCTGTGTCTGATGTGAGTAAATCCCTCCAGATCAGAAAGAGGTAAATAAACTATATAAAGAAGCCACCACTGATATTTTCAAACTTCTACTGCATAGCACACTTAGGCTATTTTACTGCTGTTCTAGCAAGAAAAGAGAAACTGTGACAAGAAAAAAATGCTCATATGAGTAATGAAACTCACAGGGTCTGCTTTCAATGTGAACACAAAGTAATTTTCCCTTTCAACTCTTCAGCTCAGACAGCCTTTGGCATTTGTTGAGCATTGCGTTTTGATTTCAAGTAATATTCTTCTTTGCTCAGATGAGTATGAACTTTATGTGGCATCTGCACTAAAGTAAAATTCATTGGCAAACCAAGGTCAGACAGATTTTCCCAGTGAACACCTGAGTTTCCAAAATAATTCACATTAACACATTGTAAGCAATCCTAACCTAGTATTAGCTATCTAAATTATAATCTGATTTACTTTTTAGAATACAAATATGTCCTCAGGCATCTCACCAGAACAAGCTGAGAGTCTGTGCATCATTTTCCTCAAGGCAGGCTCTGAAATTCTGCCTACCCTGTAAGATTTCCTGCTTCTTAAACGCATAATTATTTTCTGAAAATGAGACAAAATCACAAATGGGTTCTTGAAATTGAAGTACAAGACTTAAAAGCAACTGAGTGGGGATTTATTCCTGAAGCATCACCCACAGGATTTGTATGCACTTTTCTAGATCATATAGGACTAGCATTACATTTATGACACTGACATTTATCTAAATGTTTTAGTTATCTCTGGGACCTGATAAACTTTCTATATAAATGATATTGCATGTCCTCATCTTTCTGGCACCACTAAGCACAGATATAAATATGAAGTTTTCTTCATATGATCATTCCCACGTATAAACTTGAAGTGATGCTGAACTGCTTAATTAAAAAGAGAGACTTTAACTAACTGAACATAGCTGAAGCACATTCAGTGGCAAAATACATATGCATATATTCTTTGAATACACATATACATACACACACGTATATTCTGTGAGCATGTATATACATTCTTTCTGACTCTTCTTCATATCTCTCTTTGAAATTTTCCTTTGCTGGGTCAGTACATACATGAATATACACATTTCACACGTTTATCAACAGTATTGTCTCTTTGAGACCTCCTATATATTTTAAAAAGTCATTTACAATTAATTCCTCTCAGCACTACTTCAGCACTTGGTAGTTTAATCTAGCTTTTATGACAAGACAAATGTGCAGGTATCCCTCTGTGGCAAAAGGGATAGCACTCACCAAACCCACAGAAGCTCCCCATTTAAATCTAGAGAATGTAAGTAATGTGATAACAATCCCACAAGATGGCACTCCACCACACTCAGCTGGAGAAATACTGGGCACTGCTGCTTGCTCTCTTGATTGCTTATTTACAGGGACGATTCAATCCTCCCTGAGTCATCTGGAAATAGTCAGCATGCAGAAAAGAAATCGTAATTTCTGCACTTGAAAGTAATGTAACAAAATAAACAAAAGGAATGAAAATGCAGAACGGTGAAAACTACCATTTTTTCTTCTAGGAAACATGAAGCATTCACTTTGTAGATACATGATGTGAACAGTTCTTGAGGTATGAGAGGCTGTTACTGCAGGACTGGTGCCATTACATCTTGAGCATTGAAGTCAACTCAGTCCCTACCAAAGACAATCCCCTAGCTGAAGCAGTGTTTTTTAAGTCAAGCTGACTGGCCATAAAGGATGCAAGGTTAACATTCAGGTACTAAAAGCTAGTGCAGCACCAAAATGGGCAGTCAGCTCTGTGCAATTAGTCAAAGCAGCCAATTAGGCAAAGTAAAAAACAAAACAAAACAAACAAACAAACAAACAAACAAAAAACAACAACCCACACCTCAGTGTAATTTCAGCGCTCTCTTGAGAGTCAAATAAATTCTTTGAAACTTATTGGAAGTGCAGATGATGCATGCTGTCTCTGCAGTAAAACAGTATGAAAAGACCCCAGGGCATTACTGAAGATAAATCAGAAGTGCATCAAGATTATCTTCCCAGAGGCACTGGTAGGAAAGCAGTCTCAAAGGATGCATGCAGAGATGAAATCCTACAGAAAGAGGAAGATCCTATGAACTGTAACATCTCAGAAGATAAACAAGATCACCTAGGTTTTCTTCGGGCATTCTAAGTCTTCTGCCCATTTATCTAGTTTTATCCTCAGTATTTTTAAGTAAAATAGATTGGCATCAGAGCTGTTTGGTATTTTTTAATTCTTGTCCTGTACAACAGCGCACGGAGTCCCAGAATCAGCTGTACAGCGTGCATTAAAACTTCCTATGCCAGAGGAGTCTCAGACCTCCAAGTAAAAAACACTAGAAAAACCCAGCTAACAATCTACATCTTTCCCTAAGATCAAGTGATGAAAGAATCTATTAAAACAAACAGCCACGACATTTCCTGCTGTATAGTTATTTCATCCGAAACACTGCAGGCCCCATCTAACTCAAAGCTACCTGCTGACTTCAATGGGCTCTGGATCAAGCCTCAGCAGAGGAATACTTTCCAGTTCTCTTTAATGAGACACGCAGTTGATTAACAGCCCTCCTGCCTGCTACTCTAATGGTAATGCTTTCATTTTTATGCTTCTCGGAACTGCAGATATGCTTGTATGATCATCAGCAAGAAAACTTTAAAGAAAAGCTGTGTAACTGCAGCATCCCCTAGTGAATTTACACCACTCAACTGTTACAGGAGATCCTATCATGAAATGATAGAAATGTTGGCTCCATGAGAGTGGTTGATCCTCTACAGTATTTGAGTATCAACAAAATACTGATGTAAAACAACCATTCAAGACAACAGCGTGAAAATAGGATAGCTTTGAAGACCTTCTGAACTGATCAGAGGTAAAGGAAGCTTAACAGAGACTGCAAAAAAGATATTCTTTAGCAAAGGATGAAATTTAAATGCTGATGGCTGTAGTTTAATCATATTTATGTTGCTACAAATCTAGAACAACTCAGTTTGAAAAATGCTTCAGCTTACACCTGACTACTGGAATTCTGCCCTGGGCTGCAGTCTTGTAGCCAGTCCTTAAGAAATATTAATAAAAGAACTGAAATCAACATAAAAATTGATAAATCACAAGATGCTTAAACGAATAAAGATAACCTATCTGTTAAAAGTTTGGAATTTACTTGTTTGTTAGCACAGAGAGTCATAAATGTCTCTACACCTAAATCTACCCTTACTTGCATTGTAAAGAAGGAATGAAAAGCACTGACAATTGGACAGCTGAATTGTGGGCTGGGATTTAAGCTAAACACCAACGCATTGTTAAAAAGTGATTCCCATGAAAAAAAGGACGAATGGCACATTTCTACTTATGAGGTCTTACCATTTTAACCACCTATGTTTTCACTTCTGACAAGCATACTTGCACTGTCTGTGCCAGAGGGAAACGTCCAACAGAAGGTTGAGTTTGAATCCCTCATGTTTAACAAGCAGTAAAATTCATAATATATCTTGAGTCTTAACTTTCAAAACTGCATAATGGCAATCAGAAGAAAAACAATCCTGTAGATGTAGACTTGGCTAGGTTTTCTGTTTTCTCCATGTTATTTTATTAGTGCAAACATTACTTCTCAAAATGCTGCTATATTTAAAAGAATAGAAAAGGGGACTTTGGCTTGTGTAACACTGTGCCTGAAAGTACTGATAAAGATAAAAAGTAAATGGGCTACTATTACTTATTGCCTTTGAAAATATCTAAGATGTTTGTCGCACAGAGAATTTGCCCTTCTCAAACCATTTTTCTTTCTGCCACCAACTGCAAAAGAAACACATTATTCCATGAATTATGCACTGCTGTGTAAATATTACTCCTGTTGCTACAGGAGACACGAGATAATAATATCCCATATTTTAACTACCATGCGTAGAAAAACTTGTCAGTGCTGTTTCGGCACACGTATCATGAATCATCCAATTTACTGCTCAGATAGAACTCAGAACCTCCAAGAGAATCAAGTCCCTGTCACTGGAAGAAAGAGGTTTCACTTAGGTGACAACTTAAGCTGAATGGGTCTTATTTTACACATCTCAAGAGCATTTGAGTTCTTCTTTCAAGAGCTTTAGTGACATTTTTGAAGACTAAAAGGAGATAAAGAATTTGGCAAGCCAAACCATAACCTGGTGTAAATATGCTTCAGTTATCAAAGATTCCTGAACTTAAAGGAATTATTCTTGCATACTAATTACTGCCAATGTCCTTTCACTGCCAAGAAGAGTCACTGCATTCTACTTCAGAGCAGACAGAACTTAGTAGGAAGATTTATCTACAAGCTTCACCTGCGCAGCATTTTGAAACTGTTTGAGCTGTAGGCTGTTCACACAAAGAAGTCGTAGAACTGTCAGAAAAAAATCTGCTGCTTTGGTAGCACATACCTTTTCAAATCTTCTGAACGCTGTTTGTTCATAGGAAAATGGTGGATTTTAGGAAAAAATAAGTGGACCAAGACTCTTAAAGCTTAATTTTAGCTTATGACTCTGTTATATTTTAATATATTACAAAATTTTATTTGCAGATTGCATAAAACGGAATGGAGAAAGCTCAATCAAGGCCACAGCTCCACTTGTTTTCTCTTATGTAACAATAGTGTGATTACTTTCTTTTCAAATTCTAAGCAGTCGTTATTAATAAATGCCAATTTAAATTGTTTTGCTTCAGTGTGCAAGTCAAATTAGAATTGGTAAGCTTGTCCTTAACCTAGTATCTCTGAGCTGGTTATCTCAAAACCGTTTTCTGCTCACCTTCCTTTGTTTTCATGAAACAGTTGTTTTGAAAACAGAATGAGTACTTACAAGTTTGATACCATCACCAGTCTTATCTACTATCTTAATTCTTACATGCTTATATATCAGGCTCTCCTTCATGACAATGTGCAAAAACACACACAAAAAAGTGCAGTTAGACCACAAAAGTGTTCTGTCGCACCTACTCAACAAATGGATGCCACTTTGTAAACTGAAGTGAGATGAATTTTCTCATGTTTACTTCCTGAATTTAAAATGTAACACTTTGCTGCTGCTTCTCAATTTTAAGAAACCAATGTACCTTCACCACAAGAAGGACCAAAGCCGGTTTTCTCATACAGTACAACTTAACTAAGTGAAATTAACAGGAGGGGAGAAAGACTGCACTATCTTCAGAGCTCTGATCTCTTCCATTACTGACATTTCTTTTGCTTCTGCCTTTTTCCAGCTGTTTACATCTTTGTGTTTCTACTCTTTCTTCCTCAATCCTCAAGTCTTCTCTTGCATTCTCCGTTCATATCAAACTTAGGTTCTCAGTGCTCCTCCATTTGTTCTGTCCCAATCAGTTTGTTCTTTTGCTCCACTACTTTCTGTCCTTTTAAGTACTGGCAAATATTCTTTCTGCTCTAATATCTGCTTTAACTTCTCAAAGCTAAACATTTTTGCAAAGCTCAGAGATCTCCCACAGGGTTGCATTGCACAGGCACCAGTCTGCTTGTGCTTGTACTTAAAAAAAAAAAAAAATAAATAGTTCAGACATCACTTATTGCTTGGGGAGACAGTATGTAAAAACAGGCTGAAAGGGATTGGAAAGCATATTCATTTTTTCTATGCAAATGACCAGAACACATCTGTTTGTTAGGTGTGGTGCTAACTGGAGATTAAAGGCAGATGTGAAAATACTTGGTTGTAGTAACCTGGTGATATCCTTTTAAAAAAATAAGTTTCCATTTTCTGATGCTTTCCACTATTACTAAAATCTCAGTGTGAAGATCCCAAACTGCACTGAAAACAAACTGTGAAATGCAAGTCTGACCTAACTCTAGCAGACTCTGATCCAAGAGCAGTACAGGGCAACCATATTTCACTTCACAAAATTAGTTTCCCTCTCCTTCAGTGCAGAGCCACCAAAAGAATGAAACACTGTGTTAAGTCCAAGTTACCTCATGGGAACAAGCACTGCACAAAGCCAAGGCTTCAGTGTACTCCACTGAATTATAACACTCCAAAGAGTTTGTGGCTACTAAAACAAACAAAAAAATAATACATTCGGAAACACAAAAATCTTGGTCGTAAGAAATTCTCCTGGGACAAACACTGGGGTTCCATTGCATACCATCACTTAAGAAGGCACGGATCTGAGATACGATAAGGCCACACACACTGCAATGTGCATCCCTTTCACTTTTGGGAAGTTTTGAGAAGGTTCAGGTCTTTAGTCCAAGCTAAAAACATTTCTGCAACTCAGTGCCAACCAGATGAGTGCACAGCGATATCGTAACAATTCCAATTAAAAAATGTGCAGGATGTAAAATTGACAGTTTAGCCCTTTGATGGACAAATTAGCTCAGATTGGGCCTCAAAATATATTTGCTGACCTATGTTCTGGATAGGTTTCCTAATATCTATTTGACTGTAACAACAGAACAAAACCCTTGGTGGGTTTGTTTGTTTGTTTTTAAATACAGCAATTGGCACAGAAACCGCAGCCCATAAATGTAGCTCCTGGATGCCAGATTAATTACAAAACAACAATAAAAACAAAATTACTGAAGACAACTGTAAGAACTTGGATAAAGTATTCTATTTGGTCTCAGTAGCTAGATTCAAACTACTGGATAAGGCAGTATTTCTAAGCTCCTAGGTTTGAACGTGCAATTCAAGGGCAATCTGTGTTATAGAGGTAAAATTTAATTGTTGACAGCCTTTTGTTTTTAGCATTTCCTTTCTGCTGCAAATGCCTTCAAATTCCCCAAGACAGAACTCAAAAGCATGCAACACATGAACCATTAGGTATAACCACTTTATTTTGATTTTTCTTGTGTGGCACCTTGGTTATCTAAAAAAACACATTCTGATTTGTGATTTAATACAAGGGTAAATAATATAGGATAAGATACTGGCATCATCACTAACCACTGCATGTTGCTTAGCTGAACTAGAACCTTCACTCTTAACAGAGTATTCTTAACTTAAACTTTACTCTTAAGCTGCCTTAAAAAAGAGACAAAGAAAGAGAGGAAGAGAGGAAGAAAGAGAGAAAGGGAGAAAGGGAAAAAGGGAGAATGAGAGAAAGAAAAGGGAATTAGGTTTGCAAAGACTATTAATGCTGGCCATAAAACAGAAAAACCACTCATTCAAACCACCTTATATTCTAGAAAGTCCAGCATGTGCATGTGCATCTGCCAATGGACAGTAAGCTCAGCTGATTGCCCTTCTTAGATTTTGCACCAGCACATGAATTAGGTTTTCAGTAGGACATTTGTACAAAGCCAACAACTATATGATATTCTAAGGACTTTTCCAAGATTTGTTTTTCAAAATTCCTGGAAAACATTACAGAATAAGCAAATGCATGCTTATCATTTAGAATGAGAATAGTGAAGGGACCAAAAAAACCTCCCACTTATTCTAATACAGTAGCATGAAGAGGCTGCATGAACATAAATACACATAAAATACGAAATAGAAGAAAGCAATATAAACACCATTATCATAGAAATTAAAGGAAAAGGCAATTAGACAAAAGGAAAACAGCATTCTGGGCACAATGCATTTAAGTGAATAAATAAGGAGATATTCCAGTGGTATGTCTATATACTTAAAATGACATGAATTCAAGATGACAAATGGCCCAAATGTTCATCTTGTATAGCTGGAGGATATAAAGCCAGGAAAACAAACCAAAGCAAAGAAAGGAGAATATTTGTTTCAAATATCTGAGATACCAGCTTTTCAACTCCCCCTCTGTAATCCTGAGAAGTCTTTCATTAGAACACATCACAGCTAGTGTCATTACCCATTTATTAACTATTCTGTAACTAAAATCAGTCTAGGAAGCTCTGTGCTATGCACATACCTTTAAGCACAAGCGTGGGCTCTAGGAGCTGTTCCTGTCTTCTGGATTAGTCTCTCAAACTGATCCAGACATGGCAGAAGCTTCCAGACATTCCAACAGATCCTCAGGCTGGACAAAGAACACAGCAAGCACTCTGGATAATGTTCTTGGTCTGCAATGTAGACAAGACCTCCATTATCCATGCACAGTGTTGGTACTGAGGCAGTTTATCACATGCTTGTAACTGAGGTTGTAAGTGCTGGGAATAGGGAAAGCGTTGTACTTCTGAGGTTTCAGGAAAATGGCCGCCTTCAACATCCTCAACCAAGGGTCGGTGACAAAAAATCCTGGAGTACAATTTGAGAGCAAACGTTGAGTCAAGCTGACTCTACAATGGCACACCAACAGCATGCTGCCTCTGTCCAAGCAGCAAAAAAGCAACCAAGCAGCAAGAAAAAGATAAGAAAAATGCCTCATCAAAACTACTTACAACGCTAAAGGGTAAAAATGAAAACAGAGTCAAATATTAATTCCAAAAAGCACCTGTTTCTTTAAAAATAAAAACTGGGAAAGTACAAGCAGTTTTGTTTAAAGCAATCAGTAGTTATGTTACCATGTGTATAATCAATGGATATCAAGATGTTACAATCACAAAATAAACAAGAGAGTTAGGCGAAGTGGACTATGATAACAAGAGAGAATAAATGGAAGGCTTACCCTTATGCTGGGCTCACCACAAAACACCAGAAGGAGGGATCTCCAGACGAGATCCTTCCCCACTGGTAGCCAGCTCTTCAATAGGTCTAGGAATAGGTCTAGGTGAATTGCCTTCACCTGTGCTCCTCTGGCTGACTCATGGCTCGCCTCCGGTGATCAATCAGAGGTTCAGGCCGTGACTCAGCAGTTCCCATACACCATGGAAAATCTACAATTATGTATAGCTGACTGGATATCAGCTGGACAAGCAGATAAAGGGAATATTTTTGTTCAAGAATGGGAATATGAAGTTTTGATGCAATGCTATCAGTCAAAATCAGAACTGCTCTTTGTAATTCAAGATTGTATGAAGCAAATTTCAGGAGCAGAATTAACCTCACGGCAAAATGAAATTGTTTCTCTGGAATTTCAGTCCCCACTGACCATGTTTCTATTGGCTATCTAAAAACATGGGATACCTGCTATCATAACCAACCTTGGAGAAAGCTGGATGGCTTCAAAACCACAACTCATCTCAGCAAATGTAACAGAAGTTGCCAACAAGATTAAATATCTTTCTGCTGGGTATAAGCAGACAGGGAGAAAAGTATCCTCACCCACACAGAATTTATTAGGGACCCATTGATAGAAAAATAGCACAAAGCAGAAGGAATCTTCTTGTGACACCTTGAAACACCTTGGATGCACTGATCAGATGCCAATTTTTGCTATGGAATGCAATGCATTAAAAAAAAAGTTGAGAAATGCTGACTGTCCCACATTAATGGAGCATTAACACAGTCAGCTGACTTAATAAAAATTGGTGCCAACAATCAAGGTGTGACAACACCGGAAGGTACAAAGCAATTGGCTAAGAATGACATGAAGTTCAGTTCCAAAAAAATAAATAAAGAGAAGGCCTAAACAGTTTAGTCCTTAAAAGCCCTCAAAAATTTGCTTAACTACTGGAGTGCAGAAAAACTGAAGACTCTCCAAACAACAAATTATATAAACAGTGAAATAATGTATTTTTCCACAGTAGCACATTAATAGACCATGGCAAATTTATGTTACGGGCACGTAAAAAACAAAGCCTTTGAAATACAATGGTGACAAAGACTTCTTAGAAGATGACAAGAGATGATAACATCAGACACTGTGGGCAGCAATAGAATTTGGTCAGCAAACAACCAGAACGACTTACATGCTGTGATTATCTTCAGGAGAGACTGAGGAATAACCTCAAGAGAAAATCATGCAGACAGAATTGTAGCAGGTCATTATTGTACAGCTAGCAGGCAATGCACCCTGACAAAAACTTAAAAACAAAACTTGAAATTGGCAATGAAAAGAGAATATTAAGACATCAATAAATCCCAGCTGGTGGTACAACTTGCCTTAACAATCATGTTACCCTATTTTTTTTTTTGTTTGTTATATTTTTTTTTCCCCCAATAATATTGCCTAACACAGTATGTAATAGTTTTACACTATTTTTTGAAAATTAAGAGCCTCTAGAGTTAGCCTGTGACTGTTTGCACTATTTGCTGGTATGTATGAAGAGGCCCACCACTTGCAGCCAAACAAGTATGCCACTTTCTCTCCAAACACATTACAACGCATGAAATCCACTGGGGTGTTAAGTCATCAGTCTGTCACAAAGCTGTAAAACTGCTGGGCACTCTAACTGTTCCCACAGTTACAGACATACACATACCCAAATCACTTTCTAATGTACAAACAGAAAGGATGTAAATAAGCTTGATTTTGGTAAAGCTTTCATGGAACAGCCGCCTCATTTCTATGTGTAAGGATTTCAAGGAACAGTGGTGATTCCCACAGCTACAGCTTGTTAAAAGGAGAAACACCACTGTACAGTGAGGGATGGAGCAGAATGCTATAGAACTGAATTCCACAGCCATAGAATTTTGTGCAGAACCCAATCCTCGTAAGAGAAGAGCAGTGAAAAAATCTAAGCTCACAGATACTTGCCGTTGGGTTTGATACGAACAACCAGCTGCACTGAGTGTTTTATCATTATGTTTTATCGTCAAACTTCATGTTTGATAAGTTTTGCAACACTAATAGTTATATATAAGAGTCAGGTTCTGACATTCCTTGCACTCTAGGACTTGCTGTTCTACAAATGTAACAGAGGAAGGGTGGCAGAACTAATTTGGAGCAGCCAGATTAGAAGTAAATGTTTTCTTGCAGAAGGTTATGACTAAAGCAAGAGGCCGTAAATAAAAACCTTCTCATATGAATTACACCAATACAGCAGCAAGAATAAAACCTTGCACAGCTGCTCCCAGGGATATAAGTCTACTCTGACACTTGTTAGGTGCTTTTCACTTGGCTACTGAAATGCTTTAGAATTTCAGCAAGTCATCCAGCTTCACTGTCATTTTTCTGGCAATAACTAGATGATGATAATGACTAGAACTTCCTCAGTAAGGTGACAAAGTGGTGAATGTAAAGATAGGTGCATCTGGCCCTGGAAAAACATGCTTTTTAAAATATACTATACATTAGCTATCCTCAGCAGCAGAAAAACTTTCACACCAGTATAACCCTGTCAACAGAATAAAACTTTTCCTCACACACAAATATTACAAGAAAAATTTCCGCTTTTACAGATAGCATCACAAAGCAAGAATTTCCAGCAAACAGCCAATGATCACTGCTGGCAGTTCATGCCTAGTTTCAAAAAACAGGACTTAACTCCAATCCTTGTGAATGATCCAAATCCGGTGGCAGCTTTACAACCAACACTCACATCTGAATGCTGATCCATGCATTTCTTCTCCTGAACTTTGGTGTTCAATTAAGGGAGCCTTACAGTTTGCTCTGCATTTCTTTTACTGCATCGGGCAGAGTAAAAGAAATTCAGAATAATCATGAATCAAGCCCTACTGTTTAACAGGAACTAATCTTACCAGCCTTCCTAGCACAGTGCATGACCTGTAAGCTCACACTTGCATTCAGAAATAATGCCCATTTGAGGTCATGCATTCATTATTTATTTGCTTTTTCGAGCATAAGAGCACACTGGGAAGAAGTAACAGATAGATAGGTTCAAGCTACAGCATGAACCAATGTGAAAACAGTTGCTTCTTCATTTCTATTCAGTTTGCCTACTGTCAGATTAACAACCTTCAATTTCCATCAGTCCAAACATGGAGAGTACATTTTTCTTAGCAAAGGTCAAATTCTAAATTCTTTGAACATCTTATCCAGTTACCAGTGAGTAAGCATTAACCGGGCTTAGATCTGTGCATGGCTTGCTTGCTCTCTGAAGAGGCTGAAAAGAGACTACATCTGTTTACTTTTAGTAACATAAAAACTAAATGTCCCTGCTTTCTGAATCACAAGTAAATTCAGAACCTCTACAGAAGGGTAAAGAAAACTTCCAGTGAAAATCAGCACCATATAAGACATGAAAGTCAGAACAAAATGGTACCTAGTGGGGCTTTCTCGTGAGACACAAACCTGACAGAGAGATGCTGCACAGCTTCCTGAGGACAGCAGACATCCATGTTTCAAAGCACGTTCTCTTCAGCCCTGAAGCAAAAACCAGGGTGATGCATTCGTTGCTACATCAACTGTGAAGCTGCTCAAACACAAGGAGCAGATTGGAAGCAGCAGCCCAAATCCTGTTCAACACAAGGAAGAAAGATCTCACTGAGTAGACAGAACTTTTCAAAACATAATTTATAAAGGATATCAAGAGATCAGCCTAAAAAGGGCAAAAGATTTCCAAAGAGGCATCCCAATATCAAATGCAATCAAAGCAAATGATTTTCAATTGTTATACATCAAGCAATGAGTAGATATTAGATTTTGTTAGACTGACAGAGTAGAAATACATGATCCTAAAAGTACACAAACACTTAGTTGTGGGCCAAAATTTAAATCTAAATTTTGGCAATAATCAATAATCTTCATAATATTGCCAGAATAAAATAACAATGACACACATCCAGGCTGGAAAGTGATTAAATCCAGTATTGAAAGGGGGTCTACAGAAACAAAAGGGAGGGACTCTTTAGTAAGGTCTGCTGTGACAGGAAAAAGAATAAGAGTTTTTAAACTAGAAGAGGGTGGATTTAGATTAGATGCAAGGAAGAATGTTGACTCAGAGGGTGGTGAAGCACAGGCACAGGCTGCCCAGAGAAGCTGTGGACGCCCCATCTCTGAGTCTGGATGGAGCCTTGGGCAGCCTGAGCTGATTGGGGGTGTCCCAGGCCACAGCATAGTACTGGAACTGGATGAGCTTTCATATCCCTTCCAACACAACCCATCCTATGGCCACTTTTACATGCGGCCTTATAAAATAACTGTGATTACAGAGTTACAGAGTAAAATGTTAAAAGATAGTCCAAAGCACTCTTTACTTTAAGATCTTCTAAAATTATTTTAAGCTTTATGGTGATATTCAGACTTCTGGCAGCTTTACATTTGGTGTGAAAGAAACAGTTTTGCTGTGGACAAGTCATTAGTTTGTGACTCTCAGTTCACACCCAGCAGTTAGCATCATATTTTTCAGAAGATAATGAGAACTCATTATGTGCTAGGACTACCTATCTGCAGTTCTCTTCAAGGTTTAGTGAATGTCTTTATGTGCTTATTTAATAGAATGGCCTGGGTTGCAAAGGAGCACAATGCTCATCCGGTTCCAACCCCTGCTGTGTGCAGGTCGCCAACCAGCAGCCCAGGCTGCCCAGAGCCACATCCAGCCTGGCCTTGAATGCCTGCAGGGATGGGGCATCCACAGCCTCCTTGGGCAACCTGTGCCAGTGCCTCACCACCCTCTGGCTGAAAAACTTCCTCCTCATATGCAACCTAAACCTCCCCTGTCTCAGTTTAAAACCATTCCCCCTTGTCCTATCGCTATCCACCCTCACAAACAGCCTTTCCTCCTCCTGTTTATATGCTCCCTTCAAGCACTGGAAGGCCACAATGAGGTCTCCCCAGAGCCTTCTCTTCTCCAAGCTAAACAAGCCCAGTTCCCTCAACCTTTCCTCACAGGAGAGATGCTGCAGCCCTCTGATCATCTCAGTGCCCTCCTCTGGACCCCCTCCAAGAGCTCCACGTCTTTCCTCTGCTGGCAGCCCCAGGCCTGCATGCAGGGGACGATCACCTCCCTCTCCCTGCTGGCCACCCCTTTTTTAATGCAGCCCGGAACACAGTTGGCCTTCTGTGTTGCAAATGCACTGCTGGCTCATGTGCAGCCTCTCATCTACCAGGAGCCCCAAGTCCTTCTCCACAGGGCTGCTCTCAAGGAGATCTTCCCCTAGTTTGTATAAACACCTGGGACTGCCCTGACCCAAGTGCAGTACCCTGCACTTGGCCTTATGTGCTTGTATTCAAGTTTGTGTGGGCAAAAGGGAGAAATCAACACTTCTATTTGTAATTAAATATAATTATGGAGGTATTGTGGAAATGAAATGTTACCTCCTATGGACAAAATACATTCAATGGCAACAAAATACAACCTCTCAGGTCCTTTTCTTTCATGCCTAACTTTGCTCTTGTTTCACAACCAGCATTCAAACAGGATATTATTTACTCCCAGAAAGAATGAGGTCCCCATGTTCCCTCAGCTGGGCATCCCCTCAGTATCAGGAAGTTTACAAAGCATAATGAGCAGCTCCATAATGATCACAGCAGGACTGTGTCTAACAAACATCACATCATACTCCAACCACATCCTCGGATTTACTCAAAGTTCGTCACTTGCTTTCTTCCATAAAATCTTTCTTTTTTTTTAGTACCGAGCATAGGAACTTGCTGTAAGTCTTGCCTTTCCTTCCCTAGCTCTCACATCCATGCTCTTTGTTGCGAGCCTCCCTAGCGCTAACGCAGCTTTAAAGGCTCGGAGCTGCACCTCACACAGGGCTTCATCCCTTCACGCCCAATTTGCTCATGCACTCCTTCATAGACAAGCTTTCTTTTCTATTTACACCAAAGTGCTTTCCTTGCTATGATCACTCACATTAACTCTGACTGAACATATCTGAAGACTTTGAAGAGAACAAACACCAGTTGTGGTGGCGACAAAACTGTGTAACCCAAATTAGGACTTTCTCCTTATCAAACAGGCCAAATATAACCATATGCAAACTTTATTTTCATGTAACATTCACATTAAAGAGAGACGCTTCATGTGATAAAAAAGATTCTACAGAAGTGGAGTATTTGAATCAGTTCCACTTAAATAGTAAAAATACAAATAAAAATGGATTAATTTAGATTAAATTCTGGAAAAGAAGTGAATTCAAATCTCTGCCGTTTATCAGCATTCTGCTGGTTTCTAGGCCAACCTACGTGGATACATGGATTCTTGTAACTATGTAGTTACAGATACAGTTATGATACAGTTACAGATACAGTTACAGGTGCAAGCTTTTAAAACGATGCTGTTCACATGATAAATGAAGTTAACCAAAACCTAAAATTCCAAACAGTGCTCCTGGAGGGGAAAAAAAAAAAAAGAGAGAAAAAAAGACTGAGTTTCTGTGCAGGGTACCATTCAGTTAGGCAGATGAAAGATAACACGGCCAGTCAAAGCCAGTCTGAATGCATGGATGGCAAACTTGCTGTATTAACAGCAACTGAACTCTGACTCTAACCCTACACACTCAGCCTCACAGGTCGACACGAACACTGGAAAGGCGAATGCACACGCCTCACTGCTCTTCCTATGCTTATCTAATACAAATTGATGTCACAACCTGTACCTCAAATACCTCCTCTCATTAATTATTCCCCTTCGTTAACTCCACGCATCTCCTAAGCAGCACAAGTCAGCAGAGGAAGCCTTATCACCCGCTCTGAATGATCGCACTTGACAGTCCCTCTGTCATCATTAAGGCAACGTATGACTCAAGAATTTACAACAGCCTTCTGTTAACAGTCAGATACACAGCCTACATCCTGCTAGTGTCACACTAGGATTAAAGCTTTATATTCCAGAGCACTCCCTGGAGTGCTGCCTGGACACCTCCTGATGCAAGCATGAAACCTGCTTGTGGTTGAGACACCTCCACCGCCCTTTCCTTATTTACAACTATTCTTCTACCCATCCCCAGTGCTGTGGCAAGAAGTTAGGCGAAAAGTCCCCCCAAATAACAGTCTTGTGTTTTAAAAGGATACAGACAGCAGAAAACTGTGTATTGCTAACTACCTTGATTTAAATTGGTGATGTATTTCAAGCCCTCTGCCCCTTAAGGCAGGTTTAGCGTCCTTTTAAGGCTTGGCCAGTACCAAATCCAACATTCCAACGCTGCTTCTGACGGAGGGAGAAACAAAAGCTCTTCGAATCACAATTTGACCACCTAGGTCTACTCCCAAACATTTATAATGAAGGAAGACTGGCTCCTGTTGGTGCCCGAGCTCAGCCCCAAATCACCTGTGTGTTTCTGCTCAGCTGTTTCTCTAACAGCCGTGCTGAGGCGAGCAGCGCACACTGCTGGCTGTTCCGTTACTGACACCTGCTTGTGGGCTTGTTAGGACGTCTTTAGCTCTCCGCTCTGCCCTCCTGCATTTGCTGTAACTGTTAACCCATCTTGCTTGTACTTACCATCCACCCCAAGCCTCCTAGAGAGCCAGTCTGTAATTACTTAGTCATAAATAACCAGGGAAGGAGACAAAAAGCTTCTAGAGCGATTAACTGGCATTATTCGCTTGTAGTTCGTGCTGCTGGGCTGTGCTATGGGCAATGCTGGAGTAGAACTGTGCAAGGGATGATCTTGCAAATACTTCTGTCTCGCTGTAGGGTAACTACAGCGCACAGCAGCAATAGGTAGGGGGGCTCAGAGCCCGGTACCACACAGACCGCCACAGCGCTGACTGGAAAAGCCCTGCGGTCGCGCCTCGCGCTCAGCACCGCAGCGCGCGAAAAGCACGAGAACGGCGCGCGACCACCCCCACAACCACCCCCTCTCGCAGCGCAGCGCGTGATCGCGCCTTGCCACGTGACTGCCTGCCGCTTCCGCCCGCCCGTTGCACGCCCAACCGGAAGTGCAGCTCCTTGCGTTACGGTGGTTCCCCCGCTCTACGGTAGCCGGGGAGAGACACGGTCGATGTCCGCTATCGGCAGCGCTGATGTAGCTGGGGCCGCGCGGAAGCCGGGTGCGGGAGTCCCGGCTCAGAGGCGGAGGAAAGTCCACGGCAAGGTACCGGGGAGGGGGCGGAGAAGCGGCAGCCGCGCCGGGAAAGCTCCGTTCTGGGTTGGCCTGGCCGCGGAGCCGTCCCGAGGGAAGCCTGAGCCTGGCACAACGCCGCCTGGGGCCGAGGGCTGCGCTGCCGCATCAGGACTTCTCTTTCCCTTCGGCCTCTCACGGCCCGCAGCTGTCGCTCTAGACCGGTTTCCTACCTTCTTTCTCTGCTCCTACCTCCGAGAATTGGCGCAGCCCTCGCTCTGCTTCACGCGTTCTTTACTTTGCACGTGCGCTTCGCTGTCCTGGTTCTCATCACTGTGTCCTGCTTTAGTTTGTTGTCTGTAAACGCTCGTTGCTGATTTCACAGGTGTCAGCACTCGCCTCTATTAAAGCACCAGGCTGCTGGACCCCTCTCCTGTTTCAACCAGAGAATTAAAGGCAAAGAGCTGTGTATTCCTCCCAAGGTGGAGGGAAGGAAGAAGTACAGCTGAAGCTTCTGCCAAGAGGTTTTACAAAAGGACTGAGTGAGTGAGACACGTTAAGTCACACAGCTGGTGCTCGATGCACACTCCATTACGTTAGCCCAGCAGTGCTTCAGGAGCACGGTCAGCTGGCAGAGCAGCTGTCTGCCGAGGATAGCAATGTAACACTTATCTTCTCCTTTATAGAAAAGAAGTTATCAATTCTTAATTAAACATCTACCAAGAAGTCAGACTTGTGATGCATCTGCAAATGCTGACAGTTCAGAACTACTTTTCTGTTTATCTAGCGTGCTTCCTCATCTGCACCCATCTACAGGAGCAGGAGTCAGTTGCAAGCACGCGTTGTGACGTTTGCAGCAGGTTTGGTGCATGGCCTGCAACAGACTTACTGAATCATATTATTGGGTGTTGACATACTGCTGTTAAAAACATGCTCAGCTGCAATGAGCTTTACTCATACAGCATTCCATGTACCATAGTGCAAAAGACAAGCGTGCACTTAGTGACTAAAAAAGTGACTAGTTCTGAGTATAGCTGGTTTACTAAGACACTAAACCTGAGAAATCAATACAGAATGTCTTATTAACTCACTACCTTAAGCTTTTCTGCATGGGTAACTTGCTAAAGAAAGGAACTAATTTTGCTTTATTTTCAGAAGGAGATTCACCTTCTTCTCTTCCCTCCCTTTTTCCTTTTAAACTCAAGTCTTTCTAAAACTGCCTGCGCATTCAGGGCTCTTATTGCCTGAAGAATTAATGCTCTTACACCCTGCTCCATCTCAAACAAATTGTAAAATTGCATTTAAAAACTAGTTTATCTCTCTACAGCCAAGCATTCTCTCTTATATTTGGAATGGGTGAATCACTCAACAACCACACGTCCTACGCAACACCTTTAAATTGCTGTGCATACAGATTAATACATGGAAATGTGTCATGCAGCTTCTTCAAGTGCATGCATCTGGTTAGAAAAACTAAGGCATTACAATCAAGGGGATTTCTGCTGCAAAAATATACTCCCAACAGTGGCTTTTCAGAGTGCTGTAAAAGGCCTCTAATTGTTCTGTGAGGAACTTTTGCCACTGTGATCATACCTCTGTAGTCTGGTTAAATTAACACATTTCATTTTCATGTCATTGGGTTGTTTGTGCTGCTACTCACCTTTATTTTATTAGAAGTAGTATCCTAGACTATCTTCTCCCATTCTACAACTGACTGATGCTTTCATTCATTAAAAAATGTGCTATCCTGTTCAGTGGCTAGAACAAGTAATGATGCTTTTTGATTTCTCTGTGTCAGAAAATGAATTCTTTTCCTTTGGAGGATATATTTTCCCCATTGTGTCGTAGTAGAAAATAGCACAAGATTGGCTCAAGCTTTGATGTTTTAGGGCCAACGCTGGATTTGTAACAAATTTTGGCACGGGCAGGACCACTCTGCAATAGCTAGCATAATATTTTTAATTTTGTGTTTAAGTAAGTTTAAATGAGTGCCCCGTGTTTATATGATGGGGGCGTAGCAGTCAGATAGAAAGAGCTGCATGCAAAGGCCATCCATCCACAAGTGCACACATCCTTACATGTACTACAGGTGGCCATTTCCTGGAGATGCTCACATTCAGTCAGGGTGCTGACTCACACCTGTCAAGGCTTTTCTTTGCTCCCTAGGAGTACACAGGAAAGAGCTGATAGCTGCTGGATGTAGATCACCAGCTGGCATCAGCCTGTGCAGCCTACCTTCAGCAACCTACCTTTTTTTCCCCTGAAACTACACGGAAACCAGATGGCTGAGTTGTTCAGCCATCAGACAGGTCCTGTGGGCCCTCTCCTTGAGCAGCTGGGAGTGTGCCAGTTGGAGGCTGGAGAGCACAGCAGGCTGCTGTTGAACAAATCATCTACCTCGCACCTCACCTCCAGATTGCCTTTGATAAGGCAGTGCTGCTGAATGGATACTTAGAACGGCTGGTAAAAAAAATGCCTCTGAAAAGAGAATGAGTGCATCTAGACTAGAAAGCGAGTATAATTTAAGAAATGTATCTTAAGCTACTTGAACCTAGTTTGTCAAGCTTACAGGTAAAAGTTTGCAGCACAAATCTGATTGATTTTAATGCTTTCTCTAGGGTGATCTTCATAGGAACTACTAAAGACTTCAAAGAACTCATTTTAGGCAAAATAAGTGAAATAAGTTGTTCTGATAAAAATGGATCCTTGTTCAGTTGGAGTTCAGCTTCAAGCTACCAATGAATGCCATAAGACCTATTATACCCGTCACACTGGCTTCAAGACTAAGGAAGATATATCTTCATTCGATCTACTGTTGCTTCAGCTTAGGACTGGAATGACCCTTTCAGAGAACGACACCATCTGCTTTCATCATGCAAAAATTTACATTGAAAGATTTGAAGACTTACAAAAGTCATGTTGCGACCCTTTTAATATGCACAGAAAAGTATCAAAGAAAAACTTGCGTGCAATTGACCTGCATGACGCAACTTTTCTAACTGCCAAGTTTGGAAGACAGTTTGTACCTGGTTGGAAGCTTTGTCCCAAATGTATGCAGGTAATAAATGGGAGTGTGGATGTCGGAGCTGAAGAACGCCAAAGAAGAAAGCTTGATTCGGACGTATGTATATGGATCAGTTGTCCCACCCCCTCTAAGTTCTGCAGACTGTTGGACCTGGGCTTCATACAAGTCCTATATAAACGAACCAAGTTGTTCAGTAGAAATACAAAAAGGTGCAGACTCTTGCTGCATGGGAGTTTGCTGTATCTGAACCTTTATTTGGAGGAGCGTTCAATGAAATGAGTGCATACGCTCATTCCACTTTTTTACTTTAAAAATCCTCTTCCCTAATTAAATATTAGGGCCTTTCTAATTAGTTGTGTGCGCTAGGGTGACGTACACCTCAGGTTATGTAAATACCAGCCGGCTGCTGTTGTCTTAAGCTGTTTCTCAAGCCTGTGAAAAGCAAGCTCCCATTTAAACACTGCAATGGTTGTTTCTAAGAGCATTGAGAGAAACTTCTGGGTTAGTCTCCTCAGTTTTAAGAGAATCTACTGCATCTAGCAGTTCATTACCAAGTGAACCTGCACGGAAGTGAATTAAGTGCATGCAGATGTGGTGCCTGAGCTGCCCCTGTTTGTTCAGGGGCAGTTTGATGTGAGAGGATGATGCTTTAAGTGCTGAGTTCATAATACAGTTTATACATTTCTGGGTGCTTTGTTTGAAGCATGCAGGTAATCAGTAGAACCAAGTGGAAAACCAAGTCAACAAGAGCTCATCCACATACGCTCTAGAGCAAAACAGCATGGCATTCAAGGAGCAGTCACCCCTCAGCCCAGGCACAGCCACCCAACTGTATCTTACAGCTGCATAACAGGAGATATTACTGACTTTTGGGACTGGCAGAGTTCTGTAATGTAACGCTTAAGAAGACTTAAGTCTTCTCCTGAGAAATACAGTGCTCAGAGTTGGGGTCAGCATACCTCAGTCATTACAATATCCTGGCTTGACTGGGCATTTCCTTAAGAATTTGGGTACTTATTCATAATGAAGTGAGATTTTCTGTCTCTGTTCAGGGGCGTACAGCTAAGGCTTTGAAGTCTCTGCAGTTTGCTAACCCAGGACGACAGACTGAATTCACTCCTGAGACCAGTAAGAGGGAAAAAAGAAGACTGCAAACAAAAAATCCGTCATTTAACTCTGACAGGTGAGCACCTTCCTGTAGTGACTTTAAGGTCACTACAGTGACCTTGCTTTAAGTGTCTCTGTAACACCTCACACTTCAGACAATGAAAATACCGAGCTTCTGGTAAGGTGTGACAATACTACATAGATTATAAATGAAGCTGTTAGTTTATGCATCAAAATTTGATCATAGGTCAAACTTGAGTAGATCAAGGAGAGTACACTTAAAATGTTGGAGTTGTCATATTTCAATTTACTCAGTAACTACACTTCAGAAACAAACGTGTTCATGTTAAATGCTTACGTACTCCAGAAGGATTAGCGTTCAGGTTGGATGACACTGGATAACAAATTTCAGCTTCCTAAGTAGACCTATTTTAAAATCAGTTTTCCTGTAGAGTGGAAGGCTTATGCAGCTGAGTTTTGTCTATCATTTTCTACTAAAAGTTTGGACCAATTCGGCCTCCCTGAATTTAACCTTACAGGAAAAAAAATGCACTTGGTGCTACTTACCACATACCTGTAGCATCTCCCTGCATAGTTGCTTCTAGGTTGTTCATTCATAAGCTGCAACTAGGAAAATGTTTTGAATTAAGCGTGTGGTCAAGCACTGCATCAAAAAATGTCTGGAGTGTCTGACCTCAGAGCTGTTGGGAGCTCAACTAGGTGTGGCTCTAAGCAAATTTATCTAAGTTGACCTGGTTTTGAACAGAGGGTCAGACAAGACAAATTCCAGAGGCCGTTTCTGAACAGAGTGGTTTTGTGATTCTGCAGTTTAATAGAACTGACTGGGATACGAGTAGTGATTAAAGCATAAAATAACTTATAAATTAGAACATGCACACAATGAACTATTCTATATAACTTTGAATTATAGCTACAAGCTACAAAAGAAGACTTTCACATCACCTGAAAGGTAACAAAGTTAACATCATAAATATTCCAAAGTGGTTGAATAAGTGTTTAACCTATCGATGAAATAAAAACTTCCTGGTCCTGGAATTAGTTCAGAAGCACTATAATGACAATACAATGTGAAGCTGGCAAATGTTGAGTACAATAACATGTATACACTTTAATGCAGTGGTAAAATGAACATCTTCAAAAACAGCAAAGTTCTGTCCACGGCAATTAGCTGCTTGGTATTAAAATAAGGAAATAACTTGTTTTCCATCATACAGGCAAGTTATACCAGCCAAGAGTAAAGTCTACGATAGCCAGGGACTACTTCTTTACAGTGGGATGGACCTCTGTGACTGCCTTGATGAAGATTGCCTGGGATGTTTCTACGCTTGCCCCAAGTGTGGCTCCAACAAATGTGGCACTGAATGTCGCTGCGACCGCAAGTGGCTGTATGAGCAAATTGAGATAGAAGGAGGAGAAATCATTCGTAATAAGCACGTTGGTTAGTGCATATGCTTTTTTTTTTTAACCTGGATGTTCCACTCTGAAATAACATTTATCATTTAGTTGTTTAATGAAAACCATTGTAATTAGTTGTGATAAGCGTGCTTCCACATTCCATCTCAGTATGATTAAGGAAATATTCTTAATCGTACTACTTGTTGTCACACCTCATTCTACGTTGTACTGTCTTGTTAGTCGCTTCAGTTTGCATTGATCAGCACTGCGCTGTAATGAAGTGAGGTGCTAAACTTCCACGTGGCATACCATTATCCACTCACCATTGTGTCACAGTGCTTTGAGTGTGCCATCTGCCTGTGTCCCTCATTTTTTAGTTGCATGGTTTTGAACTATTGTATGTGAAACGCTTTTGTATTGTTATTAATGAGGCTACACCCAGTATTAATAAAGATTTCTCCAGTACTAACAGTGAATGCTACATCTTCTATACATTATCACAGCTACCTTTGATAAATTCAATTCTTTTAGCTTTATTCAAAGGGATTTAGGAGTACGGATCCCAACTGAGTTACTGGGATTTTGGATCCAGTTATCCTTAAGAATTCAAAAATCTCACTGTTAAGGGTGTTACTAAACTATCAAGATGCTGAAAAATATATAAAAGTATTTCACTGTGGTAGCACTTGGTTGCTTTCTTGTTACAATTGAAATAATTTTGCTGTATTTCTTATTGGTCTGTAATTGGACTGGTACTTCACAGCCCTCTCCCCTTTCTTTCTTTTTGCTTGTTTTTAAGGTAAAGGTTTACATGCAGCTGAAATGAATTCAACTGTCTGTTCCCAAACTAAGAATATCCAGACTGCTACAAAAAACAGTTGAACTGAAATTTTGGGTTGATAAAATATTTCTCCTCAGCAAGTTTAAATTTTGCTGAATTGCAAGATTTATGGAAATAAAAACTTGTAATTGAAATATTAGTTAATATCTAATGTGTTACTTTTGTGCTGTGTTAAAAATACATTTTCTGCTTCTGTGACAGACTTGGAAGATCTGTATTTTGTCAAATCACATTTATTCAAGAGTAATGTTGACTATGGCTTTCTGAAACTTTCATGTGATAACTTTGTATGATCTTGCTATTTGTTCAGAGTATTTATTTGTAAATTTCTTGAAGCTTGCCACGTTTAAAATCCAGTTATGCTTTGTGTTGTACTGACATCTGCTGGTCCTAGCCAGGCATAAGCATGGATTTAGTTGATGCTGTTGCTGTTAGATCCACTTAGAAAATAAACGGTCGTTCTTTTGTTCAACCAGAACATTGGCTGTTCTTCCAAAAGCGTGCATGCCTCATTGGCTTGGGCTTCCAGCCACAGCTGTCACAAAAATCATCATAGAGATTTCTTTAGACTCTTTCTCCAGGTAGCAACACCACCAATGAATAATACCTGTGGCTTCCCGTTCATGCAACTGGCATTTAACTTTCTTGACTACTGAACACACTTACCCTAATACAGCAGTTATGTGTTTTGTGTGCTTGATCCATATTTGGAACTGTTACAGCTCTTAAGCAACATTTTGTATTAGATGAACACACAAACACATACCTGTGTGAAAGGGAGCCGGGGAGAAAGCTGGCTCAATCTTGTACGTTTGGCCTGTTGTTTTTGGTTTTGTTTGTTTGTTTTAATTAGAGTTTGTTGGTTTGGTTTTTTTGTTTATTAAATCAGGCAGTCAGCAATATACATTCTTAAAAACAAGCTTCTGTCTGTTGAGTGTAACTTACTATCATATTCACAGTTCAGCCTTCAAATTCTGTGACTATTAAAGCATTTCTCTTCAATGGAACTCAAGTCCACCAGGAGCTTAAACTGTCCAGAGCCTCTCATTATTAGAATGGTATTTCTGCATCTCTATTATGTCTCTGGTAGGTTAGCATATTCAGGATCTTATTTTACACTAATAACGGTGACTTTTCCCCAGATAAATCATTCAGATGGTTTTATAACAGAATATGCAGGGCTGCTTTTTAACCAAGAACCTGTGATAAGTACTGAGTACTGTTATTTGTGCAGAAGCTAAATGAGGGCATTGTATTTTTCCTGTCCAACAAGTTTTTTTGATGTTGGTTGTTCAGTTGCCTTACTCACTTATGACCCTCTATGTAGGAGTATTTCCTTAGCATGCCTTGCATGTAGAGCATCATTAAGTTGAATCATCTGTTTTTATACACTACCGTGTTCTCCTGCTCTCTTCATCTGTTAAAGAACACGCTGTTCCAAGTCAAATTTTACCATCCTGCTAGATTTGTAAGGTTAACAACTGTGAATTTTTCTGTAGAACCATGCAGGAAAAAGTCAAAACACCTCAAAAATTAATCCCATCAGTATAATCACAAGTTATTTTATTGCGCTCTAAAAATAACGTTCCCAGTAACTAAATGTAGTTTCCCATCTTTCAACTACTCTACAACTAAGCCTATTAAACAGTATGTTCTATTGAATATAGCCAAAAGAAATAACTTTACATAAAAGGCACAGTTCATAAACCAGGTGTAACCTCTCAAACCTGCATGCATTTAAGAGAAAGGCCAACACATGCCCTAGTTACTGTGTTAATTTACTGCAAATATCAAAAGGCAGAAGTTTTAATGCCTAGACAAACTTTACCTATTCAAAAAACAGAAGTTGGTGGCAACAAGATGTGTTTTATGAACAATACATCTCACATGGGCTAATTTCATTACATGGGGATCCAGATTTGTGATCCTCAAGTACAGTGTTAAATACTGTTTTGGTTTCATAGAATCCTAGAAACATTAAGGCTGGAAAAGACCACTAAAATCACCAAATGCAACTATCAAACCATCCTCCCCATGCCCACTAGTCATGTCCCTCCTCAGTGCCACATCTCTGTGGATCTTCAACACCTTGAGGGACGGTGACTCCACCTCCTACCTTGGCAGTCTGTGCCAGTGCCTCACCACTCTCTCAGAGAATAAGTTCTTCCTAATATTCAACCTGCACCTCCCCTGGCACAACTGGAGGCCATTCCCTCTCATCTGATTGCTGATACCTGGGAGAAGAGGCTGACCCCCACCTAACCACAACCTCCTTTCAGAGAGTTGTACAGAGCCATAAAGTCTCTGCTGAGCTTCTTCCAGACTGAACAATTCCCTTGGCCTCTCCTCATAACATTTGTGCTCAGACCCCTCCATTGCCCTTCTCCGAATGCTCCAGGGTCTCAATGTCTTTCTTGTAATGAGGGGTCCAACACTGAACACAGTACTCAAGGTACGGCCTCACCAGAGCTGAGTACAGAGGGATGACCACTTCCCTGCTCCTGCTGCCTGGCACTATTTCTGATACAAGCTAAGTTGCCATCAGCCTTCTCGGCCACCTGGGAACACTGCTGGCTCATGATCAGCCCAGTGTCAACCAACACCCTCAAGTCCTTTTCCTCCATGCATTTTCCAGCCAGCTACGGCCCTAAGCTTGTAGTGTTGCATGGGGTTGTTGTGGCCAAAGTGCAGAATTCAGCACTTGGTCTTATTGAAGGTCTGTTGGCCTCAGCTCATCAATCCAGCATCAATCTAAATTCACATCAAATTTAGAACACGAGCAAAAAGTGAACATCTTCTAAAGTCAGTGTGAGTTCTCCTGTGGGTTTAGTGAAAATAACTACAGGGCCTTGAAGCCATACCTGGAATGGAAAGTGCTTTTTTTTTCTTTTTTTTTTTCTCCTCCCCTAAGTGAGACATGCCCTAGGAGGCTTCCTGTTAAAGACTCAGACAACGAGCAGTGCACAGAGCACGCTCAGGTAACTAGCTCAGAGATTATGCTATAATAACATTTTCAGTACCCATGCCACTAAGAGATAGATCTTTGGGAATGGCTGTGAAGGGAAAACGAATGATGCAAACAAAGAACAGAACAGAAAAGTGCTCTCTGACCTTGCTTTGTCATTGAGCAGATTTTGTGGAACACTCACCTCTGTTGCGAGCTGCCCAGTTGGCTCCTGGTAGGGGTCCTGCCCTGGAAGAGCAGCTTTTCATCCAGAAGCTGCTCGTATCCAGCAGAGGGCATCAGCTCACTGCAAACCTGACCGTCAGCTCCTGGCGCACTGGAGAGACGCAGCTGCTGAGGCTGGGGCAAAGATTCCCTTGCTGGACAGATTCAAAGATTAGGTCCAAGGCATGCCATGCACCACCACGACCGTGAGGCTAAAATACAGCAGACTCAATTAGTGCTACATTAGCACTTACTTTAACATATTTTCTCTTTAGTCTTTAAAAAAGCTTCTCCCCCTACACTAGATACGTTGCTTGCTATTAGGCTGTTAAGTGGAGAAGAGCACAGCTCTACGGTTTCTTTTACAATTTACTATTCACTACAGAGGATCAAAATATCTCCTCCGGAGCACAGCCCACATACAGAAGAAATAAGCACCATAATTTGGTGTGTATGTAAAGGTTCTACATAGCAGCTTGAGTAACGCAACTACTTTGCTTAAAGATAGAAAATCAAGCTCTACAGATTTTCAGTAATATAACACATTTCCTAAATTAAGTGCTTTTTGCTCTAGAACATTATTACTGAGGGCCAGAGAGCCCAGATGTATTCAAGAGAATGAATTTTCTCCCTGCAAAATAACCTCAGCACAAGTAAACTCCAAGTTGCCCCTTTCCTTCTCTTTTATAGCATCCAATTGCTCTGGCAGGTGGCTCCCCTGGGAGTTTCCCATCACCTGGGCTGCATCCTATCAGCTGTCTTCAATGCTGCTTTAACTCTCCTCCTGACACCCAGCTCTTTGTAACAGTTACCTTATTAATCAGTGATTATATTTCTGTTTAGTTTTTAGTTATTACCTTTGTGCCACTTCCTGGGAGTTTCAGAGAGCTGTCTCTGCAGAAGAGAAAGTTAGAGTTATTAAATGCACTTATGTGGTGAGCTACACCTCAAGTCAGGCTCTTAAATTGTACAGGGTGCTCAGACATCCACCAAGGGACCCCCAGCTCTCACTACGCTGTTCCATCAGCCTGCATGTCTGTATATCTCTCTGGTCATAACAAACTAGCTGGGTACAAAGCACAGAGGAATTAACTAACACTAACAAAAGTAGGTTATGTCTGCAGGCAACTCTAAAAATCCATTTTTCTGAAAGGGAGGTTTTGTTCTGACTGTTGTGCTTTGGTTCTGGTTTTGCTTTTATTATAAAAAAAAAAAGAAACAAGGAAAAAGAGGCACAATTTATCCAGCCTCATCTGTGCCAGCCACCTCTGGTTTATGGCTCCCCTGTGTTAATTTCTTGCCTGTGAACTGCTGACTCTCTGAACTAACACTGGGCTGGATCTGTTTTGGAGCAAATGAGAATGCAGAGCTGTTGACAAAGGAAATCCATCATAAGAATCGCTGCAGAGGACATCAGCAGCTTCTCCTACTCCATGTGTGTGTGAACTGCAGCATGCTGGGTGCTGCCAGGTACCTCCCCCAGCATGGAGTGATGCACTGAGCCCCAGCTCTCCTTGCACGCAGTGTGACCACCAGACTGGCTGGAGCTTGGCTCTCAGAAATGCCAAATGCCAATTACAAGGTATAAGCTGCCACCAGAGTAGATTCTCTTGGATCCTCCTGAGAGTTAAGGAAGAAGATGCAAAGACACTTCTCTATAGCTGCACTCTATAGAGTACAACTGAAAGGAACCTGTGTTTCACTGACTTATATTGACTCTAGTAATTATTCAGTGGTGAGCAGTAAGGTTTGAGTTATCTTTCTGCATCTTCTGTTTCCACGTGATCTGAAAGGCCCATTTATCACACAATCACAGCTGGTTGCGGCTATGATATTTTGATACTGCCATGTGCAACAGCCAGCTCTCCTGAAGGGCTGGGGCTGAGGCCCTTTCCCTCTCACATCCTTTCTCTTCTCCAACTCTGCTCATTTCACAACTGGATTTCTGTCGAGTTGAATTGAAACCCCTTGCCCACCAACCAGCACAAGTTGATGGTGCTTTTCACATGTCAGAAATTGCTACTGACGTTTCAATTCTGCTATATTTTTTCTTTTTTTTATAGTGTTACAGAGAACATTTATGTTTGAATAAAAAACAAATAATGTGTGTCAAGAGTACGCATCAGGGAATGTCATTTTTTTTTTCCCAATTACAATTCTATTTCAAATAGGGCAATGCAATTAAAGTATAATTGCTGAAAAGACAAAGCCACGGTTATGATCAGAAGTAGTTACCCTTTCATCTTCGAGTCCTGTCTTACTGAATAAAATATTTCTGTGGGGCAGCTTGCTCTGCACGTCAGCAGGTATCCAGAAGCAACTGTTTGGCACTGCTAGCAGAGTGGCTACACGTACATGAAGCTACACTTCATGACAAAGGACAAATACAGGTGGCTCCCTACAACCAGATGTAGCCATCAGGACCAACCACTGTGGTGCTGTGAGGAGAGAGAGGTTTGCAAAACTTTGGCTTTCCTTTCGCAGAGTTGATTCAGTGGGAAAGAAACGTGGTGCTGCTGGGTCCAACTAATGGCAGGGTTTCCCTGACGGGAGGCAGGCAGCAGCAGGAGTCAAGCTGAGCCAACTGCAGGGAACTAAAAATGATTTTCATATGACATAAGTATCCATCATTAACTAGCATGAAGCATTAATTAGCATTGCTCTTTGTCAGTCCAGTGTCATTGCTGGCGCCTAGAACGCCACAGGGCCTGCTGTTATCCTGCTGGCCACAGAGGAGGCCAACGGGAGAGCTGAGAGCAGCCTGAGGGATGGTTACAGGGTGAGACTGCTCCAAGCCATGCACTCAGGCCCTTAAAGACAGTGGCAATCTGCAGGAGCAGCCCTGGGAGCTGGGTGGTGGATTGCATCACAGCCACGCCGCAAGGGATGGTCCCTGCAGGACACACAGACAGGATGAGCAGCCAAGCGACAGCTTTCCCTCATTCCTTGGAGACGTGTGCTTGTCTCAGTAATTGGATGGATGGTAGATAAATAAAAATATGAAGTGCCTCATTTAACGTTGCTGTTGCTGGAGTCCTTTGTCTGTAGTGCAAGCAGAAAAAACTTCAGGATTGATCCGGAGTGCATGGACTCGTTTTCTATTAAAGTGTATTAATGCCAGGTTCTGTGCAATTAGTGAAAAGTCAATTCCCATTACTAGTTAACAGTATTGAGTATCTGCTTTCTTTAATAAAAAGCCATGTCCAGCATAAAGACGATAAATCGATAAGCAGCCACTTTCTAAATATATTCCACCTCCTCCAAAAATGCAGAGAGAGCACTGCAGCTTTGAAGACGACACAGATGCAGGGAAAGAAACCCCTGCTCTCTGGAGGTAGCCTACACATCCTGGTTTCCCACCTCCTCCTGAACAGCGTTGTGGCTTCTGCTGTGACTCAGCTCTGCAGAAGCGCTTTGCTCAGTTTGGAGAGCAGGGCTCAGCTGAGAGCAGGAGCACGGCCACTGAGGGGTGAATGACTACACAGCACGGAATAATCAGGAGCTCTTCTCTTTTCTGTCATCACTATTGTCATTTCCCAGGTCCTTCTGCAAGCTGACAGTTTCCTGTGATGGCCTGGGGTGGAAGGCTCTTGGCCAGGCTCATTTCTCCATCCACTTGTGCACTTGTGGATGTGGATCTTCAGAAACTCAAAGGCTTCTGCTGAGATGCGAGTAAAAGGTCTCTCATTGTTGCCAGTAGTTTTTTATTCGTTAACTTCCAACATGCAGAACCAGTGGAGAAGGGGAAGAACCACGTAGCAAGAGAGGTTAAACACAGCTAAGGAACATTTATTTTCTTGCTTGACAGAGAAGTGAGGAAATGAAGATGTTTTGCCTGTTTTAATGATCATTTGTCACACATCTGAACAGCTCAGTTCTTAGTCTGCTTGCATACGGATGAATTCGGACACAGACAATAATGTTTGTAGAAACTTGATCTTTATGCACACGTGGATGGTAGTTTCTCCCCAAAGAATTAAATTTTGACGTAGCCAAGGGACAGAAATCATATCAGATGACTTAACTGCATTATTATGACTACCAGTTCAAGTTACAAGACTGACAAGTGACACAGGAAGCAAAACACAGGCTATCTAGTAGGTAAACATTTCTTTTAAATTGTTGACTGAATGTGAATAATGAATAAATCTGAGGAAATTGCAATCTGCTTGTAGAAGTTCCATAAAAGAAAAACAAGCTAAACTCTTGCGGTGAATTATTAATGCTGGCATATTTGCTTTGCTCCAGTTATTTGTAACCTAGGAAATGTGAGTTGCGTGTGTACGGTGTACGCCGTTTTAATATTAATCCAGTTGCCAGCACAGATCTAACATAATGAGAGAGACCCAGGTCTCCATTTTTAGAGAACTTTTAACACAAGTGAAATCAGACTGGTGCAGCTCTCTGCCCCGAGGCCAGGGACCATGTGTGACCGTGCTGCCCAAGGCCACTGCTCACAGCAACACGGTGCCCCAAGGAGCGCGTGGTCACCTCCCAGCTCCATGCTGTGGTAATGCCTGCAGGGCTCTTGGTCACTGTCAGCTAAAAGGGGATAAACAGTAAAACCGTTGTGTATTTCGACACAGCTGTGTACAGCTGCCAGGCCTGAACCAGAACTGGAGCTCCCGTCCTTGTTGGGACATCACTGCAGAAGGTGGTGTTACACAACCTTGCTTCTTCCCATTCACAGCGCTGCTTTATTATTCATAAACACACATCTCCATTCCATCTTTTTGCCCTGTCTATAAATACCTTCAGTTACACCAAGTGCAGGAATATAGTTCCATTAAAGGGAATTGTGAATTGCAGCTATATTTTTAGATCTGAGCTTTTTGCACTTTTTGCTAATTTTGTTTCAGTGTTTCCCAGGAACACAGTGATTTCAGTAGTTGCAGCTGGTAAGGGTGTGACACACTGGGTGTCCAAGCCCTACATTTATAGCCCTGCACAGACATAGGCCCACCACTGCTGTCCCAGTTTTGCTTTTCACAGAATTGCAGAATCCTAGAATTTGTAACAGAATTATAGAATAGATTTTATAATGATGGAATTGATAGAATTACAATGATAGAATTTAATAGATTATAGAATTATAATGACAGAATTTGTAATAGATTTTCAGGGAGTCCCAGCCTGAAGGGGCCGTCTCTGTGGCTGAGAAAGTTATCTGAACCTCCATGGACACATGGACACATTTTCCTGGGAAGATCATGGATCTTATCTGCCTGGAAGAGATGCTAAGGCGCATGCAAAATGAGGAGGTGATCTGAGACAGCCAGCACTGCTTCACCAATGGCAGATCATGCCTGACCAATCTGGTGGACAGCATCAGTGGACAAAGGAAGGACAACTGACATCTACCTGGACTTGCACAAGGCCTTTGACATCTTTATCTCTAAAATGAAGAGAGATGGATTTGAAGGATGGACTATTGAGAGGATAAAGAACTGGTTGGATGGCTGTAGCCAGAGGGTTGATGACAATGGTTCTATATCCAGGTGAAGCTGGTCACGAGTGGTGTCCCCTAGGGGTCTACCTTGGAATAGGTATACTTACATCTTTGTCAATGACATAAACCATGGGATTGTGTACCCTCAGCAAATCTGCTGATGACACAAAGCTGAGTGGTACAGTTGATAAAGTAGAAGAAAAGGATGGCATCCAGAGGGACCTGGACAGGTTTGAAAAGTGAGCATATGAGAATCTAGTGAGGTTCAACAAAGCCAAGTGCACGGTGTTGCACTTGGGTTGAAGCGATCCTAGATCTGAGTACAGTCTGTGAGAGGAAGACTTTGAGACCAGCCTGGTGGAGAAGGACGTGGGGGTCCTGATGGACAGAAAGCTGGAGGTGAGCCAGAGATATGCTCTTGCAGCTCGGAAGGCCAATGATATCCTGGGCTGCATCAAAAGGGCAGTGGCCAGCAGCAAAAGAGAAGGAATTGTCCCTCTCTGCCCTCATGAAGCCCTGTCTGGAGTACAGTGGAGGGGTTGGATGGGGCCCTAGGCAGACTGATCCAGTGGATGGCAACCCTACACACAGCAGGGTGTTTGAACTAAATGAACTAAACTCCACCAACCTTAGCCATCCGATGATTCCATGATTTTACAGGTCTGTTTTTTGTGTTTCGTTATGTTGGGTTTTTTTAACATGG
Source organism: Tympanuchus pallidicinctus (assembly GCF_026119805.1). Classification (NCBI taxonomy): domain Eukaryota; kingdom Metazoa; phylum Chordata; class Aves; order Galliformes; family Phasianidae; genus Tympanuchus; species Tympanuchus pallidicinctus. Next base: position 1,252,897 of record NW_026294747.1, read on the forward strand.
ATGGCAGAAATCTGCATAGCCTTAAGACTTTAGGTACTGGAAGTAACTTTTCAAAATGTGGTGCTTACTGTGTTCACTGTTTCTGTCAGTGCAATAAAAAATGCTCCTCCATGCGGGCCCCACTGCTAGAGATTAGAATTTGTGGTTCTAACTGAAAGTTCTCAGCTATACTGTGTTAACGTGTCAGATGCTGTATACCCACCATGACTAATAGTGGTATGAGAATGAAATATTACTCATCTGGTCCAAAATCTGCTCTCCCTGGGACATGTATGGCAGAAACAATAGCAGGAGCTGGCTCCTTTCTTGGGGCTTGTTCCAGGCTTGTGCCAAGTCCCTTGGAAGGATAAGCTACAGAACTGTGAAAAGAATGTGTCAGGCAAAATTCAGGTCCAAGCTTCATGCTGCGAAAGGCTAGTGACTCTGGTGGGGTTCAATCCAAATAAAAATGCCCTTTCTATTAATTCAAAAGGAACAGTACCAGAAGTGAAGTCATTGCAGAGCTTGCAGAGCTCCTCATTTAAAAGGCTGGCATGGTTGTACAGCGCGCATCGTCTTGGGTGGATCTGGCTCTCAAACTGAGCTCATATTGCTGAGCTGCTCTGCACAGAGTCAAGGAGGATGCTAGAAAGGCTGAGAAGTTTCCCCTCTTCTTATTTCCTGACTGTGTATGCCCCAGAGGCTTTTTAACAGCAGAGCCCAGCATCAAAAATTAAAAGTAAAAAAGGAAGGGGGGAGAGGAGGGATGAGAATAACAAGACATACCTGCTGCAGTCCTGGCTGTATATTCCCTCTGTGTCCCACTGACGGTGTCATGTGGAAGGGAAATTGTTCTATCAGTGACTGTGTTAGATTCATGACCCCACCACAACCTTGAATTGGCCTTTAGTTGTCGCTGATGGGAACTGAAGAACAGCTCCTGTCGACATGATTGCTGCTCTCCAATGAATCAGAACACGCAGGGCACAGAGCAGCACATTAAACTAGCAACAGAAATATATCACTGTACTTTTATATAGATGTATTGCTTTTGCCCAGGCATATAAATGATTGGGCTATCCACTTATTTTTTTTCCAAGGACTATAAATTAAAAATAAGCTAAGGGTTTTGAAATTATGTTCTCTTTCTCACCCTCTTTTTTTTTCCTTCCCCTTCTCTCTCTTTTTTTTTTTTTTTAAAGCTGGGTAGCTATTTTAGGTCCACAGTAAAACATTTTAAAGGTAATCTTACAGCCCGTGTCTATTTGAGCAGCCTTTTTTTTCTGAAAGAAATCTACTACTGCTGTTCTAGCTCAGGTAATTTAACACTTCGGTTTGTTGCAATAACTGTATGCATCCCCGTGCTTCTTTTGCAGCTAATGAATGCTTACCAGGCTGTATTTTTAATATACTACAGTAAGTATTTTAAAAGGCAAAATCGAAGCATATCACTTTTTTGTTTTTTTTTGCACCAACAAATATTTCATAAACTATATTAACTATTTAAATATTATATAAAAATATTATAAATAACTATTAAAATATTATATAAAAATTATATAAACTTATATTCATAAATATTATTTCAATATGCATTAACCAGAGGTCACTCTGACTTGAAAATTCATTTGATGTATGGCTGCATAATTTAATGCAGTGCCTCCAAAATGTAAACATTTCACCATCAGACTGCTTTTAATTTTTGTAACATTCTCTGCTTGTTGATCTAATTATCCTTAAAATTGCCACTTAATTCAAAGGTGATGTCACCAAATGTGCCACATAATACCTGCAGGAGATTCTGATATGTTCTGCCCATGGGACATTTCCAGCTCTTGGTGTACAGTTCATATCAAGCTAGCAGCCAGATGCAGAAAGAATAAGCAATCTGTTTCCCTTGCAATCTCTCCACTTCTCATTTCTGGGGGGACAAAATGCAGAACAAAAAATCACCAGTCCATTTTTTTATGGTATGAGGCTGAGGCAGTATCACAGTTTTTGTTCCAATGGAAAGAAAAATGCCCTGCAGCTCAGCACTGGAAATTCTTGCAGATGCAAGCAGCCCCTTGTCTTGGGGAGTTGAACTGACTTGCATGAGGTAAAGTTTTCCTACAAGGATCCGTGGGACTGAGCCTGCCAGATCACCTACTGCTCATTTTCTGAACATGCCACAGCCATAACCTCTTACCATTCACTTTCCTTGGAGTAGCTGCTGAAGAAGTTCAGCTTTAACTGTGTGTCTGCCTACTGGGTTAAACGAACCTGTGATCCACCAACATGTAACCTGGTCAAAGAAAACAGAACCGATTACAGCTATTTTCCTGCCAAAGAGTCACAAGCCATTCTTAAGTATCTTTTCACCAAGCATCAAATGACTGAGTCTTTATACCACGTGCTATCAGAACTAGTATGGTATAAATAATTGCATTGCTATCTTTTGAAAAGACCTGCAATTTCCAGATCTAATGATAATGTGGTCATTCAACATTTTGAAGCTTTCAGCTAACTGCTATTCCTGGCAGTAACACTTCACCACACCACAGTTTTGGCAGTATTTAAAACTCGAGTCCTTTACAGGCCCTCTGAGCAGTGTGGGATATCAGGAAACAGATTTAAAGCCTCTGCAATGTGGGAGGGTGGGCAGTGCATGACAGGCTGAGCACCTAACTGCCTAGGAGGGAATGAGACCTCAGCCCCCTGCTCAGCTGCCTCTGAGCCACCATGCTTTAATTCCTTAGGTGTCTATCAATAAATCTAGCTAAATGCTGCTGGGTCAGAGTTAGCTGGGAACTTTAGAGCTGAGCACTCCAATACAGGCTTGTGCTGAACTTCCACCAAGAGCCATGTTAAGCCACAGACTGCTGGTGGAAGGAGGAGTGATCTCTTCTTTGCTTTCTCAAGAAAGGGAAATACAGTTAGAGGAGAAAGGCTGCCTGGTTGCAATCTATGTGGAGACAGATGCTTAGCTCTCCAGAGGAAAATGCTGAGACTGGGACTCAGTGTTTTGTCTCCTGCCAGCTTGGGGAGCTCCATGTTGACTGCGCTGGCCTACAACCCATGGGACCAGTGGCCCCTGGAGCCCTGCCAATGGGGGTTTTGGGGTGCTGTCTGTCAGACACAGCTGTTCCTTGACAGCTTTTGAGCCCAGATCAACATCCACTCGTGTCTGACCTCATCCTCAGGATAATCTGGATAATAGTTGCTGACAACCTGTTCTCCAGATTATTATTTAAAAAGTGAAATCATTTTATTCCAAGGAAAAGATGCTTGCTTTGGGGCTGCAGTACTGCACAGAAGTATTTGGCTCCCTTTGCTGGTACACGTGCAGTTTGCCACATGGCCTTGAAAAAGCCAATTAGCTGCTGCTTGATTGCTTGAGCTGGGAATAAGAAGTTTTTCTTAGCTGTTTTACAGAGCTGCTGTAAGCCCTGACTCTCTAATAGCTTTAACACACACTAATTGTTTACAAATTAACCTCCAAGCATGACCGCTGCTGTATCTTAGGCCTAAGAATTTCCACATCGGAGTGCTCCTACCTGAGATACTTTAGGCTGCAGGGTGAGTCTGTTTGCCTTTACCTGCGGGGGCAATTCTGCTGGAGGGGAAAGATGGGGGCATGGCAGTCACCAAGGCAGAGCTGGAGAACAGCCACGTGTTTTCCTCTGGAGGAAGGAGGGATGGAGACCGACAGCCGCTGTGAGGCCACTGAGCCACAGCCAACTCCTGCGTGTTGTTTTCTTTGTTAAAGTTCTGAGTCATTCTCTAATCTGGTCTGAAAAGGCAGGGGAGAAGCTCTTGTGAGCAGCCATGGAGAAGACAGAAGATTAGAAACTGTCAGCACTGGCTGTCTCAAACAGGGGTAGCAGCAATCAGAGCACAGCACAGATCCAACTTACACGGAGCTACCACCCAAATCCTGCCACCTGAGTGAGGTGAAGTTTAAGTCATCAGCTGCCTTGTCACCTCTGAACTCAGAGAAACTGAAAATACTCCCACCCTGCAAGTATGAATGGAACCTGAAGGACACATGGAAAGTCATTACTGAAGGGTGCTAACTTTTCTGATAATAAATTAGTTTTCTGACTCCTCAAACATTTTGTCAGCGAGGACAGTGGGTTGTTTTATGGCCCAGGTCTGGTGGGCTGTTTGCTTATGGATGTTATGAATGTCTGTGATTTTATTTAGGGTTTAGGTTATCGCCAGATGTTGAGATTGCACAGGGAAAAAAAGAAATCTTGATATGTCCTGGGCTGATCTGTTCATCCAGCAGCTTACGTGGAAGCAAAGGTTGACAAATTTCTGATATCAAACCCAGCTGTCAGAACAACACGGGGTAATAGCTGTCCTTGTCAAACGCACCAATTAATTCACTACACTGTCAATGTGGGGATAATTGATAGACTCCACAATCTGGCTGAGTAATGAAAGTCGGATGCATTACTAAGTCCACTTCACCTCCTAAGAGATCTCTAATGTAACCTGAGCTGTCAGTGCTGTGGCAAGGAATGCTTGGAAAAAAACCCCAAAACAACAGTTTTCTGCAATGGCAAGCAGGGATTTCATAGGAATCCTTATTTTAAGGGTAGAAAAATATTATGTGAAGGAAAAAAAATAAAAAAAAAATATGAAACAGTGGAATAATATTGTAGAGTGACGGTTTTATCCAAATACTCTCTAGAGTGGAATGGAAAACATTAATTTCTCTATGGGAATCTGTGTTGTGAGGGTCATTGTTCTGATGAGCTGTTTCTAGGAGAAAACATGGCCATTGTCTTAAAGGCTGCGGCTGTCAGAAAGCAGCATCAACTAAACATGCTCATCAGCATAATCTTTCATCTGATCTACTGCTTTTTGTTAGGAACTTCCAGAACAAAACAATTGCTGTTAGAGTTCCCTGACAGCTGTGCTGGCTTGTCTACTTCCAATACAGACTATATTTTGAATAAACAGTTTAATAAGCAGTTGAGCTTTCTGAATTTAGAGGGTGATTTTTCATTAGCCACTCATTTAAAAAGTAAAACAAAGTTGTCCTCTTTATCGCCACAGCCCAAGGATCAGGTCATTAAACCTATTACTATCACGTGTGCAAGTCAGAACTGCTCTGCTGTGTCAGTGTGGACAAGCACTCATAGCCATGGACTCAACAACAGCATAATAAAATACAGAATACAATCTTGATGGAGAAATCCAACAGCTATGTACAATGAGCAAGACCACAGCATGACAAAAAATAAGCCTGATGGTCAACAAAAACCTCAGAGTAGAACTGACGTTGCCACTTTGAACCACCTCATCTGCTGCTGCCAGTGCAAAGGAAGGAAGGATGAGAATGCCTGATGGCTCTGTCACCCCTAATGCACAGCCCAACATCAATGCAGGAATACATAATGCACCCAAACCCCCCTGTGGAATGAGGAAGTACGTAACTACACTGAGCCAAGAAACGTAACTCACCCTCTTTCAGCACACAGTTCGCTTGATTTTCCAGGGTACCACAACTAGAGGACACTACAAATGTGCCAAGAATCATCCAGATCATCTAAAGGTACTTCAGAAACAGCTGCTTGCTGCAAAGAGCAGGGGGCAAAGCCAGGCCTGCTCCTCTGTGCTCAGGAGTGGTACAAATCAAGCCAGGGAGCCATAGGGAGGGAAATAAGTCACCTGGGAATTCAGTGCATGAAGAGAGAGACTTGCATAAGGAGGGCCACAGCACTGCTTCTTTATGCAGTTCAGCAGATGACAAAATACATTACAACTGCTGGCAAAGATGAGAAAAGCAAGTTTAAAAGGCCTGCCCGTGCTGCATAGCCCTGCTTTCCTATGTCTTATGATTTATGTACTTATGGATGAATTTAATACTCGACGATCAAGAGTTCAAATAGTGGCTGTATTAATGATTTCAAAATAACCTCTAAATCTCAGGATGGCGGTAGAAATTTTCAGCTTGGTCTTAATCTTCTGACACTTTTTATTAAGAGCTAAATTAAGTGCTGTTGCCTTCTGATAAAGCAGCTTACAGGAGTGTGAGCTGCAGTGTTGTCACTATAGTGTATTTACAGCCGGTGCCCTGAGCTCAAGTTCTGGTTAGACAGACTAGATCTTTCCCAAAAGTGAATCACCAAAGGGAAAATTTCCTGTCTGATTTCATCTCACATTTGGTTGATACTTGATTAATCCTTACCTAGTATTTTTATCTGTGTCTCTGAGTTTTGAGGGTGGTGTACCTTATTATCTATGTTTAATAGAGTGTTACTGATGCAGATGTCTCAGAATAGAAGAACCCAAGTCCTCCACACCATGCAGAGTCACTTTGGCTCACAACTGCCACTCTTTCTTCCCTTTTTTCCCAACAAATGACACTCACAGGGCCTCCTAGCTCATAAGTGTTATGCATTTTGCTGCAAAGATCTACCTTATTCTGAAGCTTAGGTCTGCATTTTGTGACCAAGGTAATATCAAAAAAATCATCTCACCATTACTCTCCCTTCCTCCAACTTGTCCCCTAAAGTGCTTATTTTCTTGAGCCAGTATCAAGAAAGTGTGTCTGAATCAGGGACAGAAATAAGTGATGTCTGAAGCTGTTCTGAAACTCCAGTTTATCCATACACTGTGATTCAATCCCAAAGATGCTGCAGTTTCTAAATTAGAGGTAGTCTTACCTGTTAATTAAAGGTAATATTATCCCCAAAGACCAAACGTGTCATCCCTAGTCTTCATTTTGAAACTATAAAGTATCAGAAGAGCTGATACTGAATGCCTTGAGATGTACAACAGACACTGACAGGCTATAGTATTCCTCCCCATATGTTACAATTGGGGGCTGTTAGGGCCTTTTTGTGCCTCTAAGTTTTCATCCATACCTACTCAAATTCCTTGCTGGCTTCATGTCTGTGTATTATTTGAGCTCTCAGAGCAATCCTAAAGCTACAACCGAATGAGAAAAGTAGGAGAAAAGGTGGGAAAGGAGTGATGCTCATGCTGGTGGCAACCACAGCCCATGAGAAGCAGCTACGACAGCAGTATTGGGCTTTGCCATGAGCACAGTAGGATAAGAACAGGAGTGTGGGAACAAGCAATAAACACTGCCATAGGCAGGCTGGGAAGCACAGCCTTGGCAGCCAGTGTGAGAGGGCGCAGAGTTGCAAGTGGAAAGCAGGCAATGGAGCTGCCAGTAGAAACCCATTGCCTTATCCACGCAAAGGCAAAGGCACCTACTGCTGTACAGCTGCTCTATTCAGCTGGATCTTGACAGACTCCACAAATGGAAATGTACAACATCTCTGAGTAACTTGTACCACTACCCTGTTTTCGTGGTGAAAAAGACTATTTTTCTGCCACTCAGAACCACTCAGATTTCAATTTAAGACAGTTCTTGTCCTTCCACCGTGCACCTCTTTGAACAGCCAGGCACCACTTATTTGATTTCTTGGGGAGCTGCTGCTAGATTCCATCACATCTGCCTCTTCTCCAGTTCCAACAAGAGCAGCTTCTCCACTCAAGGCAGGTGCTCCAGCCCTGGATCATGTCAGCCATCCTCACTTCATCCTATCTTGTGCTGGAAGTCTCTCCAAGTCCCCACATTTTCTTCCACCTGGTGCTCCCCACACCTGCTTCCAGAGTCAGAGTGCTAGAAGTTCCTTCTAGGCTCAAAGCTTTGCACATGTACTTGCTGAATTTCAGGAGGCTCCTGTTGGCCTGCTCTTCCCGTTTATGTCCCTTTCAAATACTGAGAGATCTCTGGACTGGAAGTGAAATGCTAACATTATTTTAATGATCTCCTGGGCGCTATGAGGAAGGCAAGGTGTTACACTAGCAGATGCTGTTTCTTACAGCGCATTTGGGTATATCCAGAGAGGAAAAACAATATAGAAGTGAGGGAGATGCACAGAGTATCCCACTGCATCCCGACCTGAGGTTAGCTAATTGCCTGTTTGGTATAAGACATGTGGCAATACTATTTTAATGTTGTGGCCTTCAGAGAATGCAAGATTTAAGACTTGAGGGAAAGAAACGCATACATTCTCAGAGTGATGAACGGCTGGCAGTTTCATCTGAATACTTGCTGCTACAGAAATTTGACATTTTTTTCCAAGGGCACATGCCAGAGAAAAGAATGAGAAGGCTTCTTCATCTGAATACTTGCATCTCCAGCAGGAAGCGGGCGCACTCGCTGCAGGCCAGCAGAGCAAGAAATGCTGCATGCTGAGCACCCAAGTCCCAGAGAGGAAGAGTGGGAATGCAACCTGGTTCTGACCTCAGCAGGAGCCGAGAGCAATGCGATGTGCTTTGCTGGGTGAGGTGCAAGACACGATGTTCCCAGCTGGCAACTGATGGTAACTTAATACCCCCAGATGGAGGCTGGGGGCGATACGATATTCCCAGCTGGTAGCCAAGGCCTGCCTCAGTGCATTCCCATTTGTGCACGCGGCTTCTCCGTACAATGAGAAGGGGTGGGCGAAGTGCAATAAAGCAGCTGGTCTATTAGAAGATAAGCTTTGTGGGGAATAACACAAACATGCAGAATCCCCTTAATCTTAAACTTTATTACCCTAGATAATAGGCTTTGGTAGTGACAACAATCGGTTGAAATGCAGAATTGTCTCGGCTCCCGTGGCACCTGCCGTGTCAGTCAGTCAAAAGCCATCTTCTCCCACACAAAAAGGTGGCTGTTTGCTACAAGCAAGCTACAAGTTTTGTTCATCTCTTTTGAAAAGGCCAAAGAAAGCTGGCTATCTGCTCACTGTGGATTTAAGCATGCACTCTGAACTCACTTCTAGGGGAAAGGCTGAAGTCCTGTAAAAGCCTGCTGTCTTTCCTCACCATAGAGGAGTAGAAGCAAGCCATCTTTTGTCTGCTGAAGCCAACTGGAAAGAGCAGGGTTGTTATGCCTGCTCTGAACAAAGTAATGTTTTCCAATATTCAACCAATGATGAGAAAGGAAGAGAAATACGATATTTTTCTGCATAATCTCCATATGTGCCACTTGCAATATCTCTGACATAACATTAATTTGGTTATCCATAACACAATCCAGAAGAATTTTCTTTTTGGCAGAAAACTCAGATCTCAGAATTCCATGTGCACTTGCAATCCACAATCCTGCAATCAGGCAGGTAAGGCAAGCTTGCAAATAAAAAATAATTTTATTTTATAAATGGCCTTGGATTTATTAATATTTCTCTGTTATGTGGTTGCTTTTTTTTAAAGTCAGTTTTTCACCTACAGCTTTCAAACTGTTAGGCCAAAAATCTGCTTACCGCAAGCTGTTCTTTTGGTCAAAAACATTTCAGTGTGAACTGTGCTTAAAAGAGTAACTACAAAGTGACCGGGGCTAATATTTAATGGAGAAGAAATAAAAGCAGATTTAATTAAAAAAACAAAACTGTGCCAATTATTTCAACTTTTTAAACGTCCTCTAGCATAGTTGCAACAAGTACCACAGCAAAGTTCACAGTGAAAGGTACTTAAGGTAGAAAATGGAGCTCAATTAGGGGAGCTTATGCAGGTCAAAGCAGGACAGTTAACTGGCCTAAGTATGATGAATAGTAAGGATGGTTCTATGCAATTCATAGTTTTGTCCATGAAGCCAGGATCCCTTTCAACATGCACTTATTCCATTATCTCTGCTGAGAAAGTAGAAATTAAAACAAATAAATTGGAACCAGTAGCTTAATGTGACTTGCAGTACTATAAATAAAGGGAGGATGCACTGAAGCCTCTCTGCTCTGTGCCTCTCCCCAAGGACAGAAGCAGCAGCGCCTGTCCCAGCAGTCGCCAGCTGCACGCAGCAAGTGGGAGAGCACTGGCAGGGCACATCAGTCAGACAAGCCAGATAAGAAGAACTGGGAAAGGAAGAGAGGAGGCTTACATGTAATCTGAGCACTACTGTGGAAGAAATACTACTTTGAGTCTGATTTATCTCAGCTGATAAGTTACCTTCAAAACAAAATCTGCTCCAAGTGGTTCCAGCGCTTCTGATGAGCATCTTCCACATGCAGAAAGATGCATCACTCTTTTGTTTCAGCAGGATGAGATAGGCTCCTGCTCCTCAGACGGTTCTCCTTCCTGTGCTAGATGAGACAGAACACCTCTGCTTCCTTTCCGATGGCATATTGATTTTTTTCAGCCTCTCTTTCCCGAGGGAATTGACCGCACTAGATCAAATTAAGAACAATCTAAGCATTTAATGGGGCTCCTTCAATACAATGAAGTTTGATTGCTTGAAGTTGAAGTTCATGATAATTATTTATGCTGACAGCACCCTCACAGGCAATAAAGACTGACCCTTTCCCGAACGCGCCAGTCTCTCCATCAAGAATTTACTTTGAATCTGCTGTGCTTGTCTGGTACCCACACTTTGCATTACTAAGTATAAGCATGTTGATCACAGAACAAAACATCCTCTATTTCCACCAGAAGCTGGGGTTGTCTTCAGATTTGAGATTTGTGGCAAAAACTTTGACTCCATGGGCTGCAGGATCAGGCTTGCACCTGTTTAACTGCAGTTCCCTCGTACCCAATAAAATCTGTTTGTGGTGAGAAGTGCAACTTTTCTATATCGTATAAGAGGCCTGTGCTGAAGATTGCTTACAACCAGAGCTCTGGCTTTATAAGCAAGTTAGTTCACGAGCAAATATTTTTCATGAATGGCTGAGAAACTGAAAACAAATCTCTCTTGCAGCTTTTTGAGTACTGCTATTAAAAATCCTCCTAGTTGGGTACAACAAAAACAGTTCTGAAGTAACTGTCTTTGCATGTGTATGCACATATCACATGAAACCAGGTGCTTTAGCTGCTGTGCAAGCATGTCAAGGTACAAAATATCAGCACATTCTTTCATATTTTGGTGTGTGTGTATATATATATATGCATATATAGACACACACACACAAAAAGTGAAAACTATGTCATTTTACATTTATATATAAAACACATACACAAATGCACAAAAACATGTGAAGTAGCTTTCCATCTGAAACAGTACAGCTCCTCAGCAGTGCGTGCAGATTTACAGCAGTCAATGCTCTACTGCAGAAAGTGCATCAGGTAAGTGAAAGCAGGCAGTTTCAAATTTTTTGTTGTTGTTTAAATCTTTTTTTCCCTCCCCAGAGCAACAACTTTTGTCCCGCTCTCATTTGGAGCATAGCTGCCAAAACATAAACCATTTGGAGGAAGATACGGCCTCCCATGTGTCCTGCTTTTCATGGCCGTGAAAAGAATAAATGTGGTTTAAATACAAGGAATATAGTGCTTACTTGGATTGTTGAGTCCTTCGAGTGGTGGAGAGGAGAGCCATGGTGCTCTGTCACATCTTCAGAAAGTTCTTGTCTTTGTCTTGAACAGACAGCCCAGGATCTCTACTGTTTCTGCCACAAGTTCTCAGCAGTAACACTTTAACAATGGAGAAACAGCTGCCTTGCATCACTTAGTGATTCCACAGCCAATTGACTGACCAGAAAAATCAGTATCTTAACTCTTCTAAATGTAAAAATGATGTTACTTAAGAAATGATTTTGTGTATCAGTTAGGAAATGGGAGAATTAAACCAAGTGGTGTGCAGACAGCAGTCCGTCTCTTTGCACACAGTCTTGCCAGACAGAAACGCAGTGGTTTGCGGCCCACAGCTGAGCATGGGGGGAACGTGTTTGAGTGGCTCCCTTGGAAGACTTGAGTTTTGTTCTTGTTATGGCTTTAGCTTCTCACTGTTTTGCTTTATGGGAGAGCCTGTCTCGTGGGATGCACTGGAAGGAAGCAGCAGCCAGTTTGACACCTGGCCGTCCCTCCCCCCGGCCAAGAACGGAGCAGCCAGGTCATGCAAGGGCACAGCAGGGCTGGTGCTACGGTACCTGGAACTGGATTTTGGCAATGTGCCTTGATGACATTAGCTAAAAGGGCTCAAAGATGCTTTTCATTCACATCTAGGAAGAGGGAAGGCAGAAGCTGCTGCTTCTTTAAGCGACGGTGTCTGCGAGGGCTGCCCTGCCTGGCCATGCAGGCCCTTGGAGTGGTGCTGGGAGGTTTTCAGCACGGCTGAACTCCTGGTGACCCTCAGCAACAGTAATTGTTTTAGCATAGGTTTGACAACAACAGCAAGAAACGCTCTAAAAATAAGCATAAGCTTAAAATAAATTTCAACCCTGGAGCCCTGCTCATGTAAAGAGCCCCGTCCATCTCCCGCGTTGTTCTTGATTAGCATCACAGCTCTGGGTGCTCGCAGAAGTGACAGCTTTCAAACCACTTCCACTGCCTCCTGCTCCACTCCCAGCCTGACAGGGAGCCAGCCTGCACCGACAGCAGTGGCCTGGAAAGCAACATCACAGCGTGGCTCTGGCTCAGGACACACACTGCGTACCCCAGTATTTATCTGAAGCTGAGATAGGGAATAAATCCAGTCTTATTGCAGCTATGGGAATAAATGCCTTTCCTCCCTCTGTAGCTATGACACAGCAGTGGCTACAAAGGAAGTAGTCTGTGTCATCCGCTGTGATGCAAAGTGCCCAAAGCTGCTCACCAAACCCATGCTCACCCAGCCCACCTCGTGCTGGAAGGATCAAACAGCTTTCTGCCCATCAAAAAGAAAAGGGGAAATTTTGACTGTACGTACTGAAGGAATTCTTTGCTCTTGGAAGAAGGGCATATGCAGAGCAAAGGCATGTCCAGAATTTCACAACACTTTTAGACAATTTCCTGTTATAATGAGCCACCTGGAAATTAGCCCTTATCCCCCAAAGGTTTTAAGGCAGCACGTATACCTTCCTGTTACATTCCACCTGGGGTCCAGAAATCCCAAATGTTCACTAAACGTGATGGAAAGAAACTCTTCTTTAAATAGGGAAGAAAAAAGCATTTTACTTGAAGAGCATGAGGCCTGCTGTGCCTGCCCATTCAGCAGTGGCACACAAGGGAGTCCTTCCAACAGCATCCCCCAAGCTGGTGATGTTAAAAAGCTGCCAGACTGCACTGTGTGGAGCACAAGGAGAATTTTCACTTGGTGAGTAATGGAGAAGAGAACCAAATTATTGCATTCTGGCTCTCTGTAAAGATTTTTCACAGCTTGCCTGGCTGACTTCTTGCAGAGAACAGTCTCACAGACTACTGAAAGTTAGAAAGTACGTCTGCACTCTGCATACTCTCCTCTTATTAATATCTTAGGGGATAGTATGTTGAGAAAGAGCTGTTAGGACACAGGCTAAGAACAAAAGATGTGCACAAAACTGTGCAAGGCAGTCAGTGAGTAATGGAGGCTCCTGTGTTTTATTCTCACAGGAAAATTTCATGTGAAATACTTTTCACATAAAGAATTTGTATCAAGTTTCAATCCTCTACAGGAAACCTATAGAAAATGAAGTGTTTCAAGCTATAAATACCAGCAGGTCCCAGGATGTGGTGTGTGGGGCAAGAGAAGACATTTTCTCTGCATACTGTTGTCTGTAAATGGCATTATTTTTGCCTTTTTTCTCCCGCATAAAAACTAGTAAGATCCTGACTGCAGACTGAAGCCTTCAGCTAACAGTGAATATTCAGATATTGCAGACAATGCTAACACAGCCCCCTCTCCTATGGCAAACTACAGATATCTGATTTCTGAGAGATACAAACATGAAGAAGTCCACAATCTTAACTTTGTTGTCTGACTAAACACAATTCTGCTCCATCATCACTGGAGAACTTAGGTTAATCTGGACAAATGAGTTTTGGTAGCAAAATGTGGACTTTGGTGGACTTAGCTTTTTAGGTGCCTTCATTTTGGAAAAAAACAAAACCAAAACCAAACCAGCTTTATCAGCTTGCTAAAAACAAAACTAGTGAAGTTGCTTATTTTAGTTGTCATTCGGACTAGTACTAATTAATTATGCTTGTTAATAGTAAAATGAGGTTTTAATGCTGATTAATGAAACTGATAAACTGTGAAGACTGCTAGTCACACTTAAGGATCTCTGGAGACTGTACCCTAAAATAGTTGGTATCGTGTGCAATATGGCTTTTCTGGAGGACCAGATGTGAAACATATGGTGACCTATTATTGTAAGGATGAGCCATAAGTCCTGGCTGAATTATATTGGACAAACTACCCGAATAGAAAGCTAACATCCAGTGATTATTATGGGATCATAGCAGCTTTCTAGAGTGTAAGGGACTATGATGGGCTTGGGAAATTGCCTAGCTCAGCTACTCATTCCTGGTTGACAGAGCAGTACTGTTACCTGTTCATGCTTATTTATATTCTATAACGTTTTGTTTTGGGTGCAAACATCCTCTAAAACATGTTGCCATCAGAGAACACTTGTTGCCTCTCATCCCAGAAGCCTTTTCTCAGTGCTGGCAGGCAGCCCCAGGGGCAGGGCAGTCCCAGTGCTCAGCCAGTGGCCGTCACGAGCAGACCTGCAGGTTCAGCTGAGGAGGAGCAAATGGGCTGTAGCACTGAATACTGGAGGATTAAAAGGATACCGTACTTCTGGAGTGCAAATAAGTAGGCAGAAAAACTACTAATGTAATGAAACTCACTGCTCCTTTACGCAGAGATGCAATCATGGTGCATCAGACGTATGTCACGCAATCAGGTCGCTTAGCTGTTTGGGCAGGGTCCTGTGCTGTGCTGGTCACCCCTCACCTGCAGGAACCTGGCCAATTGCTGGGCTGAGCTCTGGAGGGCCATTGCGAGAGCACTCAGGTCCCCTGGCAGGAGGAATGAAGGCAATGCTCTTCTCTGAATTACCCTATTTCCCCATATCCATTAACCTGATCGTTATCTAATACCGTACTCCGTCTTCGGTGTGGTGGCAGGTACTAAGCCAGAGCAGAATATAAGGGACTGCTTTTCAGTTTTGCTGCTGCCACTCTGTATTACTCTTTAGTATGATTCTATCGTTTTATGAACAGTTTAACCTATTTACTCATGTGTAAATGGACAATGGTTGAAGATTAGAGAGGCTTCATTTGCTACGAAGAGCTACTACCTTGTCTCAAAGGAAAAAGAACCAGCTGACCTAGATGGCAGAGCCTCTTTCTCTGGATGTATCCTATTACCACCACAGCATCGGCCTATGGGCATAGTAACAAACAGCAGCACAGCTACATAATGATTGTTAGAGGCCAGAAAAAAGATAAACAAGTATTTCAATAACTAAATATGCAAATGCACAGGTACCATGTTTCATGTTCATTTCTAAATTCAACGTACTTGCTGCTCGTCAAATTTACTTTACAAACGATACATTAAAAATTATATATATAAATGAAAATGTATTTGTAAGAAGGATTAAATTTTGTGTTGCCTCCCTTTAAATATTACCAGTGTAATACCAGGGCTTCATTCTTGGCTGTAGGTTTGTTAGACTGAAGCAGAAGTGTTCCTCTTTCATCAGCCATTTCAGCACAGCACCCAGCCCTACATCCCTAACCCACGTGACCGTGTCACTAAATTCACACAATCAAATCCATAGAAATGCTGAAACTATGTACTGCAGTTCTGTAACCATGCAAGACTAATTCACTGCAATAAAAATCCTCTTAAAATTGTCTAGCAACAAAACCAGAGGTATTTTTGTTATTTGGCCAAGCTTTTCACGATGAATAATGCTACCACAGCTTAAATGGCCTTCACATCTATATTCTGGCCAGGACACATGATCCCACTGAAGTCACTGAAGGCTACAGCTGTGGTTGTCTGCACAGGGTTACTACACTCCTGATAGATAATTTGTTCCTTGGAACAAAGTCTGTTTTAGTAGTTAGAAGGCAGCCTCACATGTGCCAATGTGCTGGGAAAGCACATCACAGACAAAATGTAATGACTGCTGACACCCGACCAGCTTTCCTCTCGTTCCATATAAAAGCCAGCAAGCTAAATCATCAGAGCAATCATGCTGTTCACCTTCCCTCACTGTTCAAGCATGTCTTTTACATCAGGGAGCTAAGTCTATCAACATGTAGCTTAAGAAAAAATATATTATTGCATGGTGTATAGAAGTCCTACTGACTGGTCTGAAAAAAATAAACTGGGATTAATGTTTCAACAGAGAACAACTCCTACCCAAGGAATTGAACTTTGTGAAACACTTCACAGATGCACAGAAACATCTGAGCTGTGATGGCCTTAAAACTGTTCTTACCCTGGTCACTTTGCTACATACCCTTGTAACATTTATCAGAAAATAAAGAAAGATTTCAGTAAACAAGGAATAAAATACTGCCTGTCTAAATAAACCAGCATGCATCTTGCCTGAAGCATGGGAACACTACTAATTATGAAAAGTATAAGCAAGTAACGTATGTAAATAATTATTTTTAATTAGTTCCTACAAGTTAGGATCAGGGAACCAGTTAATTCTCACTCTTAGACCTTTAAAAACAAAAAGCTGGAGGAATGAAACAGCTGCAAACTGCATGTTCAGAAAATAAGGATTCCATGCTTAGTTTGGCCACAGGTTATTTATGTAACTGCTTTTGCTTAATTTCTGTCCCATAGCTCCTCCAACAGTAAGAACAGCACCCTGTTACCTGGTTCCTGCTCTCCCTGATTCTTGCTTGCTGTGTGCTTCACTCTAAAAGGACTCTCACGTTGGACACGTAACACCAAATCAAGCAGGTTGCAGCCTTGGTTGAACACCGCTATCACAGAGATGAAGCTGAGGTTTTCCTGGGAGAGTCCTTGCATAATCTGCTATTTGCTGCAGGACATTATAGTAAGAATGGTAAATTTTAATCTGCAGCTATCCACTGTGCTTAAATCTAACTGGTAACTTAGTAAAATTTGACAAAAAGTAATCTTGGAGCAATCAATTCGCTTTTTTTTGCACAGGAAGTGACACAAAAACAGATTTTTTCCATACTTCCAGATACTGTAAGGTGATGGATTTCAATGCCACCAAAGATGCAGTATCTAATAAGGTATTACAAATGCTGCTGGTAACCTAAAGATACCTGAAAATCTGGCCTCAGTAACAGAAACCGCAATCAGAGACAGAAATACACTGAGTTTCATTTTAAGCAGCTGTAGCTATTGAATTTCAAAGTTTTATGTCTAGTACAATTGATCATGGATAATAAGTCCATGTATTTTGTAGTTTTACGTATCCAGTAAATTCAGCAGCACTTTGTACTAGAAGTTCTGCTGATTAGGAAGCCTTAATCAATACAATTTAGCTCCTCTTAGGAGCTGCTACTCTCCCCCAGTCTGAGTTGGACTTCAGCCAGAAGCCTCAGTGTCAATATGATGTTCAAATATGCAGTCTTCAAAACCCTCTAGATACCTCATAACATAAAGCCAATAACAAGGTGGTCTTACTGACAGAGCTGTAGTCTCTGTCTTAAAGTAACGTAAAGATTTTGTACCTGCTTCAGTTCTTTCAAAGAATCTATGCTAGTGCTGATCTTCAGAGAGTTTGAAGTAAGCTAATTCATCACTTATTTGCCTGCTGAAGAAAAAACACAAGATGCACTTTAAGATGATTGATAAGGGTTTTTGCTGTGCATCTAACAAAGATTGCTTGCTCTATTACCAGGAGCCTGGTTTTACCCGTTTATCCTCATTGTATCCTGGCTTGATTAAAAATGCAGGAATTGGCTTTGACTTTTGTTTTCCATCTAGCTGAAAGAAGGCTCCCCTGTCATTCTGTGTTCCAGGATCCAGGGATGATTATCACAGCAGCAGCTTTGTTGTTGGGGAAACAAAGGAATTGGGTTCTCCACCTATTTCCAAAGTAAAAAATGGAAAACTGTCATCGAAACAGTTTGAGAGATGCAGACTTGGTTAAGAACGTGAGATCTGCTGTGTGATCTTAGGCAAGTCAGTTTTCCACTTGTGAAGTCAATATATTCCTTTTCTCCTACCTTTACAGCAACCTGTCCTCTGAGATTCAGCCTTACAGCATGGGCGACCTCCTGCTGTGTGTATTATGAGCTCCCAAACAAATCAGATCCATGCTGACACAAGGTATCCACAATCAGCAACAACAAAAGAGAAAAATTACACTCTTCCTCCAATTGCAGAGTGACCGACCCCCTGCAGCCAGTAGAAACATTTTGCTGAAATACTTGCATGGCAGTGAACACTGAAGAAGATTGTACACTGTATGCAAAAAAAATTAAATATTTTGTGTTGGTTCTTTTCTAACAGAAAAATCATCCCAGAATGCTCCTCTCAACACTTACACGTTTGAGTCACAGCAATAGTAACTAACATTAATAGAAGAATAGATTTTATTGAGATTTGAGGAAGACCAAGTCTTTTATTTCAGACATTTAACTCCACATTTTCAAGCCTGCTTTTGAATATTTTGTAGAATAAAAGTCCTAAATGCCTAGAAGCCTTTCAGTCCAAACTCCTCAGCTGACAAATCCTACTCTACCACAGAGCCTAGGTAAACACTAACCTCACCTTGAGGAAGACATTCACTCAGTTATCCTATACTGAGGCAAACGCTCTTGTCAGAACCCCTCCTGCGAATGCAAACTTCAGGTTCAAAGCAAGTGGCTGTAACTGAGCAATAAGAATTGCAGAAAAACGTTCCCTAGAAGAAATGAAGGACCTCTCCAGTTCTGTGCCATAACCAACAGAAAGCAAACTGAGCCTGCGGAAAATGTCCTCAGCAAAACTGAGAGTAGAATAAAACAAGATGCAGCCTTAGAGCCAGGTCATGAATGAATCATTACAGAGTTGGCTGGCTTAAACCAGAGATGAAGGCATGGAAAGTGATAGAGAGATGGAGAAAAATAAATCAATATGGATGACTGAAATCCGATTCAGTGCACTAAAACTCCCTCAGATTTCTCTTGCATTTTCTCTTAATTAGGCTGACAGGAACTGAAGCTGAAAATGTTAAATCCCAACTTTAGTCTTCCATGTTGCACTTAGGTACAGTGATTTATTAGAGTCCTTTTCTCTGCGCCTTGGGAGGGCAGACAGTGCTTTGATGGCTAGGACTTTCTGCAGAAGTGCATAGGGTGTCCTGTGAGGGCTGAAATAGCTGAAGCAGGTGTCTACACCTGGTCATAAGAAGATTCAATCTGCTTAGGGGGTAAACGTCAATTAGCAACAAAGACAGTGCATATAAGGCTGGTTACTTCAAATGAGGAATCTGTAAGGAAGACAGGATCTATACCTCAAGCCAGGGGCAAGACAAAACGCACTGCTTTTGTTGCAGGCTTTCCTGCACACACCTAAATTGATGCACTTCTAATAATAAGTTAGTCATGGCAGGCAGGGAGAATAAGAATCCCTACCTGACTTAAACTACTAGACAGCATGCTGGGAAAAAAAAAAAAAAGAAAGAAAAAGGAAAAATAAAAAAGAAAGAAAAAAGGGGGGCGGTTGTTGGTAAGGGAAGAATATTCCAGAATGTAATTCAATCAGGTGTGGTCAAAAGCAAGGTCTCAGCCCTTGTGTCAATTTAACACCAAACAGAAGGACTGCAGAGTTTGGATGTCTCCCTCCACCTTAAATTGTGGATGATTTCCAGGAGTTTCCTTAATAAAATTTGTCTAGAGAGAAAATATTGGTGTCAGCGAGGGGAAAAAATTCTGATTCACGGAAAATGGAAAAGAGAAAGGCAGCTTCAACCAGGAGTTAGCCATCAATCTATTTCTTAGACACAGTCTTGGCAGAACCCATTCTCCTGGTAGAACTTGCCTGGAGTAGCCCAGATTGATTTGACAGTCTCTTAGCCTAATAAATGCTTGACCTCAAGGTCTGCTGAATTCACTAAATTCACTATGCAGAGTGAATTGGGAACCAATCACCTCAGGGGAGCATACAGTTCCACAGCCCTCCCCTGATAAAGGCCTTGACTGCTTTCAGCCTTAGCGAGATGACTAGATGGAAGCTGCTCTCAAAAGAAGAAAGGTTAATCGACTACACTGCCATTAATCAATCACTTGGAAAGATTCAGCACTTACAATAGGTAGGCCCCTCTTCCTGCCAAGAGGTTCTTGCATGTTAACCAGGGACACACCATTTCCTCCTGTATGAAGGATGAGTAATAGACAGAAACAATCCAGATAGATGCCAGGTGTATGATCCAAAGCCAGCTGAAGTCTATAGAATGACTCCCAGCAAGTTCAATGGACTTGGATCAGATCTCAGAGGAAGACTTATTATCCAAGTTTTATATTGCGTATGGATACTGAGCTACTTTTAGTAGTGAGGAATCCTTGAAAAGAAGCAGATTCATTGCAGTTTTGCCTCCCTGTGAAACAGTACTTCTTCAAATCATACTGTGCCCTATTTACACTGATTGTCAGATAAGGCTGACATCCAGCAAAGGAAAATTACCTGCCTCTGACAGTAGATAGACACATATACATTTCAAAGACTCTAAAGAGTACAGGAAGAAAAAAAACACCAAAATATCTCTGCAAATGTTTTTCTGGCCTTTTTGTAACTGCTCAGAACCAGAATGCTGCCTTTTTGAGAAAAGCTAGATCAACTTCTAAAATCATGAAGCAAAAGGAGAAAATAAAATTGAGGAGATCCTGGCATGGAGAAGAACAAGTGACGAAAAACAGCTGCAAGGATGGTAAAGCTGATAGAGCCAGAGAAAGAACATACAAGAGGAAAAAACGCTTTGAAAGTACCTCTGAAGAATACACATTTCTCTAAATGGACATGTGCATTCACCATCAACATCTCTTGATGATGAAGCAGTGACTGTTCTTGATGCTCGTCTAAGTGGGAAAAGTCTCAGGCTGTTACAAATAAAGGCCCTCCTATTCCAGTGCAGGACAACTTGATTCTATCTGCTACGCACCACGGTCAAAAAGCTGCAAGGCAAACCAAAAGATACAAACCTTTGCAACATATGCAGCTTGCCTATTGCAGAGCCTGGTACAGACTTTTATGTCTGCAAGGAATTGCCTGGAATTTCCTCACTACCAGCCTTCCTCAAGACATATTCCTGGCTGCACTTCTGCCAGCCTTCATTTATCTGAGTGTTGCCAGAAGGCTTCAGGCTGCTCAAATCCTTGAGCAAACCTGCTGACTCAAAATTTAGTTTTAGGGGTAATAACTCAGTTTTCGCTACAAATACCTGCAGCAGTGAATGTAGACCTGTATCACAGACTGCATCTGTCCTAGCTACATGCATGCAGTGAAGAGTTGCCAGGTCCGTCAGGAGGCTGGAGAGCAATCCAGGTGCAATGGCTGGAATGTTCTAGAAGCTCATGGCACAATGAAGTATCCCAGGAAATGGATCCTTCCTCCTTATGTGATAAGAACAAACAAAATACCAGTGAGTGAGAATAACGCAGGGTGCATTATATGTAAGGTTGTGCTTGGTTTTTCTTGTCCTCCAAGAAGCTTTATCTGAGGAAGGACAGCCATGTTAAATATAGTTGTTCTTAAATATACAGTTCTTTGTCAGCAAACAGGTGTGGCTGACAAAACCAATTCTCTAGTCTACCACCCATTGCTGACTGAAAAAAGAAAACTGAACTGACACCCAAAATGAAGAACTGATCTTTGGTTACAATAAGATTTCAATAGCACCAGGAGGCTTAATAGTTGTCAACTTATTAAGACAAATGGGAAGGCTGTTTATCTCCTCATTTCCTGTATTCACACTACTGCAGGTGCAGAATCACGGAAACACCTCATTTTATTTTTTTGAAACTACATTTTCACAGCAGTAAATGCTTTTTGAAAAGAAGACTCTGCTATTAAATACTTAACTGTATTGCCACAATACCAGCAGGTTCCGTTGTGTTTGTCATTCTATAGGCATACATTGAACCATAATCTCAAGAAGTTCTCCTGCCATCTATGGATTCTGCTGCAGCCACACAACTGAGAACAGATTCAAATAAAAATCCATTTTATTTATCTATGTTTCTCTATGACCATTCATTTCTTAACCCACGCTGGATAAGCCTAAAGCCCCTGCAGCTCAGTACTAATGAACAAGTACACAGGTTAGCACCTAATCCATTTTTCCTTGTGTCACCTAAAACAATATCCTGCAAGACTTAACTGTGCAATCCTGGTTGCACTGAATTATGTAACCTGAAGACAAAATCTCTTCTGTCTAACAGGAATGAAAAGGATGGATGGCAGAGAAGTGAGAGAAAAATTCCGAGTGCCTTATCGACCCAGCTGATATCCTAAGAATGGTAAGCCATAAAAATTTATTGAGGATTAGAAAAGTTCTTACTTACTGCTGCACCCCCAGCTGTTCATGCCACACAAAAATGTAAAATTCCCTTAAACCACATATTTAAAAATCTTGCAATTTTATTTGCATATAAAGGCCGCTAGATATATCACAATAAATTTAAAGAAACAACTGCTTTCTAAATTCCATTAACAAGTTAACATAAAACAGAACAAAGCTCAATAGCATTTACAGTGGTAGAACAGAAATAACTATCTGCAACAGTATTTTGTGCTAGCAAGATTGCATTTACACACAGTGCAAAATAAGAAGAAGGAAATAAAAAGACAAGAAGAATATTTAAATATAAAGGACAACTAAGCCTTATTTTAGTTAGGCTCGATTGTATCCATATGACTCTATACATGCCTGAACTACAACAAAGATTGAACTCAGGCTCTGGAAGGCCTTGAGCACTTGGAAAATGTGTCACATCCTTCATAATTTAGATGTGCTGTACAGCATAATTTTGCAGATGCTATACTGGCAATATTAAATCCTAGCTTAGTTATAATGCACAAAAAATACATATATATATAAATTCATATTTAAAAGGAGTCCGCATTTACATTATTTTTTTTACTGCATGAAACGCCTGCTCTTTGCAGCTTTCATTCCCAGTTTTTTAAAGCTAAAATAATTTAAAAACAAACAATAAAAGGCAGATATCACATACAGACCGTGGCTATCTATACCATTCTTTACCATACAAAGCAGGTAGTGGACAAACAAACAACTGAGAAGCCTATTCTCCCCTCGCTGCATTTTACTGTGAACAGAAACAAGTTTCAGCACACGCACACATATCAAGAGGCAAATGGACCCCAAAGCCTTGTCTGTGCTATAAAAAAAAAAGTAAAAAAGAAAGGCAGGAAGAAAAAAGAATATAAATGGAGAGATGAAAAGCTAACATTTAGACCATAGGGAAAAGACATTAAAAAAAAAACACGACATTAACAAAAGTTGTGCAAATTTGGGTGTTTTTAAATGCTGCCTATTTTTTTTAGCTTATCATATAATATTAAAATAAGGTCTCTCACTTCTTAAAAGAAAGCTTGGCTGTCCTTTTGAGAACACTATAACAATTTACAATGGCAGTTTATTGAAAAACAAAATTAATTTTACAAATTCACAATGCTCTTCCAATTTCAAATGAACGCTGCATTTCCAAAAAGCACAACCTCTAACTTTTCGTCTTGTTTCGTTGCACCAGCAATTTACTAAAAAAAACCCCCGCCCCAAAACAAAAACCCCTCCACTCTCCCTCCCCAAATGCCCCCCACAAAAACCTTTGAAATAAACATGTAACAGAATGCAAGTATTGTAATTAGAAAATGGCAGTTTATAGACCTTCCTCAGTTCCAAACGTGCAGCAGTGCTTCATGATCCTTGAGGGGTTGGAAGGTCAAATATAATTGGAGGGTTGGTTGGTTGAAAGCTGACTGTACACGTTGAAGCATTGATGTACGTTGTGTAACCGTCTGTCATAATGCCATAACCTGTAGGGACAATGTGTCACACTTACTGTAATATAAACAAACGATGCTGCCCATGGGCAGCGGCAGCAAAGCCTGTTGTGGGATCAATGCTTTGGAATAAAATTATATTAATCCCTTCAAAACGACATGAGCTCTTGAAAGCTGCCAGAAAGACTTGATTGAAAAAGCACAATATACCGCATTTGAAATAAGAACTGAAGCTTTTGTTTTATGCACACATTTTCTCACAGAAAATCCTCTGCTGCAATTTGTTACAGAAAACCAGAAACAAAACCACACATGCACTATTTCTAATTACTTAATTAGCGTGTTGTACTTTGCAAGCTTGTAAAGCCTGTCAGATAATAAAAGAAACAGTAAGGAACAAGAGATTTAGAAGTCACTTCCATTTAATCTACAAAAATCATTGCCCTCTCTGGGCAATAAAGGAAACCTCGTAAGCTTTTCCCATGATAGCCTTTATCATACAGGTCCTCACTGCACGACTGCCAAGCTTGTGTTCACACTGGCTCACGAAACCTCAGAAATCTATTAGCATGAGCAGCTGAGGGCCCTGGGTTTGCTCAGCGCAGAGCAGAGCAGGCTGAGGGTCGCCCCATGGTGGCTGCAGCTCCTCACAGGGGGTGGAGGGCAGCGCCCAGCTCTGCTCTCTGACAGCGACAGGGCCCCAGGGAATGGCATGGAGCTGTTAGGAGCGTTAGGGAAAGGGTCTGCACCAGAGGGTGGTCAGACACTGGAACACTCTGCACAGGGCATGGCCCCACGCTGCCAGAGTTCAGGGAGCGCTCGGATGTAGGGCTTGGATTTGGGGTGGTTCTGTGCGGAGCCAGGAGTTGGAATCCGTGATCCTTGTAGCTCTCTTCCAACTCAGGTTACTCGGAGGTTCTATGATACAGTCCCACTCATAAATGCTGCTGCAAAGTACTACTTTGAATGAATAACTGGATCTAACCAGTGGTGTAAAATTCAGGTATGGTTTGCTTCTAAGAGGCTTTCACACAGAGCTGAGACTGGCTGATTCAAAAGGAGGCTGCAGTTACAGCAGCCTAACAGGCAAGAGAATTCAAATGTAAGAATAGACTTAACAAGAACACAGAGAGATTAAATTCTTCACAAAAAGACCAGCGAAAATCATGACTAAGCAAAGGAATCTCTTGCTGTAAGCACAGTAGAGCGCAGGAGGTCAATGAACAACTACTGGCTTAAGCAGAAAACTGAGGTGAGAGTTACATAGATGACTGCTTTTCGTGAAGGGATGTTGACAACTTGTTCCCAAATAAAGCAAGAATTAGTGAATTTTGATCACAGGATTTTTCAACATGTCAAGGATTTGACTCCAAAGTAACACCACAGCATCAGTTTCAGGAGGCTGGATGCTTCTCAGCCTGCTAAACATCTGGCCAGCAGTGCTCTTGTTTCGGACAGATCTGAGGAACCAGCAGTAATGCCTCCTCTCTCCTAGCCTGCACCATCTCTTCCACCTGCCACACAGGAACAAGATGGGATAGAAGAGCGGCCTGCACATGTGTAGAATTCTGGGCAAGTGGAACAAACTCTGTGTGCCTTGTGAACACTCACACCTGAATCTTCATTAAGCCAGTGTGTGATACTGTGACATGAGAACAAGAATTTCTCACTGTGCAAAAGCACAGAAGTTCTCTTCTTGCAGACATTCTCTCAAGGACAGGGAGATAGAGCTCCAGTCCCATCGGTGCATAAGATCCATTGTTTTCAGCTGACATCCACTGAGAGCTTGCAAAGAAACTAGAACAGGTCTGGGAAGAATTTGGCATAAAATGCACTTTTTTTTTATTAGAGGTTCATAGAGGAAGAGAACTTCCCACCGCTAACCCACAGGGGAAAAATGTTTTTCTTTTAAACCATTATGATACAGTACAGATCACTGCTGTCTGAAAGCTAAGATAAATCCAGCTACCCACAGTTTCTATCACAAAGAATAATCACTTCAGAATTGCTGCACTTTATTTATTTGGACTAGCAATTTTGATTTAGATCATCTCGTGGTGGGAAAAACATTGTTTGTGGCTGTTTTTACTTATCAACCAGAAAAAAAACAGGCATGATCAGAATGTGTGTAGCCTCCCTCGATTTAATGGAATGCAGTCTGTGTTCATCTAAGCTAGAGATGAATGAGAATTAATTGTATTGCAGGATAATGCTCTGAACAATCGGCTATTTCTTTCTGTACCAAAACAGGCCACTCTTATGTCTTCTGCATAAATACTAAAACAGGTTGTAAACTTTTTTAGTATTCTTCTAAGAATGTATTTGAATGTTCACTTTCAACATGTGCTACCACCTTTCATGTGAGATTTAAATGTAAGATGCTGCATTATGGTACCTCAGGTACATTAAAATACCTTTCTCTCCTATTGCAATTGAAAATTTCAGTATCCAGTGTGCTTACAAAAGCTGCAGACCATTTCTGTGTTTTAGCTGGAACTCTTGCTGTGTTCACTTACTCTCAGTATGCAAGGATTGGTATTTTTACAAAATATCCAGTGGTTTCCTGGGAGCATTCTAACACAGAGAACACGCTACTTGAAGTCACATCAGTATTTCCCTTAAAAACTATTGACAGATCTTTATAAACCAGGAATAAAATCAATTTCATAATGTCACAAGGGCTTAAGTAAAACCAATGGTACTAGTTGACAAAGCTGTCCTTTTTTTTTTTTTTTTCCCCATTTCTCTTTTGTGAAGTTCTCCAAATCTGTGAGCTGATGGAGAACCTAATTAGAAACAGTGCAGAAATCTGCAGATGGGAGGGGATATAAAGCATTTACTGCATCACTTTGAGTCCTAGGGTCACACAGACTTACACTCTCTCAAGCAAACTTCCTAATATTTGTCTCACAGGCATGTAAAAGCTACAAAATTGGTTTAAATATTTAAATGTCTCCAAAATTATCTCATTCCCTCCCACTGCCAACAAACAGCTTTTTGTTTCTGATCTGGAACTGATTATGAGCATATCTCTTTTTATATGTGAGACTGCTGTAAGGTAACACATATTATGAACCGTATCCCAGGATACTTTTAGAAATGCATGCAAAGTGAGTTCTGGCAATGATATTTGCCCTCCTTTCTGCTTTTCTTTACACGCTGAGGGAGGTGAGCTGAGACACTAAGTTGTCTTCAGTTTTCTTTTTTTCTAGCACCTTTCTTGGCTCTTGCACTTGGAATAATTGGACTAAGTTTCATTTTGGCTTGCATGTGTGGGGTATCTCATCTGTTTCTCTAACTAAGTTTGTCAAAATTTAAATTGCTTTCAAATAACCTGTATAGAACAACCTTTGCACAGTGAGAGATGTAGGTGGAAAAATGCAGCACACGTTCCTGAAACAGCCTGTTTTAATTCTGGCATAAATTCACAAAGTGCCGTGTGTGCAATCACTTCCCTCAGTTCCCTCTCTACTTTAGTCCAACATGTCATTACCCACCCTTTGCAATGCACAACTGACGTGTGCTTCTTTGGAACCAGGCTCAGATCAAAGAGCAGAGAAGCAGTGCTGCTTACCTTCATGGATCCCACCAAAGACATGGAGTTTGGGCCTTACTCGCCTTTGCACTGTGTTTAGCAGTTCCACACAACCAACTCTCTGCAGCTCTTTTGGAACCCAGTCTCGAAAACCTGCAGGCAAAAAATGCAATCAATACTATTAATTTTCTCTATTCAGGTAAGGTTTCACACAGTCTTTCAGGAAGTCATAATTCACTGAAGGTTTATTACATTATCTGCAGTCATAACCTCTCCATTAAAGCACACAATGGCTTTTAAGAAGCGTTTCACTGTCACTTTGTCTTCCTCAAGATCACCCTCCTCCATCTGCATTGATATTTTTCTGGATGTGATTTGTTTTTTTAAACTATGGGCTTAAACTCATCTTCCACCTTGAAACCTTGGAACGTTTATTCCCGGCATTGCTGCTGATTTTTCTTCCCTTTCCCCTGGCTCTCACAGCAGTCACCTTCCCAAGTCAGCAAGGTGGCTACTGCAGAACAAAATACCTGAGGAAGACTGGCTGTTGTACAGCCTGATAGCTGCTGCCACCTGAGAGATTTAAAATACAGTCTCCCAACAACTTCCAAGTGCAAGTGCCAGTCTTGTTCTGAATCCCCAGTCACCAGCAATAGGCAATGAGTATTCAATTAAAACATTAGCACCCATAGCATCAAAGTATTTCTATACAAAAGCAATTCTGAGCAGAAGGATTAGCAATCCTTTTAAAACAGTACCTATGAAAAACTGTAAAAGTGGTTGTGGGTTGTTTTTTGGTTTTTTTTTTGCTTCTTTGGGAAAATGAACAGATTAAAAGAGGGTCGTTCAAGGTGTTGGCTTTCAATACCCAGTGTGTTCCACTGTCAGTGGGACACAGGTAGCCCTAGTTGGCTTAACAGTATGAAAAGAGCTGTTAGTTACCAAGATATCAGAAGAGCATGAGTACATTATTAGTCAAAAAGGTCTTTTTTTCCCCTTCTTTTCCTTAGCTCTGCATAGATTGCTGACTATTAACTTCGTGGTGACACAATGCATAAGCCATGCATTAATTCCTGACTCCAGAGTCACCATGAAACTCTGCAAGAACACAGAGCCAGCGAGGTAGCATTTAAATGCTGCTTTATAATGGCACCACGCAATCCTGGTTACTGGTGGGGCTTTTTTGTTTTCTTTAAAGTCATTACCATCACAGAATTGAGTGACTACATCTGAACACCTGACCCCTTGGACTTACTAGAACTATGACAAAATTACAGTCTATTAGCAATAATGAATAAGAGGCTGATGCTTCCTCATGCTCAGAAGCCACATTTAGAAAAGGCAGGCGCTCAGTTGTTTTAAAACTGACTGAAATATGAAAGATATGACTCCAGAGTCCTCACCACATGCATTTTAAAGGAAAGCAGTAAATAATGTGTAATAGTATCTTACGAGGTTACAGGATAGGGGAAAAAAAAAAATTCAAATCATTCAATGTAGGTGTTAATTACTTTAGATATGTCCCAAACCAAGCACTCTTGCCTCTGCTGAGCAAGCATCTCAGCATCTTTTTGAGAGTTCTGTTTATCACAGAATGAGCACAGAGATCAGAGAGCACAATTAAACTAAATGAAGACTTCAACTAATTCATGAAAAAAAAAAAAAAGAAAAAAAGAAGTATGCAAACACAGATTGATTTGAGGGCCTAAATTTATTGCTTCATGAGTTTACTATAAGTCAGCTAGAATATGCAAGAGTAGTTTTAAAGACATTATTAAGATTAAAAGGAAATAGTCAAGGAGAACGTGACTGTATACTCTTGAACTTTTGACTGCATACTCTCAAACCTTAAAGAAATATGTCACAGTAGTTGGGAAAATGTTTTAGAAGTTTTAGTCAATCCCTGAAAAATCATATGGGATTGGAAAGTGCAAGATGAATAATGTTCTTAAGTGAAATGTCAAACTCTCACGGCCATGGAATCAGATATTTGATATTCCCTTGTTTGAGCGAAACAAAAAATGTAATTGAAAAAAAACACCTGGAAGCTCACCAGTTCTGCTAACCCTAATAATCTCTGTGCTCTTCTTACCAAAAGGCTTTAATTCACAGCCCGGAGTTCGCACGCAGTTACAATAAATCTTACAGCATTAATAATTTTGGTTATTTTGAAGGTAAAATTCTCAGAGGGGAAAAAAATCCCATACAGCTTTTGTTTCACTTACCAAGGGGAGGTCCATGTGTCATTAGTATATCAATGCCCTCAGGGATAAGGTTCCACTTGTCTAGCAAAGACTGACCTCTGGGTAGGTTAAAGCCCCATCCATTAAACCACGGTGTCCTTTGGGAAAAAATAAGATGAACTGCATCAGTGCAAAATAAAAATCTCTTCTCCATTTTTTTTCTGGATTATAACAAGTTCTGTACTGCAGAGACTACTTGCAAACAGCCTTTTCAACAGGAAAGCCTCTCAAGCAAACCAGTTCAAATACATACACACACAAATCTGTATGTCTGAATTAAAATTAATATCTTATGCTCTTTTTGTATCTCAAGAGTACATGGCCTTTATATACCAGAGAGAAAAACACTGAAGTAACAAAGGTATAACTAGACTTTAAGTTTAGTGATGTTTAAATGTAAGAACTCTCACCTTATCTTACCTATAAAAACAAACAAAAATCAAGGTATTGGAGGTAAGGAGAATTAAAGCAAAAAACATCTAGTAGAAAAGAGTTCATTAGGAAGGCCACGTGACATTGTGGTTATGAGCACTCTGATACTTCACTAAAGTCAAACTTCCTTTGCCCAGCACTTTCAGTATCATAACACTTTCACATAACTTGGCTTAACTCCTGAGCCTCCTAGAGATCCTGATCAATGCTTGGCCTCGCAGTAACTTTTTAAGGGAGATCTTATCACTTACAATTCATTTAGGATTTCCTGAGAAAAACAGAGATCCTAAGTTTTCCCCATCACAGCACAGCGTTGCTCTGAGACATTTGTTTATCCATCAAGCCAGACATGTAATAATAAAAAGCTTACTTTTAAGGAGTGTTTTTTCAACATGTACCAGTGAAGCAAGTGGTTTTGATGCAAGTATAATACAACAAAGCCCCTTCTGATCAGGTACATCCATAGCAGTCGTTCCTAATGATGTCCACAGCTGTTACTAGCAAGATTCTGTGTAGCTGTTAGAATTGCAATATTTTTGATAGTTCTCATTTAGGAAGCTTTACTTCCTAGAATCTAGGTAACAGACTAGGTTGCTTCACTTTCTACCTAGCATAGCCCTGTTCCAGCCCTAGAGAGCTCAAGCTGCTCTTGTAGCCTTCTTTGTTCTGTAGTTCTGAAAAGAAAATTTTCAGTTTAAAAACAAACCTTGCAGAAAAGCATACACGTTAAACAGGAAAGAGACCATCATGAGTTTTACATCACTTCATTATGTAATCTGCCTCCTGCACCCTCTGAATTATGCAAACGTTCAATACCAAACATGCATCCAAGTGGAAATTTCCTGTTGAGACAGTCTCTACTTCATTTTTACTTTTTTTGCAATTAAAGTTTTTGTTTGTGACAGACAGTCATTTGACCAATGGGGAGTTTGCACACTTATAAGTATATTCTGAGTGCCTGAAAGTCAGCAGCACAGGCAAACAGCAGGCAATAGCAGTACAGGTGCAAGAAGGACACTGGTGCCCCAGCCATAGACACCATGCAGCCACTGCTACTCGTACACAGGAACTCGCTCAACCTAGCAGACTTCCTGGGCTTGGATGAATGGCAACAAAGACAGGAAAACTAATGTCATTAAGTGTTTTAGGTAAGCTATGGGTTCCTCATCTGTAGTAAAGCAGCTCCAGCTCTCACTGTTGGCTTGTTCTGCACCCAGTGAAATGCTGAGGCAAGCTCTTACGCTGTGTAGTAAGGCAAGCACGCTGCAGACTAGCTTGACACACAACTGAAATAAAATTGAAGCATGTGCCTTCACTTCAGCTAAATTACAGGTGTTCCTGCTTTTCTATGATTCACCCTTCTGAAACAAGCCCAAATTAGGTACAAATGTTTCCTTTCCTATCATGTTCCCAGGATTTAACGCATCAAGATTATCGTAGCCCTCAGGACTGCAGTTAAAAGTTAAAATACAGTTTGGCTAAACATTCAGCTGCTTAAAAAAACAAACACAGCTCATAGATTGAACTTTTCACTATCAATTAATGATTCTTTCCCCACTTGCATTTCTTCTGCAGATAGTACTTTAGTTATTAAACCATAGTTAAACCTGAAACATGAAACCACATCTGTGATCTCTTTGGAGCTCTTTGGAGACTGCAACCACAGAAAAGCCTCCATTTATCTACAGGTTTTTTATTTTATGTTACTCTTAAGCACTGAGGGAGGAGGAGGGGAACCTGAGCTCCTCTATATTCTTCCTTCATCAGTCTCTGTAATTAGCTGTGACTAACAGCTACCACGTGGGAATTCACTTGTAAGAAAACTTTCAAGAAGCCTTCACCATTGTGCAGCATGTGCATAAAAAAAAGACAGTAAAATACTTTAATATGCTAAATATTTTCACAGGAAATAAAAATAAAAATAATAATAAAAAAAAAGCGGGGAGGGTGTGAGTGGAAGAACACCTGGGTCACAGACTTAGGTTTTGCTGCCTGAAGCAGATGCTCGGAACGGAACAGCACCATGCCCTGGCTCGTACCCAGAGAGCTGCCAGGCCCCGGTGGCACTGCACAGTTCCAGGCCTTGCAGGAGAGCCAGCAGGGAAGAGCAGAACAGCTTCGTGGCACAGGTTCAGCCCGAGATGAGATCACAAGGAAGGTCACCCCGCGTTTGCACTGTGCTGTGTTGCCGTGCAGGCAAAACGGAGTTGATGTGCTGTGAATCCCTGGAGTGTGCAGGAGCGGCTGCTCCCCCAGCGAGCTTTGGACATGTGGAGACAAGGCCTGCACTGCAGGCAGGCAGGTTCCTCTCAGCAGATATTGGATATTCCACTCCAGTTGCTGCCTCTCTTTGATTACGCAAGGTTAAATATTGTCAAATGCAACTTCTAAATAATCTAGGGGAAAGAAAATGCGCACATAGTTGCGAAGCTCCTGCAGCATCTTTTGAGCTGAGTGCTCGCTGGCACAGAGCACCTCAGCTCTAGGAGGGCATGACTCTAAGGTCCTTTGGCTGCACCCGCCTGCGATAAGCTGCAATCCACTGCAAATAGATAGGCAAAGGCTAATTAAGCATTTATACATGCGTATTTTTCTTTCCTATTCCGTATTTTAGGTAAGAGGGTTCAGTTAGCTACTAGAAACTAGAGTTGCATAGTTCATTTTTAAGCAGCTCAAAGAAAAGAAAGCAATCAGCTGTAGGAATGCTACAGGGGAGGCACAGACGTAAAACCATGGGAGTCAGGAATGAGAGATTACAAATGATTTTGTCATTTTACGTTTGATGGACCAGAACACTTCCTGGTACACACCGCATGGCACGACACAGGCCCTGCTCACAATCCGTGTCAGCCCATGGCTGGGAAAACCTAATTGAGCCCCTGCTCTTTGCAGCCACGATGCACTTCATAGCATCTTTCATGTGCCATGAAACCGTCACGGTAATTCTTGATCCCTGGCTCACCTGACAGCACAGCCCTCCCCTGCCTGCAAAGCTCCCTTATCGTTTAGGAATAGCAGCTCTGCTGGCACCAGATGTGTCTCAGGGAATAACCTAATGAAAAGCAGACACTGGCCCCATCACTGCCCTCTGCAGTTCCTCATCTCCATGCAGCATTCCCCACAGATCCCTGTCCACCTGGCATTTCAGAACTCACATTTTCCACAGTTAGAAGAACGCCTATGCAGCAGGCCGCATACTGCCTCACACCTTGTGCCACGAGACACGCACCTCACCTGCCACAACACCAAGGAGAGGATCTTAAGCTCCAAGGCAAGACTTCCCCTCCCTGCACAGGTGCACTGCAAGAACTGTTTGATGAGAAAGGCAAATCCCTGCCCTTAGAAGCAGAGAGCTTGTTCTTCACCTGCTGATCACGTCTCCCTTTCCCCAAGAGACTTTACTGGTCTTTACTATTTTACAATTAAAAAGAAAAAAAAAGAAGTGAGAAAGCATTGATTTATTATGTAAGTTTTGGAAAATAAAGTCACAACCGCTCCTTGGTGCGCAGATTTCAGAAGCCAGAAAGCCACAGTCACACAGGGAAACAAATGACATAAGGCCATGGCCAAGTTCATCCCAATTATACAGGAACTTGCCTACTTCTGGAACGCCTGTGTCTTTAAGGGATGGTATCTTCCACTGTGCTCTTTCATTCTTCTTTGGCTAGGGGCACATGAATTTAATTCTGCAATCCTCAGAGCAACAACTCAGAAGGGGTACAGTGAGAAAAAGTCTAGATAAAGGGTTTTCTTTTACTTCTGGTTTTAACTCTTAAATGCAATTATTTCAATAGTTACTTCTTAACAGGAACACATTCCCAGCTTTTAATTCGCAGTATTAATTCGTTTTAAGACTAACCAATCTCCTCAGAAAGCTTCAGTTCTTTCTTTAGTCCAGTGTCTAAAGTACACAAGAGACAGAAATCTCAGGCTGCTTCCTTCTGCAAGACAGAGTTGAAGGAATGCCTAACACGCATCACAGCAGGGAAACTTCCACAAAACCAACAACAATACGTGCTGTATTTTGGTCTGCATTGGATGGGAACTCACAAGCCTGGCTTAGAAGAGGGATTGGTGGCCCTTCTTCAGCAGAAGAGAAAGGATGGGACAGGGCACTGAATGTGCGCTCCTAGAGTTGCTCAGTTACAGGACTAACTTACACACGTATCTCCAAGGTGCCTGTTACAGCCCTACATGAATGGGACAGCAGGGCAGTGCATTAGTAGAAGAGAAACTGCAAAAAATCAACAAGCAGAACCAACACCAAGTCCTCCCTCCACACCTGCCTGCTGAATGGAGAACTGCCTGCTGAAATGCATCAAGTGACTGCAGTGGGCAACAGGAGAAGGGGATCTGCAGAGTGCATGTAGCCAGGAAAGCAATACACAGCAGGGCAAGCGCACCATGCACTACATAAGCACATTTTACGTTTTATAAGGTAAGAGCTGCTATAAAGACCGTGACACTTGCTTTCAGCGCTACAAAAGCATTTTTCATTAAGCACTTTCTCATAGTGGGTATTAAAACACTTTTTTTTTTAATAAAATATAATGGAACGAGGAAATCTTAAAGGCCAAATAATTTCCTAAATGTGCTCATTATAACATTGTGATTTTGCTCATAATGTTGTGGCATCTGAAAAGGACAAAGTCTGGTGATTCTAGCTGTCTGAGCTCATTTCCACTAGCATGTACCTACTGTGCCTAACTGTCTCACTGGGAATGTGGGGATGCTAATATACAACCTAAAGAAGTATCAGAGTCCGGATCCTTGGGATTTTGCTTATCAGGCATCTTTAATCAATTGAAGCTCTCCTGGGGCAGCTCTTATGAAAGTGGGTTACCAGCACTGTGATGATGTAATGGTATGCATCTTCTTGTTAGTGAAGCACAGATTTTAGGCACCTATGCAAGTGTTTGAAAAACAGCAGAGCTACGTTTTCAACATTACAAAAAAAAAAAAACTAACTGAAGCTACAACAGCTGTTGGCACGTTGGCAGGTTTTCTCTGTCTCTTTCAACTCACACACTACGATTTCTAAACATTCACTGCTTCTCTAAATGATCAAACATTTGAGAGAAACAACCAACGCACATCCCCCAAGTTTTTTTCGCAGTACCTTTTTCCACAAAGCAGTCTTCCACAAAGTGGCAGTAAGCACCCTGCTACCACAGAACTAGTGTGAATTAGTGTATGCCTTGCATTAAGCTGTTCTGAATTTCCACCCTCGATTGTACAGCGATAGAAGGAGGTTTTCACTTGGTCTCCTTGCAGAAAGAGACCTGTGCTTGGATCTTTGAGAGGTAAGAAATAAAAACAAGGTCTTCAGCTGCTGCTATTTAGCAAGTTCTTTAGATGTGCTGATCTGGACCAGATTATCTCCTAAAACAAGACAGACGCGGGCATAAGCGCAGCATTAGCTGTCTGTCTGATTGGAAAATGCTGCGTGAAAAGAATTCCATTCTTCATCTTGCAGTTCTTCCCTGTCTCATTCTCTTCACATCTCTCTGCCTGTGATGCCTCAAGGCTGCTCCACCTTTTCTTGACAAATGACTGAGCTCTGGTCCCGAAATCTACTCCTGCGCAGAAGGCAGTCATGTAAAGGAAAACAAAAACCTGCAAGGGTTTGAGAAGCATAAGGCCAAAAGTGCTGGCTAATGGGAGGTTAAAATGCCAGCAGTGTCCTGGAGGATCATAGGATATGACGGACAGCAGGACACAGAGCATGGGGCTCCCTGAGGACGGGAAGAAAGAACACGCAGTGAAGCAGAGGTGGGGGCAACAAAAGCAAGGCAGTGATACAGGAGGGAATGGCAATAGCTGAGATTTTCAACTTTGCCTCAGAGAAATTTTGGATAAGTAACTGAACTGCTCATCAAAGAGGAAATCTCCAAATCTTCTGAGGCTTCCCAATCTCTAGATGTATTGCAATTATTTTATTTAGGGCTTTACTTAATGAGATCTGGGAGATATTTTAATATCCCAAAAATATGAAAATAATTCAAACTTGACTCAAGGGCTAATTTCATTCCACTTTTAAAACGAACGGGACTACAAAGACCTACTAACAAAGGCATTTATTAGACCTTGCATGTTTCTGCATTGTGTATGACTGAGAAGGGCTTGAAGGATACACCTGGCTGTAAGTTAGGGGCAGCCTCAGTTGGGCCCATACAGGACACTGCACTGCCCCAACTGCAATGGGGAAACAAAGCAGCATGCAGCCTGATTTGCAGAACTGGTTCTTCTTCCAGAGTGGGCACCTTGTCCCCTTCATCCCATACTTCTTCTCTGTGCAGGGTACATCCCCTTACGTGTCAAAGAATGCTGCAGTATTCAAAGGAGCTGGAAATTCTCAGTATTTAAATGGTAGAATTTCATGATCTTTGTAGAAAGAGAGGATGGATTGTCTGGCTCAGAAGCTTCCCACAGCACAAAGTGAACACCTGCCCTGAAGGAAAGGACAGAGGGAAGAAGGAAGCAGAAAAACCAGCAGCAGTTGGCTGAAATTTTGATCTGATTTTTCTCACTGACTTTGCGTGTTCTGGAATGATGCTTGGATGTCCAGCTTCTCCTAGGAAACATGATTGTATGCTATTTATATGTTACCTCGAATTTATGTTCCGCGTGCCTCTTACTATCCGTGCAGGAAGTGTAAATGGACAGAGCTTCAATCCCAGGCAGAGCTGAAAGAGGGTTTTATTAGTAGCTGTTTTTCTGCACTGACAACAGGTACAGTGAAGACAGAAGGGAAGTAATTGCCTCCCCTCACAATCCATACATATTTCTGCATATTTTCCATTTATGTAATTGCTTCTAGTAGCTTCTGTTGAATATATACATGTAAAAATCAAAGTTGCATTTACAAAATACTATCTATAACACAAACAAGCTACATTGCAAGTGAACCATTAAACAAACACTGTCAGATACAAGGGTTTATAACAATTACCACTCTGAAAAGAAGCTATTCCTGCCTGTCCTATTGGTAAATTTGGTTTGTTTTCCTAGGAAACAGGCTCCAGAAACTTCGTGGTTTTGGATGATACTTAAATCAGAATTCTTTACCATCACTAGAGTCTCCACAGTTCCTCTGAAAGGCTGTACTGGCCATAGAAAAGCATGATTGCTTATTTACTAATAAGTGCTGGAAACACAAACTGGATTTGTTCCACATATATTTCTGTGCGTGTATTTACGCAGTGCTTCAGAATCTTAAATAACTTTATGTCTGTACTCCTTGCTATTAATATACGTAACTTAATGACAGCACCATGAAAACAGAATTGTCCCCCATTAGGGGGGAATAGCACTGGTTGGGGACTCCTTAAGATCCCCTAAGCCAAGGGAGCAGCTCATTGCTGCCAGAGAGGTCTCCATATTACCCTGCTACAACTCCTTACAGCAGCTCCAGCTCTTGCAGTTCTTTATGAGCTGATCCAACTCACTAAAACAGCAGAAAACTAACTAAAAAGAGTAGGAAAAAAAAAAACAAAAAAAAAACAAGCTAACAAAAGAACACAGACAACCACAAGGATATGAGAAGAGGTGAGGTTTTTAGGCATCGCTGGTAAACACTCATCTGCTAGTACCACTGGATGCTACCAGCACTTTTTGTTTGTTTGAAGTCTGCACTATTTTCAGCTGGATGGAAAGTCATTTAGCCTTCATAACTTGATAAAAACAACCAAAACAATCAAGAAGTTTCCAGGGTCACAATACACATTTGTTTGGCATGTAGGCACTGCATCATCATGGCTAGACTTGAACTGGTAATAATGTTTTACCGTTCAACTATAAGTGCCATGAAACACTCTTAAGTTTCACCAAAAGCTGTGATCTTGCACTGGAGTATGCAGGAAGGGACAGTTAATAGCTTCTGTCCAGTCACACCCCACCAACATACTTGCCAAATTCTGTCAACCAAGAAACCACCAAAAAAAGTCACCAGGGGAAAAGTGCAACCTCTGGTTATTTGCTTTGCATGCACACACAGAAATTCTGTGGTTGACATTACATGCAACTTGTGTAAATACACATGGGTGCATACTGCATGTATATACACACAATATATTATGTGTGGGTATGATATATATGAGTATAAATACATATATCTTCTGTTGCTCTGCCTGTGACAAGGAGTCCAGCAAATAACTTGAGGAGATGGAAGACTGTACTCCCAAGTCAATGAAAACTTGTACTACAACAACACTCAAGCATGAGAGCAGGAATATGAGTTAACATTTTCGGGTTATTACCTGGAGGAGCTGTCTTATGAATGAGTCAATTTAGCAAATCAATTAAAGTAATGCAGTTACTTGATCAACAGATGAACACGAAGGAAAAAAAAAGGCAAAGGCTGAGAAAAAAAAAAAACACACAACGTATGAGGATCATAAAAGAAGCAGAAGCTGCTAAAAGGACTGCAGAGCATTCAGCATTGCAGAGGTAGCAGCAGCAGCATTACTTTAATTGAAAAGGATCTGTTTAAGCATGGGTCACTCGCTTTTGTTATCTCTGAGACCATTAAGCAAAGAGCTCAGGTTACATGCAGAGCAATTTATGCAACATTTAATTTTAGGCTCACCCACCCTCACGATGTCCCTACAAAGAGGTTTGTGGGAGATGCCGATTACCACAGACCGAACGAGGATTCATTTGACTGTTTGGGAAAAAAAAAAAACACCCAAAAACCTAACATGAAAACTTTAATTAGAAACCAATGTAGTAGAATCTTTACCTCAATATCAGGGACTCCACCTGATCAACAAAATGGTCCTCAGGCTCTACCCAGCTCTCATCTTGACTGAGAGGATTTTCATTGCATATCCCTCCAAGGCAACATGCAACACCTGATTTCCCTCAGAAGAGGTTTAATGGCACATAAATAAGTGCAAGCAAGCAGCAGGAGAGGGAAAGAAAGAAAAAAAAAAAGAAAAAGAAGAGGCAAGTAAGATCTGATCTCGCTCTCTTCTAGCCAGGGGCATTCTGCAGTAGCCAAAGTCCTGGCATCGTCAGATGTTCTCCTTTGCTGTTAGAGCTTCACAACAACATATTCAAATCCCTCTACATGATACACACTCGTGTTTTTCAAAAAACTCATTTCCAAAGAAAAGCTGTGAGCTCATACTCCACGTTTCCACCTGAAGTGAGTTTTTAGCGATGAGTTACAAGCCTATGAACTGGTGGTTTATAATAGAAAGTCAGACTGACATTTAAATAGAGTGGCACTGGAATAATGGTTTTGCATTAGTATTTTATGGGAGGATGAATAACCACAAAGTTAACATACTGTATTTTCTAGCAATAAAAAATCTACTGAAAACAAAAGGTCATTTTATTTGATAATGCAAATGAATTAGATTTGTACTGTATGGTCACGAGAGTAAAGGAAAGATTAATTCTTAAAGAAGTCAGTATATCAGGATAGCTGGGATTGGTTTGTTTTGAATTCCTTAACCATGTCGGAAGGCCTGAGGTTCACAACCCACAGCCATATATTGCTGTACTCTCCATTTTAATACAGGCCCTGGACTTCAGTCGGATCTGATAAAAATCTGGAACTTGCAGTAGGCCATTATGTGGGCAAACTATTCATTTTATATTCACCTCCTTGTCGTGTCAGTGCAGAGGTCATCTAAAGAGGGGGCCTAATTAATCAAACTGTCAGAGCCAATGAGGAGGAGCATGTTAATAGGACTTTTATTTCACCCAGGAAAGCAGTGGTCTGACAGGAACCAGAAAATATGGCCTTGATGTTGCTGTTTATTAGCAACGCTGAGATCAGTGGTAATAGGTGCCAAGCAGCTTATGTTTGATAAAGTGCTGAATGTCAAGAACCTGCACCAACTAGAAATTAGACTGACAAGAGGCAGGAATCTCGGTGTATTGATAGCTACCGAGAGGAGAGGCAGGTTGGATATCATCACAGAATGGGAATCTGCACAGGCTGCACTCTCAGTTCTTCAAAAAAGAAGCAACCCCACCCCCAAACGACAAAAACAAAACCAAACAACAAAACAAGCAAGCAAACAAACTACAGCTATTTTCCTGGACTTAAAGGTGAGGGTTTTGTTTCGTTTTCTTGCACTCCAGTTTGATACTGGAGTACATAATACATTAGCTAATGTAGTCACATTGGCAGAAGAGATCCCTGAACTTGGTACAGCAGTGCAGAACTCAAAGGGATCGCCTGGATGGGAGCCCATGTTAGCATAAGGCTGGCATGCAGGTGCAGTCTTAGAGAGAACTGGCCAGAGATTCAGCATGGACCAGCTAACACTGAATTGAGGCCCGTGCAGAGGCTGCAGCAGATGAAACAGGTAGGTCCACGCACCTCTCACTCTGTTAGCTTGTGTACTCAGAGAGTTAACCCCTGGCTCCGCTACACATCATAATACTGCTAACATAAACGTGGCCTTCCCACAAAATGGATGATCTTAAACAAATTGCACACCCGTAGTAAAGAATAAAGGAAGCGCATCTAAAAGGGAGTGAGTGGGAGACAGAAGAGATGCTCACAGTTTTTGAAGGGCATTGGACTCATTTTAGCAGCAGCCACAGCATTTGCTGTGTGGGTGATATATGTAAAACCTTACATTAATTATTTTAGTAATGTGCCTCTACACAATTTCTCAGTCTGCAATGCATTTTATACTTCAGGCCATGGTAAGTTTTATAATTAACTACTTTCTCAAGCCATTTTAATTAAATTTTTTTCCAACACCATTATTTCCAAATGAAGAGAGAGCTAACATTAAATAGCCTTCTAAATAGAGTTCTGCAGGAATGTACTCCTGTAGGATAAAGCACTCAGAATTGGTAATGCCCCTGGGAAGGCGTAAGCAGGGAAAGGAAATGAGCTGCTAAGGGGAACCTCGAACACTGATGGGACACACGAGTGACCTGATAAGGCAAAA
The DNA here is from genome assembly GCF_026119805.1 of Tympanuchus pallidicinctus. NCBI lineage: Eukaryota > Metazoa > Chordata > Aves > Galliformes > Phasianidae > Tympanuchus > Tympanuchus pallidicinctus. Next base: position 1,293,616 of record NW_026294747.1, read on the forward strand.
TCTTTCTTGGTGGAAGAAGGCTGTTGTGTTTACGGCTGCTGCTATGGAGCCAAATAACCTCATCCTGAGTTATCTTCTTGTTTTTATTTTCCCTGAGAACATTCCCTTGTCTGGGTCTTCCTCTTAGAGCCAGCAATACTAAAATTGGAAGCAAATGTTGCAGAACTGAAATGTGTGGCCACTGACCACCCTGGCTCAGCCTCCAGGGCAGCCACGCTCCAGCCCCGAGCTCTCAGGAGGCTGACACAGAGGCACGAGCCACTGTCCAGGGCAGCTGAGCCTTTGTCGTGTGGATGGCTGTCCTGTTGAGTGGCCTAGCACAGAGACCAGAAAGATATGCACTAAGGTCACTGATCTCAGCTGGATTTTAGACTGCTGAGCATTAAGGTGTATAACAATTCCTTCTTTGGTGGTAAACTCATTTTGAAAACTGTCTGCCTTTCTCCCAACCCGTCCCCTGCTTTTCCAGCTAGGGGCACCGCTGCCTTTTTTTGGTGCCAAGACTGAGATGTGAACTACCACATAACCCATGTTTTGCATTGTTTGTTTAAAGGAATATCTTTTCAGTTACAGCATTCAGATCTTCAGCTGCACAGATAAGGGACTGGTAGCACTGCACACAGCACGGGGTACTCAGGGCAGGAACTGCTCCTTTGGTAGCAAAGCCCACTTGAAGCCATACCATCAAACAACAGCTTTAAAGATAACAGTTCACCCCTCCGAGAGCAGAAAAATAACAAAGAGGAGTTAGGACATTTCCTAACATTCTGTTGTTGATAATGCCCTTTCAAATGGTTAAAATCATATTGACTTTTCCTTACAGTTCCTAATTTAAACAAATTGAGGCACAACTCTGTACTTCACAGTAAGCGTGTCAGGTTGAAAACAAACACACAAAGATAAAGTCTAGTCCAAATGACCACCTTTTGGAAACTTAAACGGCTGCTCTTACAGCTACAAGAACGACTTTGTGTAAAACCTTAATGGCTGTGAGCATCACTTTTGCATTCCTTAGGGACAGCACTGTTTTTCCAAATTATATTTATGTTTGACATTTGTTTCAGCATTAGCATGCAAAGCAGAAAGTAGCATCAACTCAGAACTGTGTTAATTGAGTAACATTAGAAAAAAAAAGTACTGCCTGTGTTTTTTTTCTGCTGTTGACAATTATTACTTTACCATTAGCACAGTATTTTATTAGTGTCAGGATTTTATTAGCTAGATCGTACTGTTACATTATTACTGGGCTGGGAGGGCCATGCTTGCACTTTTTATAATCTCACACCTTTATTTGCGATGCTGGTGTAGTCCAAGTATGGGCTAGAAAATGTTTCTTCAACAGCTCTGTAAAAGTGCATTCTTAAAACTGCTTGCCTAACAGAGAAATTGCTGTTAATTTGAAACAAAGGAAAATCTGCATGTTAATCCCAGTGACATTGCTATAGGAACCTTATTTATGGTATGACAAAAAAAAAAAAAAAAAGGTTTTTTCTTACAGACTCATTAAATCTAAGTCTCAATTAACTACTAGGACATTTTTACAATGGGTTTAGTGACATACGATGATAAATGTCTGTATAACATCCTCCAACAATAGCCACGATACTCATAACTTCAGTGTGTATAAACACTGCATCAGTTTTAACAATGATCCGTCCTGAATAGTAGGAAGTGAAGTAACACTAAATGCATTCTTACTGACCAAACCTGCTCTTTGCTTTAGTTGTCTCCCCCATTGGTTTCTGTTTTGTTTGAAGCAATTGCTTTGTTTTGTCTTCCCAGTGGGAAAAGTAATCTCCCCCTTAAAATTATGAGAATTTAGAAGCTAAAGTTTTTAAATATTACCCCATCTCTTTGAAATTTTGACCTAGGCAGAAAGGTTTCCTGAAATTTGATTCTTTAGAGATAAAAGGGTTGGCAGCAGGATGAAAGCAGCCCTGCCCTTTTTTCCATGTCAGAGAAATGAATGGAATGGCTTATGAATACATGCAACTCACCCCATTCAGGAGCCACTCTGGTGCCTATTTGTCCTGAAATATCAGTGTTGGGTTACTGTGCAAATCAACAGAACTGTTAGCCAGCATGAACTTGATTCACAAGAACAATGAGGGCTAGGCAAGCTTTTCAGAAACTTAACAAACTTCTCAAAGGGAGTGCAGAAAATTTAAAGCTATTTCTAAGGGAACTGGTTTCCAAATACTTTACAACAGCTACCAATTGTAACTGAACAGGCTCAATTGCTTTCCTCTTCAAGGCTGGCCTCTGATTTAATTTCACATCAAATGATATCACAAAGCTGGACATGGTAAACTACAGCATTTACACTGGAGACTGGGGTCTGACATTCTGTCTAAATGAAATTTCCCAGTTGTCCCAAACACTTTTTATCTTATTTCCATGCTAGCAGTTTGAAATGTCACTACATATTGCCACAGTGACAGATGAGTAAAAGCACAAGAAAGCAACCTAGCTGGTTTCTCCGATGGATTCTGCATGGCAAATGCAAAAATTTACTTTTGCTCTGCTTCTTGGTTCACACACCCAGGTGCTAATGGCACCAGAGGTTTGGAATGCAACTTTATGCAGACTGAAATATAGATCAGCAATTAAGAATGCTTTGTATGTATTTATATACATACACACATCTTTAAAAACAGCACATAGGGCCACACCTTGCAAAGTTTTTGCTTCACTACCACAAGGTATTTCAGTAAGGTTAATAAGAAACTGACAGCAATAAACCCCCTAGACTATGAGGCTTGAGGAGTGAAGCCGCAATGCATACCTTATGTGGATTAATAGGCTGATAGCAATGGATGGCATTGATGGAAAACTTAGAGCATCCTTCAGAAAAATGTGTTTGAGATGAATGCCCCTCTCCACAGGCTTGTCCATGCCACAGAACTACCAGAAGAAAAAGAGGTGGGGTAACACTACCAGTGAACACCTAGAAGTTGCTTATTCTCTCTTCCAGGTGAGTAACAACACTCCCATTTCCCTCAGAGAGGTAAGGGGACTTGTGGCAATCACTCTATTTGAGCAATGCTTAAGGAGCAGCGAGCATTTGTATGCAGCATGCTCCACCTAGAAACATCCAGGACCTGTATCAATACGTGGGAAATGCTGGTCTCATCGAAGTCAACACTTAAAATTTCACCCATGATCTAATTTTCAATAAGCAGTGTCTCGCTGTTCTGCTCTTTTCTAGTGCTTTGCTTCTGAGAGCAAACGAGATATGAAAAGGTGCATTTCCACTAGCGACATCCACTTTAAAACCTCACTTTTCACCCTCTATGTAAGGCTCTGCTATCATCCATTCTCTGATGCAAGAGGTTTTTCAGCCTTCATCTGCCTTTATCTTCAAGAGATCATTCTGACTATGACAATATCCAACTGCGCTGAAAAAACCACAGGTCAGCATGGACTCTCATAAGCATTAGGAAATGAACTTTTGAGTGGTAGAGATAGAGTAAAAATAGAGTTCACCAGCACATTTTGAATAAATTCCTCAGAAGACAGAAATTGTACAGCCGTGTAAGGAGTGTAGTACAAGTGAGGCCCCAGATGAGTAGAATCTTCTACGAGTCAGATACACAAAGTATCAGGAGCATTATTTTCAGAGTTAATGTGAGATGCATCTCAAAACTTTCTCTTCCTGGGATGCAGGTTGCCTGCCCTAGGAGATACACTGCCCAAACTTACCATCCCTTTGCTACTGCTGGGAGGTGGAAGGGAGGAGGGAAACAGAAGGCTAGGGGTGATGACTTCAGTTTACACAATACACTGGTGGTTAAATAATTTCCTCAGAAAGCAGCAGATGAGAAAAAACAAAAACAAAAAAAGAAAGGAAGAGTTTCATCATCACCTGTAGGCAAGGCAATTAAGTCTACGCAATCAAATATAAGTATTTCAAAAAACACTCTATGTTACATGCTAAGCAACTGCAATCAAATAGAAACAGAGTACAAAGAAATTGAGTATGATTTCATATGATGCTAAAGCAGTTTGAAATACTTGCATATCAAAACACCAGAGCCCTCATTGATCTTGGTTGTCAAATGACAGATCGGTAGAACTGCTGCCTGAAAATACCACTCTCCTTTAAGAAAAGTTACACTTCCTGTTTCAATGCTGTAACTTGTATTCAATCAGATGTATCAGCAAAGTGTTTAAAATATAAGCTGCTGCTGCTTGTCATCAGGAGCAAGTTTTCCACAGTGCTCAGAACTGCTGTGTGCCTGCAGCACCTTTTCCTTATCAAAGTGCTTTTACCCCTGCTGCAGCTTTATTTCTTACAGTGCATCAGGAACAAACACAAGCTATTATTGCTAGGTAAAGTGAATGCACGCCTGCTAACACATTTGGTCCAAGCTAGCTTCTGGGGCTCCTTTAGAGGCAATGGAGAGCACCAACCCTTGCCAAGAGCAATTCAACTTGTCTACAGGCTGATCTCTGAAGAGACTGGGAAGGAATGCAGGGGCTGCTTTCTTTTCCCTTTAACTAAAGGGGCAGCTGAGCAACTCAGTTTGTTTTACATTCTCAGCTTTTAAATGTAAAAAAAACCAAAAAACCAAAACCAAAACAACCTCAACAATCCCACTGACTTTACCTTAAGGAACATCATGAATATATGCAATAAAACTTCCACAGAAAAAGTGGTAAGAAAGGTGTTTGTTTGCATAAGAGTGTTTGTGTGTGTGTGCGTGTATATATATATGCAGCATATAACATTTGAAGCCTAAAAAAACCATGCATTGATACACCAACTACTAGCAAAACTGAAAACCCTTTGGCATGTTTCATCTTTCAAATGTGCAATGCTTATATGAAGGCAACTGTGATACTGCTTTTAAGCTATTTTAGTAAAGGACCTTGACAAGCTTCACATAAAATATTCAGCATTGGTGCTTTCAGGTCCACACAATTTAAGTTAAAAAGCTCTCCATCTTCAGCCCACATTATGAATGGGGTTATTATGAAGGTGTTGTGTGGATTAGATGTTTTCCTTTACCCTTTCCATCTGCCTTTCTCAAGTATATTAGCATTGAACCCCATCACAAACACACGCTAAAAATTCAAAGCTTTTTTTTCCTCTTGTAAAAATTACAATTATTTGGTAAAAGTTGAAGTAGTTTATAAGAAAACTGCTATGGAGCTATTTCAGATATAGCTTCAAATATCTATGTTTCCCTCTCCAGTATGTAAGGCACAGCCGACAAGCAGAGGGACTGTAAGGGTCCTCTATTTATTGGCTATGCTTTTTCCTGGGGAGGCTTTTGTCTTCCAAATTAATTTTTGAAATGAAACTCTGGCTTTGTAGAACTGAGGAGCCAATGATATTGATTTCAGAGGGAGCTGGCTTTCATCCCTAATCTTTCATTATCACCTACATAATAAACTGATACCTTCTCGAAGCAACAGTTTTTAAAATAAGACACTTTTGCTAGCAAAAAACGAAAGTCATATTCAGAAAATAGACTTCTAAGTTATTTAGATGCCAAAGCTGGCACTGGGATGGAGATACGGGTGAACTGGACCCCTGCTCTTCATAATGTAAATCTGTAGTCCTTAGTCAAGCAAAAATTCAAGTGCAGCATTTAAATCTTCCTTATCTGTTGTCTGACTGAGATCTTCAGATCAAGCACATAATTCAATGCCTACTGAGATCAATGGAAGAGATCCTACTGGCTTTGATAAGCTTTGGCTCAGCCTCAGAGAACCACAGGCAGAAAGTTACACAGGACCTAAAATGCAAGCTGGCATCTAGCAAGTTCTCCAGAGAACCAATGCAGATGCTGAAAACTCCTCTATGACCAAGCACTTTCAGCATGGATTTTGAAAACAAACAGATTCTCAGTTGAACTACACCAATTCTGCCAGCTCAGCATGAAATCTCCCAGTTATCTTAGCTTTCTACATGGAACCATACCAATCTGACATTTTATTTATGCTGTGTGTCATTGGAAATTGGGTACCTGTTTTCTGATTCTTTTTCTCCAACAACTTCATGATAAAATAGAGACTAAGAACACTTTTAACTTCTACTCACGTTATGTAAAGATATTTTAACTTCTGTTGAACTCAAGCTATAGGAAATGGTGATTTCAAACTTGACTTGATACATGATATGGTCTCTGAGATACTTCCTATAAATATTTTAGATGGTAATTCTATTCTTCTCGAAGAGAAAATGATTTAATTATCAAGGTCTTTTATTCACACTATTCATGGAAACAGATATTCTTTTGTAGCATATTTAAAGATACTAAATTCTGAAATCATTTCACGCAGGGTAACTAGCAGAGATAATTATTTGAGTGTTCACTGTGATGACTACAGGAAACTTACTCATATTAAGTGCTGTGTTTTATAACATGGCACCACAATCAGGTACTACTACATAGCCAAGAAAGCCTTCTACAGTTCTGGCAGATTAAAAATGACTGTAACCTCACCCTCTGGACACCTCATTAAAAGCCACAGACACACTTCTCTTTGCTGCATCAATGCTGCACAGCCACCACAGCCAATTTTCTCGTGCAAAGCCCACTCAGGCCAGCCTGCTGACTTGCAAGACAAGAGCTGCACATTCGTAAATGTGATCTGTCGGTGTGTATGTTTAATAACCTAACATTTACCCTTTATGCATATGTTTGCTAAAATCCCTATAAGAACAATGCCTTGATTTGACACTTATGTACAATGACAGATCCCACTGAAACCAGAAGTTTGCCCCAGATTTAATTCCAGGTGACAACTGGCAAAGCATTTTGTATTTCCCTGCTGCTCTTCATGCACATACGGACTAGGCCTAATCACTTCCTGCAGGGTTGTTGCAAACATATTTTGCTGATGGTAATGCTATGGAAACGTTTGAAATCTATGAAGGCGCAGTCAGAAGGCTGAGACCAAACACTCACAGAATTCAGTGAAAGATGAAGTCAGCTCTGGATATCACCTCATTTACAAAGCACCATCTTCCTTACAGCTAACAAAATCTCACACAAGGAATTACAGCCATGTTACTGACTATCCATATGAGTTCCCCATTAAAAAACAAACAAATAAACCATAAAAGAAAATATAAGAATGCTGAAAACACAGTGAGAAAGCAAGAACAGCAGGAAGATTTTATTTCCACAAGTGCTTAAGTAAGTACAATCACTGACACACCTTCAGGGGGCTGTTTCTAACAAACGCAATCTCTCACACAGCAATCTGCAGGACGTGCTGCTCTGCTTACTTTCAGAAGCCTGACTGCCTATTTCACAAACCGAGCCTAGAAGCAACATCCATTGATAGCACAAGGAGTAACGGCCTGAAACGTGTACGCAGGAAGTTCTGTACTAACGTGTGGAAGAACTTCTTTATGGTAAGGGTGACGGAGCATCAGAACAGACTGTCCAGAGATCTTGTGAAGTCTCCTTCCGTGGAGATATTCAAGACCTGTCTGGACACCTACCTGTGTGACCTATTGTAGGGGACCTGCTTCAGCAGGGGGCTGGACTCGATGGTCTTGAGGTCTCTTCCAAAACCCTTGCGATTCTGTGAAAGCACAATCCACGGACTTCTTGCTGCCATTCTAACAATCCCCACACTATTGAAAAAGTTCAGTTTCTGGAACAGAGTATCAAATCAAGGAGGTTTGATAAATTTGCCAATTTTGCCTTTTCCTGTCAGTGTTTGCTGAAGTAAAATGGATTTGCCTGCAACGTTACCATCACAGTGGGGCAAGAGGAAAGTGCAGTATGTAACTACATTCAAAAGCAAGACGTGAAAGCTACGATATGTAAAATCCCCACCACCTCCACTATTATTGTGGCTAGGATATTATCTTCTGTTCACACCAACGCTTACCTCCTTGTCATTAAAAGAGAGAAAATTGTTGTGGCTGACCAACCTTCAATTAACTTACAGACCACGCATTCAAAATAAATTTACCAAATCGTTTGACATGTGGCTTCTCTGTGCTGTTTATCACAGATACGCAGCAAAAATTACCAAGATTCACAACACTAAATGGTGGGGGAGAGATGAACTTACATTTCTGGCTTACTTAATTTCATTTTAGAGTTTTTACATAATGAGTTCTATCCTATATTACGTACATTTTTATTGCTGTTTTGGATATCTATTTACTTTCAACATTTAACTGCAATCTGTAGCTATCCATATGAAGACTAAACTTCCAATATAAAAATAATTAATATTCTAAGAAGTGAGCACTGTTTAATCATTGCTAAACTTAGAAGTCCAACCACTGAACTGGGAGAAGTTCCCAAATAAACTCTTAAAACAGTTTGCTGAGGAAGATTATACTGAATTAGTCTCTGCTTCTGGTGCACAGAGAATACATTTTTAGCTTTAGCCTACACAAATTCATATTAATATTTAGCTAAAATGAAAAAAAATAGGCTGGGAATGGGAAAAGTAAAGGCGCCACCAGCAATTTATGAATAAAACCTCAGAATGAAAGACTAGGGCCACTATCTCTGCAATCTGGAAAGACTAGCTTGACCAGGAACAATAGCCCAGTTAGAAACTGAGACAGAGGTAATACTCTGTCTAGAAGACACGCAAAAAAATTGTTGAGACAAATTTACTTTGTACGTTCAGCAGCTGTAGGGCAGTTTCATTCTAGCAAAAGTTTAAGTGTTCTGTGTTTATTCATAAATTCATTCTAATTTGCACTCAAAAGTTGCTTGAATGAATGCCAAAGAGTAAAAAAGCATAATTAACCATTCTTTAGCCAGAATAATGTAAAATGCATTCACCAACATAGTGGTAAAATAAAGACGTAATGGCCAAGGCACAGCAAGCTAATCTGTTACTCAAATAAGAGTAAGGAGAGTTAACACTCAAGTTACTAAGAACGCAACATGGCAAATCAGCAAACAAACCTGCTTCAAACAGTCATTTATAGTTTAAAAAGCACCAAGGTAAAACCAGATTAAGTCTAATTAGAAAGCCTAGCTCCATTCAAGCCAACTCACCCTCTAAATCAACTCAACAGCCCTGTACAAACAGGTAGGTGGGCGAGCAGCAACGCCAAGCCTCCCATGGGCCTCCCCAGTACCAGCAGTGCTTCATCCTCCCCAGCCCTGCTCCCTCCTCAGCATGCCCTCCTCCTGCACCCCGCCACTGCTTGTCTGCCTTATCAGCTCAGGAAGAAATTTCGGCAGAACTCTTCCTCTGGTCACTGATATCTCTGGGAACCGAATCCATTAAGATATTTCTGCCCCCTACTCATGCTATTTTAACTGGCTGTTGTACAGGAAGGAACTGATAAAAATAGGCTTACAATGCCCTTACAGATGAACAAGCAGGAGGCTTGATTGTGATTGATGCCTGAATAAATATACAATAACAGGCCCTACATTTCATCATGGCTTTTGAAAGAAGGTAGGAAGAAGTGTCAGTTTTCACTGCCTGGATTGCAGCTTTCTTTTCACAAATACCTGGGAAGGGCCTTTCACAGAAGACTGAATCTCCTGCTTCGATTTTAAATAAAGAGCAGGAGGTAGCATTAGTAGACAGCAGCGAGTATTTGTATTATGGCAATTATGGTAAGTTACAAAGCTGTGTTGCTTCCCACAGGTGCTTGCATGTGAGATCCAAGCCTGAATACAAGTCTACATCCCTTTGAAGTCCAGCTCCCCTTTCCAGATCCTCCACAGGAGAAGCAGGCAGCATGAAGCAGCACTGGGCGGCTTGGATTTGGAGCAAGACTGGGAGCACAGAGATGGGCTGCTGTGGTTGTTGTGAGCTCACCAACTGCTCAGAGAAGTTCTCAACAGGCATTCAGGTACAGACCTTGCTCTGGGCATGGCTGAAGGCAGGGCCAGCCTTCTGTTTTTCCCTATTACCTAGGAAGGCAAGCCAGGCCTGGAGCACCGTGCCCTCAACCACAGCTGCAGGGCTATTCTTCAGGCATTGTGGGTCCTTGGGCCACACAGGAGCCAACTAGAGGGCATCACATTTCCAGCTGTTATCCTTTCACTGTACTGCAGTACAGACTCACGTCTGTATTCTTTTAATCATTCTTGGTAAATTATTATTCACTGGTGCCTTTATCATCCCAAACAAAATTTTCAGGAAGCAAACTCAACACTTGACTTTTATTAATCTTCCTTTTTTGGCAGAAGAGGGCTTCAAGCGTCCTGAAACAACACATTATCAGTTCCCACTTCAAGCACCACAGCTATCTCTTCCTCTTCTCAAATCTGCCCTTATCCTGCAAGAAATAGACACCTACTTAGCTTTCAGTGGCACAATCCAGCAATGTGCTCAAGCAAGTACACAAACTTCAAAAAGGAGGGCCACCGGATTCTTTGAAATCATTCATGAAATTCTGCACCTGCTCAGTACCTTGCTGGGTCATCTTACTAAAAATAAGGAACAGTAACACTTGGCATTTTCACAGTACTTCCAGTGTTAATGCCACTGTCCAAGCAGCAAGTAGAGAAGTGTGTAAACAAACATGAATAGCCCTGGTTTGCAGCTCAAGAAACGGAGACAAAGAACCAAGTTCCCTCCCGTTCCTGTGCAGCCAGGCAGTGCCAGAACCCTCCCCATATGCTCAGCCCTTCTGGCGTCCAAGCAGCCCTTTAGCTGGGAGCATGGTGAGCATATGTGGCAGCTGCCTGGCAGTCTGCAGCTCTACAAACAATCTTGAAAGATTCAGTTCCACCAATTGCTGCAGTTTGCAACAATTAATACAGATGAAATAGGAAAAATAAAAATAGGCATATCATTAGCACAATGCAAACCAACCCAGCATCATTCAAGAGATGCTCAGGAGGATCGGGTCTCCTTGAAGATACTTCTTCTCTTACTTGTATAGTAACTTGGAAGGCTAACTATTGAATTCGTAGGCATTTCTGACATGGATGTGTGCACTGTCTTTGTTGTGAGGCTGCAGAAAACCACCCATTAACTAAAGGCACCGATGGGCCTAACTGCAGGAAGAGATGTTAGTTTCTAGTCATAGCTCCTACAGAGCTTGCCTTTGGAGCACTACAACTTAACACTGCATAAAGGCAACACACTGCTAAGCAGTGACAAACACAGTTTTCCTGGACAGCACCATGGTTCCCAGTACTGTAGGGAATGCATGTTCCTGCAACCTGCTCTCCTCTGCTCCAGGAGCCTGCGGCGCAGCAGTTCATCTCCTGAATAAACCGATGCTTTTTTTGCATCTCCCTCTCACCTACTTACCTTTCTGAAAACTGTCTGAATTGAAATCATTTCACAGGTGACCTGTGTACAACTGGCTCTCAGAGATGCATAACATGGCATAAGAGCAAATCACGTGGATTTTTGATGTGAGGGTGTTGTAACTTCCTAATGGATTTCTCCTCGAGTTCAACTCGCTAAAAATGTAAGCCAGACAAACAATGCTGTTTAAAAATATATCATGGCCAGCTCCTAATGCCTGCTTTATGCACAGAGCACTTCAGTTTAAATGAAACAGCCTTACGTTCCAAGTACAAGCAGACACCAGACCTGCCCCTGCAGCTCTCACCGTTCATTATCAGCAGATCTCACTGCAGCACTCTGTCCAGATCCATGGTTCGACAAGCCAGTAAACTCCATTCCAGGGAAGAACCAGACCAGAACTAGATCAAAACCCCAAACAAACCCTAAAACAAGGCACCGCAGCACCAAACAGCAAAGCAGCATAAGCTCAGCCAGTTCAGACTGTTAAATGCAACCAAAGGAATAGCCCCGTCTCCCCTGCAGCCAGCAGATCTCCCTGTTTTGTACTCTGCACAGTGAGTCAGAGAGACATCTGACGGAGGGCAGCCTGTACCGGCAGGTAAAATAAAGCAGATCTCAGGGCCAGCACTACCGACTGCAGACCTGTGGCCTGCGATCTCTGCGCCTCAGCCTCCCTCCCCTTCCTCAATTCCACCGGCATTTAATGCTGGCAGGGTGACATCAAAATCCCTGTGTTTAAAGTCATTTAACACAGCACCTCCCTGCCTGGTGTCACTGGAGAGGCCGCTTGGCTCAGTGTGGGGAGCAGCGCGTCCTGGCGCAGGGGCGGCAGTGATTTATGAGCGCTGTGAGTGGTGAGGGGGATTTCTCTGCTCAGACTGCTCTGCCCCCCAGCCCAAACGTAACAACAAGCGCTCTGGTTTTATGTTACTGTAGTTCTGGATTAGCACAGTCGTAAATCAGGGCTGCGACCCATATTTTAATACCTTTTCTGCTTCCAGTTATTACAACTCAGCTCTGATTTGAACAGCACGCCACTCCAACCGAGCTGCAACAAATAAACTCTCCACACTACACTTCAGAATGTAAAAATAAATTTGTGTACTGTGCTTGTAAACTAAAGCCTAAAACACATAAAAGAAGCTGAAATTTCCCAAGATTGTTATTTTTCAATTGCTGATGATGCAACTTGTTCAAATTCATACAGACGCACACCATGTAAGAGGGAAAAATGAAGCAAAAGATTCTTCCTATTGCAACTTAGAATATCTTGGATTTCAAATGGGACATAAATTCAGTGAACTGCCCAGCGATTCCCTCAAGCTGCAGAGCAGGAAAGCACTTAAGCCCAAATTAAACTTAAGCAGATACATAAATCTTCAGAATTTCAGAAGGATTGATGCATGCACTGGAAATGAAGTCAGGAGTTTCCTGTTGTTTTTGCAAACACGTGAATGAAAATTCAGATGTGCAGATACATAAATACAGCATAACAAAGCTCTGCCCACAATGCCTGCCGAACAAAACAAAAGACAGTCCAAAGCTTTAAATGCTGGTGGAAGAATTGTATATAGAGCACTAGCAGGGAAATTGCAAAAATTAAATTCAAGTGCAAAAATAATATGGTAGATGATATCACCCTAGACTTCATCAAAACGCAATATAGTCCTTAGGAAAAACTCTAGAATTGGCTTGCCTGCTAGAAGCATCCCATAGATGCAAGGTGGCTGGAGGGCTGTAAACAAATAGAGGGCAGCAGCACAAGGGAGGTGCTAGCAGAACGCTACAGGGACTGGTATTAGGATCAGTTTTATTTAACATCTTTATTAATGATTTGGAAGAATGGGTAAACAAAACGCTAATTGAATTAACAGATTTCAGTAGAGTGAGAGGTGTTATAAACATGACAGAGGAGAAAAATTCATGTAAAAGGAGGTTAGAAGCACAGAAAACAGGATTCCTTCTGAAAAAATAAAGGCTAATACAACTGAGAAGAATTTTAAAATGTAAATAACCAGAGAGAAGGAGAAACCTGAAAGTCGTTAGGCTGAAACAAAAGACCTAAGGGCAGCAGCTGACAGCAAATTATGTATGAGCTTGCAACATGAACACGGATGTATCACAAGACATCAAAAAGACAACACAATGCAAGACTGGACTTCCTGCAGAAGCAATGACACACACAGTTGCCACACTACATCAGCGTTCCAACTAGCCAAGAGTCCCCACTCAACATCCATTATGGCAGCAGTGATGGTCCTGCAAAACACTGGGCCTTAGGTTTTCAGCCTCTTGTGAAGATTTACAGAAGTAGAAAGAATAAGAATACGACCATCTGGGGAAAATGTGTGTATAAAAAATACATGTATAATATACTGACCACCTTACCAGAAATTAAGGTAGAGCAAGAAAGATAAACCTGGAAGGATTACAAAGATTGTAATTGAAACAGGAGCTGAAAGGCACGAGAAGACAAACATCGGGAAAGGGAAAGAAGCCTTTAGGCAGTTCAAATGTGAGACAACCTGGATCTTTAAAGGAAGAAAATAAATGCGGGAAGAAAGTAAGTGGAACATTAGTCCCCACACATAACCCCTACCAAACGAAGGAATAATCTTGAAGGGAAGTTTCTAAAAAGTCTTTTTCTTCGCTCATTGAACTGCAGCGAGACATTCAAAAACACAGTGCAGGGACAACCCTGCAACAGCAGAACGACTTAATAGGCCTTTTCCATCTCTAACTTCAACGATTCCATAAGGGACAATAAGCAGGGAGACAACCTTCTGCAAAATTAAATCACTGGGAATCAACTAGAGAACGAAAATTAAATCACAGTAAAGTATTTTCTTCTTTGTAAGCATTAGCATTAATCACATGCAAAAGTAAAATATTAGTTAATTTGATTCTCTGTGCCTTCCAGACTCCAGTCGAAATGAATCAATGCAGGAAGAGTGATTTCTCTGATAACTGAGGAGACGATAAGGAAAAAATATCAGCAGAAAGAGATGGTGAAAATGAAATGACCAGAAAGGGACTATAGAAAACCATTTAGGCTCTATTTCTTCCTGAATTCCTAGTAAGGACAATGTATGTGATCCTTCACAACGGTGGCTTTAAAGAGCCTTACCTAAAGCTGGTTAGAAGCACAAAGAAAAACACTTTCCATGCTATAAACCACTCCTAATTTGTTGGTTTAAATGACTGTTATCACTGCTCTGCAAACCTGCAAAAGCCAGCTTTGTTGCGTGGTACCTTCAAAGGGTTATTAGTGTGCTGGAACGCCTCCAACCTGCCACGGGGAAAAGAACAAGGTAACCTAGAATCCCTGCAGCCCTTCCTCGAGGCACAGAAGCAAACAGGCCTGGACACAAAGTGTTTGCAAAGCATGGTACAACTGGGGACCCGTTTGCCCTCAGTGCTCTGACACAGGTTACTGGGGTGTGCAGAAGGCACTCGCTCAGCTCTGCACGTCAGCACCACGTCGGTGCTGCGATGCAGCCTCAAGAATTACACCTGCACTGTGTCAGCACCAGGAAAGAGGCACGGTCCGGCATTTACCTCTGCTCTGGGGGTCCCAAGAGGTCACGGCAGACAAACAGCCCAATGGAGCAGTGTGTGTCGGGGGGAGGCAGCACAAGGCCGTGTCAGTCAGCAGACAGTCTGCAGCTGACGCCATGAAGGACCTGCGCTGCTCCACAGCCAACAATTCAGGTGTGTACTTCACTGGGCCCAACCCGGGCACTGGTGAAACTGAGGCACGTGCTGTGGAAATGAAAAAAAAATGCCCGTGCAGGCAGTGAGAGCAGCACTGTGCTCAGACAAACCCTGCTGCCTCTCCTCCTGCTTGCCCTGCAGCACACAGTCCTATTTCTTCAGGTCAGTGACAGTCTCCATCTGACACGGAAATAGGTACTTGTAGCACAAACTTAAAGGCAACAGCAGTCCAGCCAAATGAACAATACAGCAAGAGATAGCTAGGAATCTGTTTTGTCTCTCTAATACATTTTGAAAATAGATGCTTTAATGCTATCAGGAGGAAATACTATATTTAATTAGAATCATAAATTGTTAAGCTTTTATAGTTAGTGATGTATAATGAAACTAAATTAGTTTCTCGCCACGTATGTTGTTTATTGTTCAAATTTTACAATATGTTCTAATACTGGAAGTGTTATAGATCAGTTTAGCTTGTGGGGTTGATTTTTCCATTTATATTCCACCAACGCCTTGATTTTTATTTAGTTGAGATCAGTAGAAATCTGCATAGCCTCTACCTCCTCCAGAAAAATAGAGTGTCTTAAACAACTCTGTCTATTACAGGGCCAGGTGCTTCTTTAAAACTCTCTAAGCAGAGCTACGAACTTCACCTTCCTTCTGCAATCAAAGCTTAGATTGTAGTTCTAACACACAAAGCTGGGTGCCCAGCAAGCACTCTGCAGTGCCAGCTCCTTCCTGCAGCTGTGCTCACCTCTCTAGCAAACACACAGAGCCACAAATGGCACCAACTTGAGCAGTTTTCCATAGGACCACAATTATTTTCCTTTTTCCATTCTCCCCAGCCCACAGCAATGCAATGAAGATGCAAAAACAAGTGCAGCAGACATCTCTGATTTCACTGCTATTTAAGAGAAGCCCAGCAGCCCTGCACCATGGACTGGTGAGGAAAGCACATTAAGCACTTGCAGCAGAGCATCCAAGTAGACCTGTTTTGCAGCCTGATTAATAGAAACAACCTCTAAGGACTAATCACAAGTCAAGCCCTGTTTTGCAGATTAATAGAACACAGGCACATGAGAATAGGGAAGGTTACTGGATCGGAATATAAATAAGAAAAGGTGTACAACTCTGGGTAGCCTGCTTGCTAGTAATTACCAGCTAAAGACACATCCTTACAGGGAGATCTCAACTTCTGTGATAAAGCAGCTCATGTCTGGATGGGCAAGCTTTGTATGCATCTCACAATGGCTAACCTATATTTTAACTCCAAACTCATGCAACACAATCAAAACTTCTCTCTGAAGTAAAGGCTATTTTGTTCTTAAATATCTTTTGTTTTTTGTTGAGATGAGGTTATTAGAAAATTTGCAGAAAGCTGCTATAAAATTTTCAGTTATATAACATAGCTCAGCAATTACAGTGCTGGCATACAAAGGCTCAAGCTCCGTTGCCACTGCAGTACAGCAGCAGCTGCTAAGGCCCAGCAGAGATGCTGAGCACACATGGAATCTGGTATCCAAAACCCTGGATGAACTAAGGAAATCCTTTAACTTCGAAGAGGATACAATTCATCATTCATGTTTCAAAGGATCTCTTTATTGACAGAAAGATTAAACGATAAATCAAGCCCTACCAGAATGATTTATGCTCATTTCCACATTTTCTAGGCTTTCCCTAAACTCAGCCTCTTTCAGTGTTATAATCACACAGACACCAGCAGTATCATTCTCAAACTTTTAAATCTAGGAGTTAATTAAAAAGCATCTTCAAGCTAGACAATGGAAGACATTGCCTTTTCTGAGTTTTTCAGCAAATGTAAAACCTATATTGGGTTCACAAGCAGAAGGAGAGGAATCACTAAGAGCTGAAAAAACAAGTTTTGATGCACATACTCCTGGTCACTGCATCAGTCACTGTACCAGGGCATCCCACGTTGGAAACCTGTAGGAGTGCAGCTTGCAGCAGGTTACTGCTTAGTTTCCATTTCTCCTACATCTTCCTGCTATGCAGGACGTGGAAGTGTCCCCAGCAGCCCAGATGGAGCACCAGCAGAGGTGTTACAGAGAGCATTTTTCTTGGAGTTTCTTTTTATTACATTCCCAGATTTGGAAACAAGATGCATTAAAATCTGTGCCAGGAAAAAGAGACAAAGATTCCTTCTTACAAAAAGCTTTTTCTTCTTTTTTCCCATACAGATTTTGAGGCAATGCATGGTCTGTGAGTATATTGTCAGGGTACAGACTCACAAGCCTTTCCCAATGAGGCACTACAGTTAGCAACTGTGAGACACTGATGTGCATGTGCAGAAATAAACTGTCTTTCTAAGGAAGCAGACCACACAGCTTTCTGCCATTGCTACCCAGGCATGACACACGAAGCACATCTATTAAAGGTCCCTGCCTTGTTTACAGAGATACTTCAACCAAATTACTGCAGACAAGGAATGGAGTTACTAGGTGGTAACTGATTACTTTCTCCCTGCACTCTGTGCATGCACCCAGCGTGCTCTTGTTTGTGCACAACTACAGCAGGTACCAGAACCAGTCCTTCTGACCACATTAACATCCTGCTCAGAGGAAGCTTAACTGGTAAAGTCAGGAATGGCAGCGGCTCCCATAGTTGAGAAACAACAGGCCAAAAAATTAACTAGCACCTACACATTTTAGAGGTGGTAAATACCCAGTGGTCTCATTGATTTTCAGCTGAATCCATGAGTCTTGACCATTTGTGAAATTAAATGCTGAATCTATTCTACTGCAAGGATTCTCATGAAAATCTGATGAATGTAGTTGTCACTCCTGACCTTTCCATCTACGCTCAGATTCACAATCAGTGTTCTCTTATTTGGAGTGCCATTGCAATTTCTGCTTTATCTCATAGCTTCTGTGAGCTCCATTAAGCATTTTAAACTGGTTAAAGTTAGCATTCTGATCAATAAATATTAGATAAATACAACCCAAATAATCTTCAAGATAGTCATGAGAAATCTCAGCCTTCATTGGGAGCTAACAAAATCTAGTCACTTGCTATATGACTTACTTTTATTACATTCATATACTGCTTTTCAAATTTGATTGCTCTTCCATTTCTCTTCTACTTTGATCACCATCACAGCATGGAGCCTCATCGTCACCATCGCCTCAGCAATGGAAATTCTTCCACCTGGTCTAGAAACACGCACACGACTTGTAGATGTTGCACGCACAACTTACACATCAAAATTATGTTGCCATTGAGCAAATTAAGTTTAACCTATGAGCAGGAGATCACCAGCATTAACTAGCCTCTGAAAAGCATAGGTGATACTTGTTCTGGACCTCTGCAGTTTTGCCTAGCAGCTACTGAACTGAAAATGTTCCAGGAATTAAGAGACACAGCATAGGTTGCCTCAGTCAGTTTGATACTACACTGAAGAAGCTCAAATCCCTGCTTCCACAATAGAGAAAATTCAAGAGTTAGGAGAGCCACTATTTTATGCCTGTTTGTTTGAACTGGCTAGACTTCCACTCATAAATCAGCAGCTTGCATGTTAAACCAGCAATGAATACCCTAAAGCTCTTACTTGTGTTGAAGCCGAGCTCAAAGGACAGCTTGAGGCTTTATCATTTGTTCCTGTGCTGGGGTGCAGAGCTTTCCAAAATAAGCCAGGAGAGGTTAGCACTCCAGAATTCAAAATCACTTAGGCAATAACCTATTTCAAATTACAGGCGTTCCAATATTTCTTTAAAGAAAAATAAAATCAAAAAGCCTTTAGAAGCAAACAGGAAAACGTTTAGCTTAGAGCAAATCTGGTATCAAGCAGACTGAAGAAAAATCAGTTCCCAACCAGGCAAAAAATGTAAACAAAACACAGCAATCTGGACCTGGGGGAACGCATTCTTCCATCTTAAAATGAGAAGCTTGAGGGACAAATGCCAAGAAAAACGAAACAGAAGCCTGCACCTTTTAACACGAGCACGCTGCAGCGGCGGGGCGTTTGTTCAACACGCAGACAGAAGACTTCAGTCTTTGCCAACGCTTTGCTGGGTTGCTGACTTCTACTGAGTAAACTAGAACTTGTGAAAAACTGGGACATCACCAAGCCTGCTGCCCAGTCCCCTCGTGATTTCCTCACCACTAAACAGCAAAGAAGAACTTTATTGCTGAGTAGTTCAATCTCTATTCCTCTTTTTTTTTTTTCTTTTCCAGGCACAAGTTAATTGCCAGCTAAGACTATGAAATAAAAGAAATGAGATCCATTCCAACCCATCAGTATATCTGAATCCTACCACACGAGCTGCCAATCGGTTTTCCAGTCCTCACACTCAATATCTGCTGTTAATTTGCTTGCTATTGCAAGAACTTAAAGACTGTCAGCAAAATCCATGATGCATTACAAAACTTATAATTGAAAAGGGGAAAAAAAAACACCAACATCTGATGCTTTTCTGACAGGATAAACAGAAAGTCTGAGGAGGCTGATCAGAACGAGGGAGATGTGCTAACTTAGAGCAGCTTGAATTAAAATATAATTGCAAACGGAGCAGAGAAAGAAACAGTTTCAGAAGAAAGTTGAAACTTATGCAAAGCCTTTTGATGAAACCCACAATATTTACACGGTTCTAAAAAGAGAAGTGCAAAAATTGTTATTTCTAAAGCAGATGAACAAATGTCTCTCTCTTAAGGCTTTCTTAAGGCTGCATTATCTATGCCAATTAAAATTGTGCTTCTGAAAAAGAAGTTCAGGCACTTCCTCTAGAGTTACTAAAAAAAGCAAATGAAAGCCTTGGCTCCGCAGAGGTGAGCGACAGCCACTCGTTTGTTCTTGACCCCTGCATCACCCTACAGATCAAATTCTTGGACATAGGAAAAACCCACCAGTATTCATTAAAAGCAACTGGGAGGCCAGCTTTGTGCTTCGCTTCTTGAGAGCAGAGCGAGCTGCAACCTGACAAAGGTGCAGGATATTGCCTGACAATGGCACTGCTCCTGTCAGAAGGGAAGAGCTTTATCCCCAGCTTCACTCAAAACAAAGCCACTTTATGCACAGTGATGCAAATCACAGGTTTTGAGCCATTATTTAAATCATCCATTTTTGCCTTTTAGGTTTGTGCTTTTCCACTATTACCAGGAAGTTGATTCAATTAACCATTAAAATGCATTCATTTATACCAAATTAGCTTTTATGCAAAACATTTCTGCTCCTCAAAAAGATTCATCTCTACAGCAATTTAAACAAATATTTATGCTGAAAGTCTTTGGTCTTCAGTTTCACTTTGCATACGGGTAGAATTTGCCCACATATTTTAATAGCAAAAAAAACAATGTAACTGATTGCTTTATGAGATTTCACACTCGTGATGCTTCTTATGAAACATTATGGAGAACAGAATTTAAAACTGGCAAATGAACCTATCATCTAACTGTTCATGAAGTTACATACCACGCAGCTCTAAGCACACACAAGTTTAACACGACATTTTCTCATTACAACTTCTCGTGTCTTTTAAACAAACCAAGAAACAGCTAGCTGAGGAGATGGACAAAAGAAGACAGAAAATATTTTCCCTCAACAATTGTTTCTGTCAAAATGTGGTTTAAAAAGCTCTGGCTCCTGTTAACTGCAGCTCTCCAGTGGTTTGACTGCTTTAAAGCCTTATCCAAATCCAGACATTGCTAGAATATTTGCATTCAAATGTCAGTAGCACACTACATTAAATGCAGACCTCAGCGCGGATCAACAATTGCAAACATTATTTAAACACATGTAATTTAAAGTAACAACATTTGAATTTAAGTAAAATATGTGATCACTTCAGACATATTCAGTACCTGAAGATGCATGAAAGCACACGGCCTCTGCTTGCCCTCCTGAAGATACAGCAGCATACGAGCTGTGCTTATGTGACCTTGACATACAGAGCCTCACAATTTAAACTTCAGTTATCCATCACTGTTTGTAATTTTGTCTTATTTAGTAACTAGCCTTAATCTCACATACACGAAGGGTAAAATCTTTCTATTGTCCTGAAAGAGTTTTGACCACATGAGGTATAAACTATTAGGGCAAAGTCAGAAGGACTGGAAAGGAGAGAAACATTTGGTGGATAACCTGCAAACTAAATGCACAACCTTCAGCCACTTTACTCCTTTCAGGGCACATCCAAGCATCTCCTTCCCAAGGTGTGAAAACATCTGTTAGATTTTCCTCCTCTGAAAGCAAGCAGAGCCCAGAGCGTGCCTCACATCCCACCCTGCCCTTTCCTCTGCTAGAGGCTGTTGCTCTGTTTCCAAGTCCCCTTCAGCTAATGCCATTTAATACTCTCAGAACCATCAGGCTAAATTCAAATTTTCTGCTCCTTAGAGGCTGTTGATATGCACCGCTGCACATTCCAATTGCAAATACACATGAATGCTCCTGTGTATTCTAAGTTATTTTCTACGCACAAATTCTACTAAATTGTAAGTTAGGAGGCACTACTTGAATTCTCTCAGGTCTTTAGGAAGCTTTCAGATGCACCAGGAGCAATAAGACGTAATGAATATGGACTGATATTTCTTTTCTGTAGTTACACTGAGTTAGCAATTCACATTTTCTAAACAGATAGATGACTTATAGCCAGTTTTCCCAGTCTTCTGGCAATTACTTCTTAGAATCCTCCGACAGGCTGAAGCCTCCAGAATCACAGCTGTTATTCTTGGGTTGATCCCCCTTTTTAAATTAAAACCAGTAGCTTTATCAGCAAATGAGATTTTTTTCCCTCTGGAAATACAAAAATGCACATAAATTGAACGTGCCAACTTATCTCATTTTAGGGTTGGAGCATCTTCTGGGTTAACGACCACTGTTCCACATCTGTGACAGAACTAATTGGGGTAAGGAGGCCATAAATACATACAACTCCACCACAAATTCTCTTCCTTTGGGGTAATCTAAAGATTTATAGGTAGTAGAGTGAGACGTCATTGGAGAAGAAGGGGAAAAAAAAAGTGCCAAAATGCTCGTCTGATTATTCTGTCTCAGTTTCCAGGCACAGATCAGATTTGAAACATTTTTCCAGTATCTGATGTGACTTTTCCTTCCTCTCAAGAACCAATTAAAATGCAGGGAACGCTTACTTTTTACACTTTCTAAGGCTAAAAGCAAACATATCTATCCTCTGAAGAGACTCCATGTACTCATCTAAAAAGCTGCACCCTAAGTGATAGCCCCAAATCAAATTCTCATCACCAGTTGCTTCAGAACATGGTTTGACAAGTTTTTTCAGCTGACCACAGATGAAACATCCTCCAAAAGAGAACAAAAGCAGGACTTGGGCAGAGCTCAGCTTGTCTTTCTAGCAATCCAGCTTAATCTCCCAGCAATCATTAATTGGGAAAGCTCAGTTATCAATCAATGCTTGTGATTCTATGATTCTATGAACGAATTGATAGGGAGGAATAATTAAGATTTGTCTGCCATGAAAAGGTCAGAATATGTATGTCACTCGTTCATTATGGTTAAAATCAACTCTGACGACTTGACCCTTGATATTTCAGAACAAATATTCTAAATTCCCGTGCACACGTGCAAAATGAAACACTTCAGATGCAGGTGGAAGTTGAAGGGTAACAAATTGTCATTATGAATTTGGAAACCACAGGGCAGAAAACATTGCCACATTTTGCCAGTACACAAACATTAACACATATGAAAGGCATTTCACACGGTTCCCCCATTTCAGAATTCCAAGTTCTCTCTTTCACAAAAATACCTTTTCCAAGACTTGGGTTCTACATTCTCATCCAGACCACTTTCAGGAACTGTTTAATAAAAAGCCCTCCAGGAAATCTGTCTCAAATAAATCTGCAAAGATGCCCACACACTGCAATCACTGGATGCCTGCAGAATGCAAGCTGCCCTCTGTCTCATACATACACGTGAAATAAACTGAGCACAATCTTAATCTTAGGTTGCTGCTCATACAGCTGATCATCCTGCAGCAAGTCTCAAATCCACGGTATCCTCTGTAGGGCTTTTATGGACTCTGTCTTCTGTGCGTTTTATGTTGCTATAGTGAAAAGAAACACTGTGAAATATCTTTACAAGATGGTTCCTATGCTGAATTAAGACCATCTTTCCCAATTAGATGATATTACAGGATTTAGAGGGTTAAGTTAAGCAATGTCAGGTTGATTTAAGCTAGTTTAAATGAAGAATTTCAAATAGAGCTCCATGACTGTTTTGTAGCCAGCACCAGTGTAAAAACATTATCTACAAAGCATTGTCAGAAACATCACCGTGTACATGAACTACCAAAGACTGAGAGGTAAGTGAACAGTAAGGAGAAATACGAAAAAGACAAGTACAAGAAAAGGGGAAAATTTCTCAGGTCCTCATGCATTTGCCCCATTCTTTGGCTTAATAGTCTCTCTTTCCTCTTCCTCTACATTCACCTGTAAAACACGCCTGACACCAAAAATATAAGTTACAAGCTTAAAATAAGCCCTCTTTACAGGCGTGCACAAATCAGCATCTAAACACTTCAACTGACAATTAAGAATGCCAGGTAGCATAATGATCACCACCACTGCAGATCAGTTTTCCAGTGGAAACTCGAGGAGCCGTGATTGTAGCTAGTGTAAGAATTCAAAATGAGTGCTACCAAACGACCCTGAAGGTTTTTGCAACCGCAGTGATTCTATGAAAACCATATTGACTAAGCTAAGATGATTTCAAAGGCTCCACAGAGAGATAACAGGCACTGCAATTCAACACGTGGAAAAAACAAGACAGGGTCTCCTTAGAACAACAATGGACAGTAATTTTCCTCTTGCATATAGTTGGTTCAGGAATTGAAATCGAAACTGTCTCAATATCATATTATTATAACTTGACAAGCAGAAGAGAACACTGCCTGTAACTGATCTGAAATAGCACTCAAAGCACCTGCTGCCTTGTACTTTGTGCTACGTGGTGCTAAATGCTACCATACCAATCTATGAGAGCAGCAGATACAAACATCTAAATAGCATACAATATAATGGAACTTCCTTCCCTAATACACATTAAGATGCCCTTTCAGTTAATCCACAAGCACGGAACAGATACTGCGTCCACTATTTTTCAACTGTGTCCAGCAGGCAGAATAGAGAGATGACAACCTTCTCCCCGTATTTCACGCAGATGGCCACACGCAGCATGCTTATGCACACAAAGAATACAGCCACTGCTTCAGAGCGGTTGACAGCTAGGTTTTATACAATTCTGCAGGGCAAAGCAACAAAGCAGCTTCGTGCATTTTCAGCAGGAATCATTCCTGGTGTGGTTTAAGTAATCAAGAGCAAATAAAGTTTAAATTCAGACTTACCATGGGGCACCGTATATCCGGAATCCTTTAACTGTTACTTCTGAATCTTGTAAGTAAATACTATTTGTCAGGAGTGACTGAACATTGTCAAAGTCCTCTGGTTTCAATTTGGACACAGAAGGAAAGCGGTAGTAATCTTGTTTAACAAGGTCTGCCATGAATTCCTTATCAAATGTCAGTTCATGATTCCCAGCAATCACTATTTTATATTCATATGGCAGGTTTCCTGAAATAACAAAAAGAGAGGACTTAATTAGCACATTCTTCTCCACACCTCATTGCCAGCACAATAAGTAGACAGCTAGCAGTGACAGAATGAAATACCCAAAATCTGTGCGCACCTCCGTTTTGAGCAGAAGTCATTAACATTGAATTGAACCGTTTAAATGTAAAATAATGCCACAAAGAAACATCCTAATAAAAAGTGTGTGCTTTCACAGATTCTGTCTCACTGAGACTTGCCAAAAATCACATGCAAGTTTGCATCAAAGCTAAAAGTAGTCTAACATCCCCCCTCTGCCATCACTGCAAGTCGTTTTCTTGTCTTTTAACCAATCTTTTATTTTGGTGCATATTCCTAACAATCATTTAGAAACTGATTTTTCTTTCTTCCACAAAGGCACAAGCAGATGGATTCAATATATCGTTCTGTGTTCACTTCCTGTACTGCTCACAGGTCCATTGTTATTTACACAAACCACAAAAGCAACAATGGACCCACCATAATCGTTAGTGCTGTTAGCCCAGATCTCACATACACACACAAACACACACAGACGTAGATGTTAGTAGATGTTACCATCCACTAATTTGGAAGTAAAACACAGGTCCTCAAAACACGTGGAAATTCATGTGTACATCTTCCTGTTCTGCAACTTCAACATCTGCCTCAGAGGAGCAAGGACCTGGATGCTATGTATTCCTCTTGAATATTCTTCCCCTATTCATGAGCATTTGCTCTTTCACAGCTTTGACAGTTTAAACACTGTATTTCAAGCAGCTTCTGAAAGTGTTTTTTCTTCTGTTAAAAAGAAGCTTTTAACAGTACCTGTAAGCACCTATATAGTAAGATTAGCCTTCCCCTAAGAAAAGCTCACAGAAAACTAGTCCAAACTCTGCTCTTCAATATTTACACAGAAACTATGCACGGAACACAAGCATCATCTTCACAAAAATCAGCTAATTCTGGACAGAATAACTAGAAGTTATAAATCCCTTGGAAAAAAAAGAAAAACACACAATTTCATAGATTTCAAGACTGAACAAAATGCAGGTCATATACAGTCGTAACTCTGCACTTCTACATTGGACTAAAGGCTGGGGGAGATGCAATAAACGCTCCTCTACCTTATTCCCTTCCCCATGTCTGCTACGTGCATCTCTGCAATTCATTTTTATTGAAACACCAGAAGTGGCAAGTAGCTACAATTCCTGCTCTCTGACAATCCTGGGCACAAGAAAAATCCCTGCTTTCTTTTCTCAGGAAACACAAAAGAGACAACTGGCACGCAATGTGATATGGCCCATCAGAGCTGCCAGTCCCCTAAAACATGCTCAATGTGATTACATTCACAGAAAAGTAGGATGAATATGTCAGATTCAAGTTTCTGCCACGTTATCAACATTTGCCAGCTTTAGCAGAGAAAACTTCTCGTCTTACTAGATAAATGTCTGCATTTTACGCTCTCTCCAGTTTGTTTTGGTAAGAGATTTCAAAATTGGTGCATTTTCCTGATATTATGTTCAATTAAACCTGGGCCGCTGTGTTTGAAGCCAGTGCTTTCTATCCTGCTGTGTTAAAAACAGGGCTTACTTTGAAGATGTAGGACATGAAAAGACAGACCAGTTGTGGGATCAGTGAGTACTGAAAGGTGCAAATGTAATATTTCGTTATATAAATGTTATATAAACACCTGAATTCAGCAGAGAGTAATCTAACAATACTTGCTGCAGTTGATGTCCAAAAAGCTGTTCATTTTTACTGAACGTGGCCCTGCTTGGTCAGGTTGTGAGTGCCAGCAATGGAAAAGGAGCCTCAGGTTTTGAGCCAGGTAAAAGCATGGAGCTCAGGGCAGAGCTGTACCGATGAACCCTACGGATCAACAGCACAGCCTGAGAAACATGGTCCTCGAGGAGAAATCCCAATTGTGACCAAATGTGTCAGTGCCTGCCTGTGAGCTCCAGCTCTGCTGTAGTTCACATACAGTGAAGAGCACAAACACCTGACAAGCAAGCAGTGCTGGCTGGAGATGTGTTTGCTGCAGGTCCACGTCCCCAGGCAGGGGGAAGACAAGACGTGCTTCTTTCCATAGCTGTACATATTTAGCACAGGATGGGGACAAAGCTTTGACCTGGCTCCCTTGCTCCATGCCCTGACTGTTTAAAACACTCTCCTTTTCTGGAGTGACAGCCACTGGTGCTGGCTCAAGGGACAGAGATGAGACACACAACTGACAACAACACAAATGTACCAAGGCCAGGCCCAAGCAAAGGAGAAGCCAGAGGAAGTCTCATCCATTTCTTTCCTCTTCCCAGAGGAAAGACTATCTAGTACTAATCACAGTAATAAATTACCTGCAATTGGATTAGCTATTTGTTCATCGCATTTAGGTTTTCCCTTCCAGAAAGACCTGCTGGCAGTGCACAACATTCATCCTCTCTGATACAATTTATGAAACATTTTGGTGTTTCTTCCTTTGACAGTTCTGCCCTTTGTCTATAATCTGCTGACCTTTTGTGCTTCATACAGGAGCATGAACAGCTACACAAAGTCTCCTACTCTGTGGTATTTCAGTTTCCATCTTGACTAGATTAATCTCTGCATTACTACTTCCACGCTGTTCAGTAAGAGAGCCACTGCAGCACAATACACAGGATGAAAGGTATTCTCTGACTTTTCTTGACTGCATTTCTGCCAGCTTGGTCTTCGTTATTTTCCCAACAATTATTTTTCCATCACGTATCAGTAGTATCATTCATTGCATATTATACCGTGAACCTAGAAAAGGTACTTTTCAAGCTAGAAAAAGAGTTGATGTGTTTGATGGGATACACTCTTCAGAAACCTCAACTCCCCAAGTAAGATCTAGATTTAAATTAAAAATACTTACCTGTTTTCCATGAGAAATCAATAAGGTACTAAAAATGATTAGAGCACTGTGTCTACACAAACAGTCTACTAAACACTGCATTTTGTAGGTAATGTGATACTAATTGTCTAAATAGTGGTAGAAGCCTGTATTTACTACATAAATACTTTTGAAGTGAAGCTCTGAATAACTATATGCATGCATTAACTATTCAAACCACACAACACTTTTATGAAAGGTTAAGTGCTTTCATGTGCGTTTCACAGACTCGTAGACCCTTTGGCCATACGCTAAGAACTGGGCTTAGAAACCTTGAAGTACAAATCTTTGTCCCTTCAAAAAGAAGGAAAATCTCTACAAGTGAGATGTCTGCACAAGTCAATTCCCTCCAATTCAGTGTGCCATACATGCTTCAAAGTCATAACTGGCCATGAAACCTGTAAGCAACTGTATACACCTCCAGAGATAAATACGGAATGAGCTGATTCTGTGCTGTTCCTATGGACTTCCAGTGACTGCAGGGTGCCATCAGTTGTCCAGCCACAGCTGCACAAGTGCCCAAGGCAGCCAGCGAACATCACTGAACAGAATAGCAGTGCCGTCCAGCAGCACTGTAACTCCCCACAGGTTTCTTGTGGGAAGCCCACTGAATGTCCAGACAGTAACTACTTTCTTCTCAGCATTTACAGTACAACCCCAACACACACAAACTCTGTCCAGCATTTTAAAAGAGCATTTGAAAGGCTCCGATTAATCCTTCAGCAGCAACAAATGCAATCTGCACAAGTACAGTTAGGAAGGCTTGAGCTCTCATGAAACACTAGACTTCTCTCACCAAAAAGGGTAACAGCCCACTCACTGTAGGTAAAGGGATTCAAAATTGGGTAAGAAAAACAAACATCAAACGTCTAGGATAAGATGGATTGTAAAAATTTTCTGGCTGTTTTGATCAAACAGCTTGCAAAGAAAGTCCTCAATGGAAAAGCTAATACTGACACCAACTGATACACGGATTGAAAGCCTAAACCACGTATGCCAATGCATCTTCCCCTTGTATCTGTACAAGTTTAAAGACTGAAATAAATAAAAAGAGTGGAAAAATTATAAAACATGCACAAAAATAAAACAAGATTCTAAAGAAGGAGAAAGAGCTAAAGTACAAGAGCTCGCAAAGTCTTCACGATGAAAATATTCCACCAGCTTTTAAAATTGCATCAGTTCAGACGCCTTTTTTTTTTTTTCCACTCTAAAAGAACATTTGGAGAAGGAAAACTAAGGCAAAACACACACAGGCAATGCAGCAAGGCAAGTCGATGAATGGAAGTTTAAATGTTTTGCCTTTTTGCAAGGAAAACAGACCACAGCACAGGGAGAAGCAAAGGCTGAGACCCTTGAGTTCCAGTGATAAATCTAAAGCTTGCACATTAAAGCTCCCCTTTGTTGAAAATGCTGTTAGACACAACAAAACAGAAATGTTACGTAAGTGCAAGCTCTGCCTCTGACCTTTCACTCTGTAACCGTCAGGCTTCATTAATTTTCACAAGGCCTGACAGCTCTAGCGTTAATACTCACACTTGCTGATCGAGCCACACAGCAGGTTCAGACTGCTACCTTCTCCTCTGAAACTCATGCATTAGGATTTCTTCCATGCTGGCAATGGAAAACCAAGTCTAAGAAACATTAAACACAAAAAACTACGTTACAATAATGCCAAGGTTGAGTCATAAACCCATGAAAGCAAGGAAGTATGGAGTGAATGTTGCCTCAGCTCCTACAACTCAGCTGTGCAAAGCCAAGATATTGCAGCCTGTAACATCTTCTCTGAGCAACTCAGGTACTGGCACTGCTCAGCCTAGCTGTCTGACACTGCAGAACCAACAAACCTACCACCAAGTGCTTCCATTCGTTCTCTCTCCCATCTAGGCAAACGGAGTGAGTTTGTCACAATGCTGGGCCACAACATCGCCAAGTGCAGCTCAAACCCCGAGCCAGGGCCATGTACACAGTGCCAAACCAGTCAGCTGTGGTCTGACTGAATCACACTCTGACATGGGGAACGGTTCCTTGCTTTTATGTATTTATGTCTCAACCGTAACATTATTCTAATGTAACCATTTGTGATTAATATCATTCTCTTCTCTTTAACAGACAAAAAGTACCATCATATAAACGGCAACCTTCTGTTTCACTTGAATGCTGCGCAGCTTCTTTAGCACGATTACAGCAGTACAGAGTTGTTTTTGTTGGTTTTTCTTAATCTCAAAGAAACTTTGAATTCCATTGGAGTACTGTCACCAAAACTTCTTTCCTTGAAACAGAAGGCTTCACTATTAGTTTTTTTAGCCATTAATACATGGCAATTATTTGTTTTGAAACAGAACCTGGAGGATTTGTTTAGTCTAAGCTCAAAGAAAGAAATCCTCAGGATTTTGCAGCTCACAGCACTGCCAGCTGTAGGTGTAAAAAGTTCCCAGAATTGACTTAAAAAAAGGGAAATTTGGAACATAAGTAGCACAGATTTCTCTGCTCACGAGCCCCCGGTAAGGCTTTCTTTGCAGGCTCGTAATTATGCAACCTAAAGGATGAAGCTTTTAAAAATACAAATAAATAAAATCGCGTAACTTAAAATCAAAAAAGCTGCAGCTATGGAGCTTCCCTCTAAATTTAGCAAATTCTGAAAGCAGCATCCTCACTGCAAACCACACGCCTAGTTCTGCCTTTTCATCTTTGCAAACGATTCTTGCAGAAATGGTAGTTCCTCCTACTGTTCTGTTTCCTACAAACAAAGCAACACGTAAAGGACCAGCATGACTGCTTTGGGGCTGTGTGCACACTTTTAGAGAGATCCTGTAAGTGAAGCAGAGGTCATGTGGGACAACGTATAGGGTTTTCAGGCAAAAACCTCTTCAGTTGTGTCAGTTTGAAGAGTGTACCTCATATTTACATTTCGATCTGCATCTAACTGCCCGTAGTTTCAGGTCTGTAAAGGTCCTGTGACCACGAGCATCAGTACACTAAGAAATACTGCACCAGGGCTCACTGAACTACTTGTCCTTTCACTGTGAGCTCAGTCTCTTGAGCTCTGAGTATCAAAGCTGAGAACGGAACCAAACACTGCCTTCTCAGTACCAGTGGGGCTACGGAGAAATGTTCTTATTGAACACGATCAAGGCAAAATTGAAAAGGAACACTTTTGATTGCTATTGTATTAGGCTAAAATATAGAAACGAAACCTAATACTATCTAAATCTAATAAGAAAAAGCCATCTCTATTTCAAAAATTTCAAAGCATTCTCCATAAACGCATCACAGATCAATTTACATGGTACTTTTGCCAATAAGCAAAACGAAATCACAAGTTCCAATTGGCTTAACTCATATTGGAAAGTGCAAAAGCAAATACCGGAAAATGCAATTACTGCAAACAAACTCCATTTTCTTCATTCAGGAGGGAATTCCAGGGAACATTTTATTGCCATCAAATAATATTTCTAAAGGCATCAATACCCAATTCTATTTTCTTTCCAAAGTCCCCCCACGCTATATAACCTCATCTTCTATAAGGAAACTCTCCAGATTTTGAAATAATACATCGGTAGTTGATATTACGAACCTCGAGCGCAGACATATTGTATTAATTTAAATGATTTTTCTCTCTGAATCTTAAGAGCATCAAAACCAGCAGTCCCTGACACAAACAGTTCTGGACCTACTTCTCACAATATACCCTTTGTTTCTGTAATTTACAATTCCAATTAAGTCTTTCTGTTAGTATATAAAATAAATGAATAAAAGTCATCCATAAGGAGGTCAGCTTGAGAACAATTATACAGCAAGTAATTAAGCTACTCATAATTATCACAGACAGAGGCTTGGAATTTTCATGTACTTATATTTTCACACCATCGAAGGCCAGACAGTGCTAAAGGCACTACATAAAATAAGATCATTTTTTTGAAAGATCATTTAAGAAAGATAAAGCTCTGGACATCAAATGCTGAAAGAAAACTTGCCACAAATCAGTGAGAACTACGGACACAAGACCCAGAACTAGACCCTGCTCCAAATCATTCTGCCTTTTCAGCAGGGAGCTCTGTGTGAACAGCATGATCAAGAAATTGACGTGTGCCATAGCATCTCCAATGCCAGCAAACAACCTTAAAATAAATACATAAATAAATGAGGAATTGTAGGAAACACTCTCCTGTTTCTCACCTCAGTGAATGTGTTCCTGTTATTTGCATTCTCATCCTTAAAGAAAAGGTGCCGTCTGTGTGGCTCACAAAGCATAAGCAGGCACTTCCCTCTGCCTCGCAGCCTGGGAAGCCTCACCACCAGTCCTGAGTATTCCTCCAAAAACCTCTTTTTCAAATACGTAAGTGAAACGTTTGATAAACTATTTTACTTTTCTCTCTGGAATAAGGAATCTGTTACACACCTTCTCCGCTTCTGTTGCGGAATTGAAATCTTTCCTGGCAAAACAATGATTTTTGAGTACAGTGCTGATAAACTGCAAAAAATCCTAGGGCTCGGATCTGACCACCAAACATTAATGTAATATGGGCAGATTCCAATTAAGGCAAGGCAAAACTAGTAAGCAGGAGCAGCAAGAATTACCCCAAGTAAAATAAACTGAAAGGGAAAAGAGAAACAAGGTAACATCCTTTTAAAGTACCTTAACGGCTTTAAAAGCGTGGACTGCTGTCTAAAAGCAGGGCATCAGCTTTACAGCAATTCTGAAAACATAACATTTTCCAATGTGCTAAAGCAATTAGCTGCTTTGGAAGTTCTATCCTGCGCTCATTTGTTGTGATTTTACTTATAAACACATAGCATAGGAAGCAAGTCTGATTTTCAGGGATATTTTTTACACAGGTTTTTGGATGGCGATGCTGATGTTGGCTGGGAATTGCTTCTTCCTCTTTCAAGTCAGAAGAGGAAAACATCTAAAACCTGAACTAAACTCCATTTCTAGAAGGAGACCAGTTCACATCTGACAGCAGTATGCACTGTATTTCAGAATTACCTTCATTCAATGTCCCTCCCTGACATTTTTTCAGAGGATAAAAAAACAAAGACAAAGTACTGAGAGAACGCAAACAGAAATTACAGACAACTAAAAATACACAGGCAGGTCTCTGTGAACCTCCAGCACCGTTTTCTGAATTCCATGCCTAAATTTATTATTCTAAATAAACCTAAACATTCCATTACAGTCTTTCACAATGAACTTGGATACCAGGAATCTCCTGAGTCCTTTAAGGAAATTCCTTTTAATAATCCAGCCCACAGAGAGACTTCTTAGCTGCTAAAGGATACAACCAAGTCACTCCAGCTGCACCATCTTATTACAAGGAACTGAATTTCTTACACCCAGGCTTTTTTCCCTAGCCATCTACAGTTGTCTGAGCAGAACGGCACATAGTCTCAGATATTTTCCTTAACGTATACTAACCCTAAATACTAAAAGACAAAGGTGGAAACTCAAGTCTGAAAGTATTAACCGTGGAAATTAAGAGCCAGCGAGTTCTGATTTCCAAATCTCACCTCTGTAACTAGTTTTGCCACCTCCTCTCTTCCTCAGGCTTTGCAGAATTTCCATCACCAAACTATTTATGCTACAGCATCCCAGGACCCCGTGGAAGAAAGTCTAGACAAAAGTTTTCTAGAAATCCAACGTGCTGCTTGTCAGCTTTCAGCAGACAAACCAGTGTGCTGAAGTACCTCCTAGTGACCCTCACAAAGCAAAGTGAACATAACAGATGAATGGAAAATACCGTGTAAAATATAACTCCATTCTGCAATATAAGTTCACGTGCTTTCTCTGTAACAGAACTGAGGTAAAACCTGCCTCTTTTACTCTTGCTACAACAAATCCATTGGCCCTCTGCTGCAGCCATCGCTGCTCCTTATTAAAACAAGGGTAACAGTGCCCAACCTACTGAGGTACTAAAATGCCTTTAAAGCAAGCTACAGGGTGCGTGTGATACTTCTTCTGTCTGTGCACTTGAATTTATAGTAACCGTTTTGTGAGATGCTGCAAAACCTCTGTGATGCAGCATCAGTAGTTTCCTTTTGTGTAAAGAAACACACCAAAATCCCTAGTAGGTGAACTAATGTTCCTCTGCAATTAAATGCTATCATTAACCATTGGAATATGCAGCATTTCTTATTTTGCATCTACTTTGCTTTCTTTTGAGTCTCTCTTGACTTAACCATTTTAGACCCCATTTCCAGACTTAAAAAAAAAAAAAAAAAGCCATAAGAAGGCATGATACACAGACCTTAATTTTTGCTGAATAAAGAGGAGATCATAGTCACAGCTGGCCATTAAGACAAAGCACGAACAGAACTGCTATTTCAGTCACTTACACAAAGGTAACAATTTATGTCTTATTTATACTCCTTTCTGCTAAGGTTTTGCCCTTTCACCTCAAAGGCAACCATCATTGTTTTTACAGCTGGCTTGACGGAAACATTTGTTTATGAATGGCTATATTGCTTCCACTATAACTGTACGCACATCCTCTCTAGGAACTCAGTCTGTTGCCAGCCCACATTTTAGCATACATAACCAGCGCTGCCTGTCACCAAAGCCGTTGCTTTTCCTGCCCTCTGCCCCAGTGCTGAGTAGCAGGGCTGCCCAGGTGAGGGCCCAGCACAGCACCTCCTGAGCCATCCTCACTTGCTCAGTCCCTCCCTGCTCTCCATGTGTAGCCAATGACATGGAGCTATAATTTATAGCCAGGTGACTGCACGTGAGGAATGCCTTTCCCCATGGTAAACCCTACAGAGCCCAGTGCTCTCCCAGTAATTCCTTCACCAGCAGTTGGGGAGGGTTGCTATTCTGGAACCTTTCCTCAGGAAAACAAGTATGGCCAACGCTGTTTTATTCCTAGCAACCAGCACTGCTTCCACAGAGGACATGAGGGATGAACTCCTGACAACACTATGGAGAAATCTCCTGCAGAAGGCAGCAGAAAATTTCAAGGCTGCCTCGTAGCTTTGCTGCTCGTTCACAGTGGGGACTGCAAATAGCAAATGCTGCTGAGGGAGTGCAGAGATGCAAGGGGATCACATGAGGAAGGGCAGTTCAGAGAAAGTAAGGAAGTGTGGGTAATTTTTTAGCAATTGTAGCTCTGTTTTAATCTAAAACTCTCCACGTTTCTGTTGGTAGCTACCCAGAACAATAAAAAGCAGCATTCAGGAGAAAAGGAGCTATGATGCCCAATGCCTGGCCTGCAATATTACAGACTCTGGTTCATTAGAGAAGACATACATAACCCCGGGGCCCTGACGTTTCGCTCATCAAAAGTCATAGGAAATTCAAAAGTACAAATTGTTTCTGAGCTCTCATCTGTTAATTGTATTAACTTGGAAAGAAATTCAAGCTCTGGAAAAGCAGGTGAATCTTCACTGCTTTATATCCCCATGCGCTCATTTGTCTCTCTTCTTCGGAGACGCCGTCCCTCCCCCAGTTTGATGTGATTTCGCTCTCTTCTGTGCTGCTCTTGCATCTCCTTGCCTCTCTCCTTGCAGCACCAGCCCCTGTTGTGCTGCTTTGTTCCTTCTCTGCTAAATGCGCTGTCAATAGCAAGTGAGGCTCCCAGAGCCATCACCTCACAGCATGCTGGAGAACAGAGACCGGCCTGGCTCAGGGAGAAGCTCGGTGCAGCATGTGGACAGCCCATCTCTAAGCATGCCATGTGCAGGCCCAGCGCTGCCATCAGCCCCTACACGGGATGCTGACAAGAAATTTCCCCACAGACAAATAAATGGTTGCTCCCAGCTGCACCAAGGGGAGCTGACAGAAGCAGCCCGAGGGTCTCACACCCACCCCACAGAGACAGCCCCTTGGAACAAGCAGCTGCTTTCCCCTGCCGTGCTCAGGGTGACTGACAGGACAAAGAACATACAAATTCCTTCTCCAACGAAAGTTCAGAAACGGGAGTTCTCCTCCCCTTTCTCTCCCTGCAGTCGTATCAGATCGCCCACAAACACAGCGGCCATCCTCTGAAATCAGCATGGTTTCCCAGTATTGCCAACAGAGATTTCAGGCTCTTCTATGAGACATGCTGCAGAGGGGAAGAGGTGGCATTGCACAGCTTTTTCCTTTGCAGCCCTTTTGTGCCACGACTGGAGCGTTCCCCATACATAAAATCCACACAGAATTTGTCAGAGCGCGAATCCTCAGCTTCAGCCCGCTGGAACAAGGATTAATTAACAGGCTACAGAGGCTGGTTATAGCTAGCAAGAAGCAACGGTCTATTTTGTCCTTTAATAAAAAAAAAAAGTCAGTAATTCTTGGAACATTTATTAACTCCCCCAGTATAGGCAATTACTGTAAGATAAAGGTCTGCCAGTCTTGCATTAAAGTAAATTGCTGCATGTTGCTTTTCTACTGCATAGTAATGTCCACAGTACTGTGAATAAATGCTATCATTTTGGTTTTAAGCTTGAATCAACCTCTCAATCTGATGTTTGTAGCAGACCTTCACTCTCAGTGACTGGCCACAAAAGAAAACAAAGACAAAAATCTACAAACCAAAAAAAGCAATCTGGCATTTCACTGGCTTTATAGCTCTGGTTAAGGTAATCTCACACACTCCTCAACGTGCCAAACTGAAAGGAGGAGGCACAAAACCCAGAAACCATTCCTGCTGTCTGCTATGTTCTACAGTCACATACAACTTTAAAAAATAGAGTGGTGACTTAAAAACAAACAAACAAACCCACCCACAGGCTCCGTAATACGCAGGACACTGCCAACCAGCTTTAAATTGAATTACACAGCCTGCTAATCTTTATGATGAAATAAAATTTCTTTGAACACTGCACATTATACTAAAATCTGCAGTGCTTTCTGCCCCTAGTCCCAGCCTCTCTCTGGCTCAAAGCAACTCCTCCATCCCTGAAACCATTGTTCTTTCTAAGCAGGAACGCGATGATCTGCAAAAAGGAAGATTTCTCATTTTAATTAGATGTAGTTAATATGGTGTGCATGATGTGAAAACTTGAGAGATGGGAGTTCCTGCGCTCCGTATATTCGGATGCAAGATTTAATTTCGAAGTGACAAACCAGTGGCATACAGTGAATACATACTTGGACTGCAGGCTATTGAAATCATTCCCAGAGCTGATATACAGCTAAAGAATCTGATGACGACACCCATAAAACTCTCTATTTGGATAGTGCTACTTGTTTGATATCCCATCAGTGCAACAACCATACATCTATCTTCTCTTTTACTGTGTATTTGGGAGAAAGAGGGAAGTGAAAGAATTGTTTTGATTACTTTAAATATTTGTTTTCACAACGGTTTGCTATTTAAAACCTAGTCATTCCCTGCATTTTTCATGTAGTCCAGGGAAACAAATCCAAGAAATGATCCAACAATTATCATTATTAACAGTCCTGTCCAAGAACTGTGCAATACTCGGTGCTGTGGCTCCCTTCTTTCATTGAAAATTACCAGAAGAACATGCTAGATTAGGACACATGAAGAACTAACCAACCTAGAATATCATTCTTCTTGAAAGTATATCTAACGTGAGCTGTTTTCTAGTGGCTGTTCACACTTCAGGCTTTGGTTTGGCTGCTTGGGATTGGCAGTACACAGCCTGTATTGGGAATTCTGCACCATCTCCAGTAATTAGGTGACTACAGTATAAGAAGAAAAGCTCAAAGTTTCTCTCCATGCCGTTAACAGATTATAAAAATAGTCTCTTGTGAAATTTCTTTATGAAAAGTTGCCAGGAATAATGAACAAATCAAGAGAGCAGTGTCAGTCAGTGGAAATCCTGTATGGAAGTGGGTATTAGGTAGTGATTTCTTTTACCTTTTATGTTACACCTTCAGGGTTCTGTTTTCCACAAAGTATATATATCTGACACAGAGGAAAGGATGAATATAAGGAAACAACGGAAATAACAGTTGCATAAAACTAGAAAGAAAGATACAGGTAGGGCTTTTGGATTTTATATCCTTTTCAGTGTAGATGACTACATGAGGAAAGCACTATTCAACCAATGAAAAAAATGTACACGGCTGTATTTTTCTGCAGTTTTAAGACGCAATCTTGAAATTATTTTTCTTTTCCTCTAAGAAAAATAAATCAGTATGCCCAAAAAAGGTGAATGCAAACAAAAGCTAAGCATCAATAATTAATTTGTTCAAGACATATGAGAATTTAGAAGTACCAATGAGAGTTTAACTGTGACATTAAACACAAGAAGCAACACTGCAATAAAATCTAAATAAAGTTGGGATGACGTGCATGTCCCAGGAAGCTAAATAAATAAAGGAACACTAAAACTTAAGACTCCAGATTCCATCATATAAACATTTTAAAAAACTCATCAATATTCCACGCTCATAATCACAGAATGGCTTAGGTTGGAGAGGACTTTAAAGATCATCTGGATCCAAACTCTTGCCATGTGTAGGATTGCAATCCACTGGATCAGGGTGCCCAGGGCCTCACTCGACCTGGCCTCAAAGGCCTCCAGAGATGGGACATTCATCTGGGCAAACTGTACCAGCACCTCACCACCTCTGAGTAAAATAATTTCCCTAATACCTAACTTTTATCTCCCCTCTTTTAGTTTAAAGCCATTCCCCTTATCCTGTCACTACCAGACCACATAAAAAAGTTGGTCCCCCTCTGCTAGTAACCTCCTTTCAAGTACTAGAAGGCTGCCATGCGGTCTCCCCGGAGCCTTCTCTTCTCCAAGCTCAACAAGCCCCAATTGCTCAACCTGCCTTCATAGGAGAGCTGCTGCAGCCCTTCAATCATCTCAGTGCCCTCCTCTGGACCCGCTCCCAGAGCTCCACGTCCTTCCTGTGCTGGGGGCCCCAGGCCTGGATGCAGTGCTGCAGATGGGGCCTCACAAGGGCAGAGCAGAGGGGGACGATCACCTCCCTCTCCCTGCTGGCCACCCCTGTGTTGATGAAGGCCACCCCTGGCCTTCTGGGTGGCAAGAGCACACTACTGGCTCACGTCCAGCTTTTTGTCCAGCAGGACCCCCCAAGTTCTTCTCCTCGGGGCTGTTCTCAATGAGTTATTCTCCCAGTCTATGAATATAATCCAGGATTGCTAAAAAAAACCCAAAACAACTCTGCATGTAATACCAAGAGGAATCAGTAAGAACCTCTGAAGTATACAGCCAATGTGGTCTGGCCCTACAAATAACACAGAGCTCGTAAAAGCTGCAGACGGAAAGCAAAATGCCAGCACTGACCTGTTATTAAAACACACATTTCCCATTCCGGTGCCTGAAGCCCAGCTCAGCTCCTCACCAAAGCCACCCGCAGAAGACATAGCAGTCTTCAAAACTACGCTAGGAGGTTTTGCACGAAGTCGCTTCCCTTCCTCCCAGAACAGCTGTGCAAAACCCACGCTTACAGGATTAAAGCCACCTCAGCATTTTCTTTCACTCGCAATGAATGCAATATTTTTTTTTTCTAACAGTTAAGAGTTTTGTTCAAAGTGGTATTTTATGTTTAGTCACTTAATTATTCATTCTGGCTAAAACAAGTAGAGCAATATAAGGTTCAAAATATGTTCCAGATGGTAAAAACACAAATCAGAAATAAATCATTTTATAAAAATAGGAATACATTTGTTTTTATTGCCATAATGCTACTCTAAATTATGCATAAGCTTCCTTTTGGATCTAAATTAGTGCAGAATACTTTGAGCTAATATCCCTCTGAATTTTGAGAAATCTAGAGCTTACTGGCTTGTCTCAATAGAAAAACTTTCGTGTCAGATGCTGAGATAACTCACATCTGAAGCACACCGGTCTGCAGCAACAGCTCTGAAGGACAAATAGTTGGTCATACTGACATTGTTTTCAGTGCACAGAAGCAAAAGGAATACAGTCATACAAAGCTCTAAATGAAATATTTCTTGATAAGAGATCAAGCTTGGATAGCATGAGGGAACAACTGAGCCAGACTGAGGAAGAACACACGAGGACTGTAATCACAAATTTTTAAATGGTGATAAGAGCTTGAACGTGGTACACCATTTTGTTACAGCTCTTTGTCTGTTTCCAGCTTAGGTCTTATTTTCTGAAGATTATTTTGGCAGTTTTGGATATAATTTCCAGTTTCTAAGGTGCTAAATACACAAATCCAAGAGTAGACTAGAATTAACTGACTGTCCTTACCTATCACATTTCCAGTACATTTCTTTTGTCATTTGTTCTGTTACAGGCAGCAGCTGCAATCTGAAGCAGCTATTTTCTATTTTCTAGAACTAAACACTCATAAATGAGCAGGAGCTACTTAACATCAGTCCAACTAATACAAAAATAAACTTTAAAAGAGCCAATGACACATTTCTGAGAACCATACCCATATATGTATAAAGTAGCAAGAAAAACACCGCATTAAAATAGTACAATCAATATTTTCTTTTCACTTTAAGTAGCATGACGGAGAAACTAAACAGCAGGGAAAAGCTCAATTTTAATTTTATCTATATCAAGACCATTTATATCAAAGGCAACAATAGATTGCAATTTAGAAAAATAAAATTGTTACAGTCCAGACCCATATTTATTTGTTCACAGCATCATTCACAAAGTTCCTCAACTCCTCGAGTAATAATCTAGAATAATAAGGAAAATACTGGAACACGCATTCAAAACAAAAAACATGGAAGAAAAAAACCCCATAAAATAAGCAAGCTGCCAAATCCCAAAATAACTCAGGAAAAAAAAAAAAAAACAACAAACCAACCCTACTAAATCCATTAAATCTACTAAAATCTATTTTTGAATACATTCAGTGAGAAAAATACTGGGCACAGAATAATGCCTTAATTGTCCCCCAGCACTAACTCTGCTGGCAGTCATTTCACCTACTTGGATCCATCCATATCCAGGCTGGACAGGGCTCTGAGCAACCTGACCCAGCTGTGTGCCCGTTCTCTGCAGGGGAGCTGGACTCGATGGCCTTTCAAGGTCCCTTCCGATTCCAAGGATACTGTGATATCCACCACTACAAAACTTTGCCAGCTTTGTCCAATAATACATCTCATAGTAGAAAACTTAATTAAAAAATGACTGAAAAAAAATCAACAATATGAAAGAACCATCCGAATAGCAACAACAAAAAAAACTTTTGAGAAAATGACTGGAATGGTTGTGAGTTATTTACACAAGTAAGGCTATGCACAATCAGGCCCATACTAATTGAGCACCACGTGCATATTATCATTCATTAAAGATATATCTGCCTGAATTTATCTTTGCTTTCTCTTCATTTCAATTACTCAATCACTTTCCATCACACAGAAAAGGAAGCATTATATTACAGAGACAGAGCTATAATTAAGACACTCCTGCATCTCATTTCCCATATATGACTGAATGAGAAAGGCCGGGGAAAACAGGAACGCTGGTAACAGCAATATGTTGAGTACATTCAGTGAGGCTTATACTGGGCACAGAATAATGTCTTCATTCTTCCTCGGCAAAAAATGTTGTGTTTACTGCAAGGTCAGTTAAGTTACTATAAGAGATTTTTAATGAAAACAATTATAAATTTAAAATAACTGTGTTTAAAGCATTTAATAGTCACTGAGGTCAAGTGATTACAGCAGTTACAAGACCCGAGGGACGTGTTCACACCAAAACAAAGAGAATAAATTAACTCAGCCATTGTATGCAATCACTAAGTGACCACAGAGGTTATTCAGCATATGAGCCTAGATGACTTTTCATGGAAAACCAACAATGAAAATTTATCAGCTGAAGGGGAAAAAAAACCTAAGAATCTGTAAAAGCTGCACGATGGGTTGAGAGCTAGAAAGATCAGAAAAGAAGATGTAGAAAGCATGCTCTGTGATCCAAATGCAGAGACACGGAGTAAAAGCATCCACCCATTTCAGTAACACTCAAGGTGCCGAACGTTTTGTTTCAGTGAAATCACTGAAGACTTGCAACGGTGTGTGGGACCAACAAACTTTAAAGTCACAAGAACTGCCTTCAGTCTTGTGCAACTCTGACACATGTAACACACAGAGAAGAAAAAGTGATACAGGAATTCATTATAATCATCTTTTAATTTTCCCTTGGCTTATCAACTACGAAAATTACTTGACTGGCATTGCATCTTAAAATTATTCCATTATATAATCCTAGTGGAGATAAGTGTTGTTTTACCACAAAGAAAGCAAACTAAGATGTAGAAGGAAGTCAAGTTCTTGTTTTGTTTCCTCAAGGTAGAAGAGATACAGATGCTTTGACTCCACCACTGCTTTACAACAGGATTGCCAGTGAAGACACAGGGCAAAAAAACATCCATGAATTCATTCTGTTTTGATTCCAAATGAGGAGAGGGCAGCACTGGAGCCAATATTCATGTGATTCCATGGAGGAATCAATTTGCAGCTTCACTTCATGCTAGAAACCTAATAACCAGTGTTGTTGTATATATGGAGAAGCAGGTAAACTCAGTGCTTGTCAAAAAACAAACAAACAAACAAAAAAAACCAACTAAACACCAAAAGAGGTTTTCTCTGCACCTGAAATATAAAAGGCTGAGGACAAAACCAGCAGGTCCTCTCGCAGCCATAGCTTCCAGTTAGCTTCAGTGACAACAAGTGCCAAAGAATGCAAAAGCTGCTTTCTCAGATAAATACCATGCTGACATCTACAAGAACTATGTATGTTAAGAAAGCCCCACGATATATTATTCAGGCTGGAACAAAATCTATTCAAAGAGTTAAGATTTGTCTGTTGTAATTGTTAAACAAAGGATGTATGTGATAAAATAATGCCATCATGAAATGCCTGTTATACACAAGGGAAATGCTAATGCTTATGCTGTAAGAGTCCCTGCAGAAATCTGGGAACACAGTATCAACTTACTTGCTTTGGCTTTCAGCAGTAAGTACTGAGTCAGAATTTTCCAACAACAAAACACTGGACACAGGCTCTGGTTGTAACAAAATAATACTTGTGTAATGACCTGATAGCCAAAGAACTTCCACAGGGATTCACTTTGGAGATCAACACACTCCAGAAAGCAATTCCTTGCCTGGAGCTGCCTGATACCAAAGGCATTTGTGAC
This sequence comes from Tympanuchus pallidicinctus, assembly GCF_026119805.1. Classification (NCBI taxonomy): domain Eukaryota; kingdom Metazoa; phylum Chordata; class Aves; order Galliformes; family Phasianidae; genus Tympanuchus; species Tympanuchus pallidicinctus. Next base: position 1,336,056 of record NW_026294747.1, read on the forward strand.
AACTGAACCTCACTGAAGAGCAGCGCTGCCTAACTTGTCCACAAGGACTGGAACTGAGTGGGACCACACCTCCTGAGCTCAGGGGAGCCCTGCAGCCTACCCAGCCCTTACACTGCTTTCTCATCCTCTTCCTTCTTTGCAGTACTTGAACATGTACACGTCATCACAAACCTGGACATAAGTACATAAGCAACAAAGCATATAAACTGAGGAGGACGATTCCTATTATGTGTTTTCCCTCAACTTATGTACAACTACTTCTCATACCATTTCTGAATTCCTAGCCTAGTGAAGCCTAGAGGGAAAAAAAAACAAAAACCAAACAGTTTTTGAAGCCATTAAATCTAGAGCTGTTTTCTAGAAATATGAACAATAAAACCAAATTTCAGTAATACAGCAGTACCCCAAAGCTCCAATCCTGCATGCACAACCACATAAAAGGCAGAAAAGCATTCTTTAAAATCGCACCAGAAAAACCTAAGATCAGAGGGCAGATGGTTTGAAAGAACAGTATGGACAAAGTGCAAAGGCAGGTGAAAAAACTGAGACTATAAAAGCTCTTTTATTTAAAAATTACTTTTGCAAATCTTAATATTCTTTACTTATCCCTTGAATGGTCAGCCAGTGTTCTCCAATGGAATAAAATGATGCTATCACGAGGTGTAGAGATGAGTTAAAGCATGATGACAAAGCCATGCTTTCAAAGGTTTTTATGCACTGCTCTAAACTCATCTAACATTTCTGGAGGATCAGCTGGCTTGAGTCACTTTCGCCTCTGAGGATTTCTAGTGTAACTGGTAACACAGCAGTGCCCAGCAAGCCTACCAGCTGCATTTGCAACAGGAGCACCACAGACAAGTTCTCCTTCTACCTTTCGGACTTCTGCTGTTGCAAGCTAATTGTCTTCATCTGTAGCTACACAATAGCAAGACACTGCCACAATACAGCAGAATACAAAACACCTCCTGCTTAGGAGGCGTTGAGCATCTGTGTGCAAAGCAGTTCTCTAGCTCAAAGCACTAATCACGTTACTATCCTAGTAAAAGTTTCCTCCTTCAAATTTTAATATCCTGTATCATTCAGAAAAAGGACTTTCACTATTTCTGCTTATAGTTTATAGCTTTTAGTCCTGCTTGAAATTATAGTCAGCCAAAAAAGGCAGAGCAAGCACTAGTTTTGGATGTGGACATAAAAGCCCATAGCGTCATGGACGCTGAATGCACTCACATTAGGTGCCACCATTCCCTCAGGGCACACAGAATGTTGCACAGTCCTTGCTCGGGAGTGATAGAATGTTTCCCCAAGATAACGCAGAAATGAAGTGAAGTCCTTTTATTTGTCTTAATCAACAGAATCATACTGAGCTAGAAACAGCACATCACATGAGGACAAGTGAAGCAAAGGTAGGGGGGTGGATTCTCATGTGCTCTAATTCAATTAGGAAGCAGTGACTGACACTTGGACAGGAGAGGTTAATTGGGGTCACCAAAACGCAGTAATTCCTTACCTAACCAGTCATTAAACTTCTTAACCTCTGAGGGCAGTCCCAGCTCGGTGAAATCGCCCGTGTGGAGAAGGATGTCCCCATAAGGCATCTGGATGCCATCTGTTCTGGAGTGTGTGTCTGAGATGCAGACAAATCGCGTGTGGCCCGCTGGTTTTGGAGTATCATATGGGATAGGGTCGACCCTAAAGCAGACACAAAGATCTCGTAACAGTTACAAGGTTAAAAGCCTCACATCTATAATTTCAAACATCAACACAAATCCAAGTAGACATCAGTACGCATGCACACCCATTTGCACACACCACGCTGAAAGAAACGACTGTAAAGTAACGCTGCCAAAAATCAAGGAGGGACCGCATTCTCAAATACTTACCTGGTAAGGAAGGAAAATTAAGAAAATATGTAGGATATGACCAGTTTCTGCTCCTGATACCAAAATTAAACACTGGAGGGAAAAAGAGGTTTGGGGGACTTAGAATTTATATAGATTTTTTTTCAACATCTGCCTTGTAAATAAACAGGTGCACAGGTTTTAGGTAACAAGTCCTGCAGGTGGGCCAGCAAAAGGCTCTCACTTGAGCTGAGCTCAGTATATGATTTTGTTCAAGGGCACAGGCACTCCTACCATTCCCAGCAAGGGTGTTTGTTCACACACTCAGCTACAATGCTTTGATGAGGCCTGGAAATTGCAGAATTGAGCGTAGTGTCAACTCCTTACTCTCAAAAATCCTGAGCTCATCCGTCACTATAATTCAACATTGGAATAGCACAGAACCTGGCCTAACATTGAATCAAACCCTGCTGCAGCTATATAGAATTTCAATCCATTCCTCTGATGTGCTACTTTGATCATGGACAGAGCTCAGCTTAATTCTAAGAGCTGCAGGAATTATTATGGTCCACTACCATCCCTAATCATTGCAGCACTGCAAACAAACCAAGTATTTTAAAGCACTTAAAATGATTTTATTCAATAGGTGTATATTGGAACAAACCAACACAACGACGTGCATTCAAAGTAGAACGTGCATGAAAGTAGAACAGAATATTTGACAGAATTTGTTAGTTTTGCTCTTCGTACTGCATGAAAAACAAGGAAATACAAACTTCGTAAGTTTTTCTTTACCTTATGAAAGTCAGTACATTGAATTACTATTTACTACACACTGAACTGTGTGATAACTTCTGCTGATGTGCTCAACTCCAGCTCCCTAGGAAGGTGAGAAAGCTCCCTACTTTGAGGAGCTTACAGTGAAATCTCCAAGCGGACACGCGCTTGTTGGGCTTCAATGGAAAAATGGCCACGTGAATGCACTTCCTAACAAGGCCTTACTGAATCTATTTTAGATTTGGGAGAATGCTTACACACAGCTAAAATTCCAGCATATGAGAAAACTGTGCGTGCAGAGAGAGCTACTGATCGGACTGCATTTTCCTAGGTACCATGAATAAGTAGTTCCATTCAAACTGTATTTCCCATGCATGCCTCACATTTGGTTGCCACTGGGTCGCTGAACTTTTTTTTGTAGAATTCAGGCTCGACAAGACTGTGTTTACTTAGATATGGTCTTTATTTAAAAACAAAATTGCTGTGGGCTGGACGGTATGGGAAGGGGCAGTTCAGCAGAGAACTCTTTGCCTTTTTGGTACTGCACCTCCTTTTCCTCCCAGAGAGCCACACACGATTAGTTGAGTCACAGAACCAGTTATCACTACTGAAACGCCTCACTGCAAAACATGAGCTAAAGCAATCGATGGATTCATCTTTTCTACAAGAGTTAGAAAATAATAAAATCATTATTATAGAGGAAAACTCACTTATCCATTGAAATTACACTACTAAGCTGGGCAGAAATAACTATAGGCCACAGCATTTTGGTATCTGCTTTGCTATTCTCTGTAGTTTATTCCCAGACAAACCCCCCTTCGCTCTAGGTCAATTTGAAGCATTTTAGAAATAGATCACACGTTAAACATGAGGGTCCCTGAATCAACATTTCCACTCTTCCCAGCATGTTTTCTTCAGATCACACACAACACGAACACCAGCTTTCATCGCTGCCACATACCCTGCTCAGACTGTCTCTGCATGAGCCACGACCAGTGCCTCTGGGGAGCCCAGTTTGTTCACACACAGCAGCTCTGCTTTGCCATTCTCTGCACTTTATTTCCTAACAACCCTCCTTTTGCTCTAGGCAATGCCTCCCAGACTGTAGCACCCAAATCTGGTTTAGAATTTTTTTATTCATGTAACGACTTACTAACGCAAGATTCTATAATTGAAATTCATTAAGTTCCTGACCCTTCTTTCATTTCTTCGCATACACTGGGATGTTGCCAAGTAACCTTTTTTTTTTAAATATATCTTAGCTTAATTTCTTCTCTTATTCAGTAGTGTTTGCCCACTAAGTATTGGAAAGTGAGATACTGAAGGTTATTGTGTTCAGCCCATCAATTTATCTTACTAAAAACAGTCCTTCAAAAGAAACTTAATAAAAGCAGTGTTATTGCCAGTCCTAAAGGCTCAAGTTTGCTTTCTACTTGCAGGTACAGTACAGGAAACACTAATGGAAGACTTGTCTTTATCACTGCATCTTGAGAGGACTGGCCTCTGCCTTTGTGAGATCACCTATCACAGTATGTATCATCATCTGTTTCTGTGGGGTCAACTCACCTCCGGTCCCAGCCACAGGGATAACAGCCTGGCATCTCTAAAAGCTCTGTAACTGTTACGTGCCCAATCCTCCCTGCCACCCAACAGGAAACAAGATAATTATTTCACCTCTGCCCACAACCCCACAGTCTTTACCGAATCAGCACACACACACACACACACACACACACACACACACAGTCTACCATTTTGTCTTAACAATGTGCATACAAGCAGCTGTGACAAAATTCCATCACTAACAACACTAATTCTTCTGATTTCTCAAGCTGGCCGACAGCAACGCTTTATAGATTATCACCACATTTGAAAAAGAACGCTCATAGAAAGATACAGTTATACTCCAGCAATTTAAATGACTAAAACAACAGCCAGGAAATGAAAAGCAACCTAATAAGATATGGACTAGTATCAAAATGAATGAGGGAGTTTAAGAGCCCCGTGCTGCCCTGCATCCCACCAGCCCCATGCCAGCAGCCTGCAACCAGTGCTGCCCAGGCTGCTGCTGGTACCACAGACACATGGAGGTTTGCACTGCTCTCCTCCAGCATACAGTAACTTTTACCACTGTTTCACATTCTAAAAGCATGTAATGACAGGAAGTTAAATAATTAAGCAACAACCCTCAACATTGACATTATCGAGGAGACTCTAATGGCAAGACAGAAGGGCTGAATTCCACAGCTCACAGAGAAGGAAAACACCGGGTCTTTCACATGCATGAAGGGAAAGGTCATGATTTAGGACACCAAGCTACAGAACAAATGCATTAGCTGTGTATTTCGGCTCAGCCATACACTAGCTACTTAAAATGACGTCTTATAAATCAGAAGCATTAGCAAGTACCTCAGGGACAGCGAGGGCAGCGCAGCCCTCCAGGAGACATCGCTGCAGGGAGGACTACGCTGGGAACCTGTTTTCAAAGCAAACTCAGCGAAGACACTGGCACCATTTCTCTGGGAGAGAGACAAGTTTTGATTCCAAAGCATAATTCTGCATGGATGACTTCAAAAGCCAACACCACCAGGCTCTGGTTCGACTCCCTGGTCCCCTGGAAGGCCTGTGCCTCAGAGCTGAACCCGCAGCCTCTTTGCTTTCCCACTCTCTTGGGGTTTGAGGTATGCAGGCCCCAAATCCCTCCTACGGAACAATTCCCAAGAATCTAATTCATCCACCAAGATGAAATAAAAGCCTTAAACATTAAGCCAGGAAGAATTTCTAGTTCCTAAATCACAATAAATCACTCATAATGCAGCACCTTTAGTGGATAAAACACTCACAGATGCACAGACATCCCTCTCCTCAGAGCCCTACAGCTCAACCCAGCACTGCCACTGCTTACAGTCCACTATGAGCTGACTGGGTGCCACTGGCTTTGCTACAGGTGAACAAATCAGAGGACCATGTAATTCCACACTTTCCCAGACATACCAGACAGATGAATAAACAGCGACGCATGAGCCCACGTCCTTCCCAGATTTTGTCCCATCGCATGCTATGTATGCAGAACAGGCTTCAGACAAATATTTTCAAGTTGTAGTAACTATTTTACTGCATCGTTTGGGGAATGAGTAAATTCCTCAATATTTCAAACCGATCTTCTGATTTTGAAAGGGGAAAGATGGAAACTTTGATGAAGGGAAAGGTGGATTTGCTGACTGACCTCCAATGCAAGCTCCAATGGAAGGAAAGATGACAAGGTTTTACAGAAGTTCAGTGCATCACGTGCACACCCTGGCATCTCCAGTCAGAAACGTATGTGCACGCACAGACAGAGCTGATTTTGTGATACAACACGTGCTGAACGAAACTAAGCTAAATATTCATTTCCTCTCAATAAACACAATGAATGTCAAAACACAGTATTATGTGCTTGGCCACTGTCAGTCATAGATTGTTTAAATTATATGTATGAGTGCTTTTGTTAGCTTGACTCCATCTTCCAGTATGGTCAAACACTGAGAAAACATCCTCTGACTAAAAGAAATGAGATGCAAAACACCTTTCAGCATTCTCGTGGGTAAGCCTTATTTGTACAAGCACACAAATCTAAGAGCAGACTGCCACAAAACAGTTTAAAAGTTACACCTTTGCTGGAAACATCTATGTACATGTGTCACCCCCCAAAACCTTAGAGAGAGCTCTGGAAACTAAAGCAGAGGTCTGATATTCCTTTCAGAGATGTCATTAATTGTGACTTGGTGCAATATGAAAAGAAAAAAGTACATTTCCAAAGCCACACGAGGATCCAATGCACGCTTCAGCAGCTTACTGCTCATGTTTCCAACAATTAGAGCTGAAGGGAAACGATGGATCTTTTTATTACAGGTTGGGGCTGGTTTACTTCTAGTGAGATTTATGAGATTAAACAGAAAAGGCTTACATTATCCACTGTCAGAATTTGGGCAAACTAAGAAAACCCTCTGCGTAAGGGCAAAGACACAAATGTGTATTTGCACAAATACATCTTCTCAGCCTGATATAAACCTCGACAAACAACGACTCCAAACTCTGTTAACCCCAAATGCTGGTCAGTAACAAAACCAGGAGGAGATAAAATTCAGATCTGCTATGGTGTGCTTGGGGTGCAAACAGCAGTCTGGTGTTTTTTTCTGAAGTGCTTATGATATTAATGGAAATTCAGAAACTGAATTACTTAAGCGCTTTTGAAAATCCTGTTAAAGAACACTTTGCAGATAAAAATTTATTTTTGGTCAAGGAAATACTTTTCTAAAATTTTGTGTATAAGTGGCTTCCGAAAGGTAACAAAAGCAAACCAAAACTCAAAAAATATCAACATCAGTATCGGCATCACTCTAAGGCTCAAAAGTTTGTGCTTTAAATAAAACAGTAAAACGCTATTTTTATGCAAGTATGGTTTCAATTAGAAGTCATTAAGAAGAATTTTTCCCACATTCTTTTGTTGTTGGGGGACTGCAATAAATTCTACCCTCTGTACACCCTGCAAGAACTCAATTGCTGATGATCTGAACATGCACTAGCAAGGAAGGTCAGTAAGTTGTCTGTGTAGAAGGCAAGTTTTTGTTTCCCTGCTATAAGGTCTACAAGCACCGACTCATTCAATGCATTCAGAAGGCATAATCTGGAATCCCAACCTCCACGAAGATACAAATTAGGTTCCAATTTTAAGGACAATGGGATTTGAAAGATTCACATTTATGTATCACAACAAGAGTGATGCTGAAATAAAGTGTATTATTTAAACAGCATGAGTCATAAAATGGAGTGGATTTACCTCTGGGGTGGAAAACACAGAGGTGGCTTTAGCCCTTGATGCAATGGTAAAATAGGTTTTCAAACAGTAATGCCAAAACCAAAATGAACCAGATGTCCAAGATGGAGGAAATTTAATTGGTTTTGCTCTACCTTGAGACATCAGAAATGCCATTTCTCTCACAAACTCGGATGATTTTGGCCAGACGGACAGATGCATAAAACTACCACCATCATCTATAATTACAAAATTCTATTTTTTTTAAAAAAAGATTTTTTTTAAAAGATTAATTACTGCAATATATACCCAGGTTTTGATGGTCATTCGTATCAAGAATGAAATCTGGAATATCCTAAAACCGTACAGAACTCATAAGCAGAGATCTGGGAGGACTGAGGCTAGAGTGCTTGCAGAAAGCATTTGATGCTGGTTCTGATCTACTTATTTATTCCAATGAATGCTTGGTCTGAAGCATAGGAACTACCTGAAATTCTGCTGACACTCAGCTCAGGGATTATCCTTTAAACCACAGGTAAGTACATTGTGCAAGTAAGAAACTTCTCAAGCCTTCCCAGTCATTTTGCTTTCTGACCTGAAGGCAGAACCCTCCCTCTCCAATCCAACCTCAATGAAATTAGGCCTTCCCTTAAATGCAATGCTAATCATGAGAATCTCTCTTCTGCTCTTCCTTGTAATTTCATTTCCATTGGGATGATGGAGCTGAGCCCAAAAAATCTGTTCAAAGGAAGGACAATTCATGCTGGGCAAGCATCACTGGTTCCCATTTTTAAGTTACTGCGTAACACAGAGTGCCTTCAGCATGCCTATAAAATAGCTACCAACGTTAGTAACCTGTAAGCAAACTGCAGAAGTCAAACCAAAAGAAAAGAATTTTCTTCATCCTCCTCCAGGCCTGAGATATTACATTAAGGAAATAAATTGGCAGACAATTACCTACAAAGTCCATTTGTGAATCTGAACCAGTACAAAAATGTGTCTCTACGAGGATGAATATTCCCTCCCTTGCAACTAGGCTTTAAAAATCTTTTTAAAGATTTTAGTAATAAAATGCTTCCACTTAAATCTGGGTATCTAACACCCATATTCCTACTAAGGAAAAGCCTTCATAACAGCTATGCTGTCTTAAAAGGCTTTTTGCCACTTATATTCATGTATATGAAGTACTTTGGCCCTTGTCAAATGTCTCAATTCCCAGATTCTCTTCAGTTTTAAGAATTCTTCTGCAGGGAAGACAATGCAATATAGACTGCAATTCAGCTCCCCTGAAGTCCTTTCTTCTCAACAGGACGAGAGGGGCGATTTAATAGCTAGCTTCTACCAACACCTATACAACCTCAAAGAACAAGCTCCCACTGAGCATCCTGGATGCCAAAAGCTGCACATACGCAATGGTTGACTGAGGTGACATAAGCTTTCATGTTACATGCTCACACAGCTGGCCCAATATCTCTCTCCTGCCGCTAATTCCACGGCTACAAATTCTGACACCAATCACTCATCTTAGTCTCAACTTCAACTCCAGATTTAGATTTTGGGGCAGATCTGAACTAGCCTTAGAGAAAAGCATGTTTTTGGTGGCTTTTTTTTTTTCCTCCCAAATAGGATGAAAACACCAGCATCAGGTTCTGCTCCTAAGTGTGTTCTCCAACTTTATGGCGCCTATGCTGGAGACACAGGAACATGAAAAAGGACAAATTCTACTCGACAGATTTTTGTACTTTTAACTATCCTTAACTTCCCAGGGCCATCGTCTTCATTACAGCTAACATCATCTTCCTGTCATACGTGTCTGAAATGAAACCCAATTGCAGACAGAACTGGATTCAATCAAACAATACTGCAGTTCCTGGGTGAGTGCAACGGAGGGCTGTAGATACTAAAAGCAGGTTCTTTTCTTTTACTGTTCCAAACATTTTCCCAGCTAAAAAAGCTTATACCAGATAGCTCTGTCCCTCTTTTCTTCCTCTCCAGTATTAAACAACCTATGACAAGGAAACTGGAGGTCAAATAGTACACATTCCAGAATGTTTCAAGATGCAAACATTAGTATGAAGGAGAGAAAGCTTGGTAGATAAAAGTTGCAGCAGAGGGAGAGGAAAATAAAATCTCAAGTGTGCATGAGCAGAACACTGCATGAACGAACTTCAGCTGGAGGTCTTACAACTGCATGGTGCGTTCTTTCTTCCTCCATTCCTTTTCAAACCTCACTCATTATTTAGAAATGCTTCTCAGGCAAAGCTACATGTCCTCGAACTCAGCAGCAATGCCTTCTTATGCAAAGCAAAAACAATTCTTATGGATAAAATCCAGCAGAGCATTTTTGTTTCTTCAGCACTGTAACTTGTCTATGGCACTTGTTTGTCACGTATCACATTTAAACAAGGAATACTGGGAGAAGAACTGCTGCATGTACCACCAGGAGGCTTCATCAATAATGTAGTTAACAAGCAAAGGTTTTGTGGGGAACCACAGTGTCACGGGTTATTTAAGAGCAATTTTTTTCAGCTTCTACTTTTATCATAGAAAAATAAGGAATTAAGTGTCCTCAGTGGGAATACTTGGACATCACATTTATCAGAATGCTTACTGACTTCTGCAGTTAGCAATTACTTTCTGAGTTATACCATCTACTTGCAAAAGTGCACTCCCCTCTGCCCTCCAAAAAAAAAATCACAAGTAAAAAGAAATTACAGTCAAGGCATAAATCTACCTTACGAATACTTTTAGAAAACTCAATTTAAAAATAATTTACTGTCACTTCTATGGCAGTAACAAAAGCAGGGGAATGAGGAAAGCACTACAGAATCACTCTGAATTCAGTATTTTCCTCGAGTCATTTCCAAAGCCAAATAAGCCGAAACAACTCCCTGTGTTGCTTCTACACCTGAATAGTTGGAAAGTTATTCTGCCTGACTCTGAGGCATTGTTAATTGAACAAACATGCTTGGTAACTGCTCAATATGCAACTGAACACAAGACCTTGAAAACTTTGAAATCTTAACTACTTTCCAAACCCACATGCAGTGCAATACCAAACGTTGGTCCCTGTGGCATGTGCAGAAAGTGATTTCTACACCAAATCCAAAAAGCAAACGTTTAGTAGCTTTGAAATTTAGAGAAAGGATATCACCACGAAAATGGCCGGGAAGGAAGGAAACAGGCTGCACCACATAACGTTTTATGACACAGAATGAGATGTGACAATGTAAATTCTCTTATGCAATTCAGTTGCAAGCAATGCAAATGCAATCTCACTGATTGCACTTTAAAACAGAAGAGGGAATTTCATTGTTTCAGCCATAGGATTGGCCACATTAAAATCTTCACTTCCAAACCACACGGAAACAAATAGAAGGCATCATTTCACACTAAGATGGGAATAACCTAGGTAGGTGTAACTCATGCATGAACTGGATCACGGAACATTTCAGGTCACGCAGTCAGTTCTTACAATAGGCCTCATACACAGAAACGAGTTCCACCAGCCTTGTCACTAACAAGCCAAAGACAGAGACATTTAGACCTTAGGCCCGCCAAACCATGAGCTTAAACAAAAATGCAAGAGCATCTTCACTGTCTTACTTGACCTTCCGGATTCTTAAAGCTTGAGAATATGAGGAGGTATCCCTGAAGTAAAAGAGTGTGTGAATCCAAAGTACCATAGCTTTTCCTACATGAGTCCTGAGGGAGACTATTTATTAGGCACAGTTCTGTTTTCTGATTTAGCTTAAGCTCTTTCCTTAGAGAATATGAGCATCCACACCAAGAGAAATTCCAGAACAGCAGCTGCAGGACTGTCTTCTCTGTAGAAACTCCTAGAACCAGTCATCCTATGCGGTCACACTCCTTGCTTTCCATTTTTTATTGTCCTCTTAGCATTTATGAGATAAAGACACACACACACACACACGTATGTATTTTGGTTTTCAGGAAATCTCTGACTGCTTTAAAATCCACAATAAAACTGCAGAAGTAGTCAAAGGCAAAACTGCATAACCTACAAAGTGCATCAGGGTGCAGTCACCATCAGCTATACTAATGGGCATTTCATTATGGTTTTTGGGGGGGATTTTTTTTATACAGTCAAACCGATTTTTGATCGAACTAAGAGCAATAATAAAATTGGACCCACCTACCCATACACAGCAATTTCTGCTCAGCACGCAAATGAAATATTAGTTCTCTTGCCATTCTGGAGCAGGAAGAGATATCTTTAGGGACAGCCTATGACAGAATTCCATGACAGCTTTGCAAAGTTACAGGAAATTGCTAATAAAAAAATTAGTAATTAAAAAACTCTGTGAGTTTTCAGCAAAATAAATAAATAAAGAAAGCATTACTAAACATTCTGTAAAAAGTAATTGACTAAAATTTTCCACCATCCCCACAGCCTCAGAACGGGTGTTTTTCTAAGTTGCTCAAGGAGACAAAAGCATAAGGTGTTCAAATCTGGGAACAGCTGTCTTTTAACCACTTTCTCCCCTACATCTGGATTCATTTCTCCCCTTCCTCCCCCCTCCTTTTTTGGGGGGGTTTCTTTACATTTCTGTATTGCAGCACTGCCACTGAAATCTCCAGTTGAACAGCACGAAGCGCCTGTGCTTACCGAAGTCACTGAAGTCAAAGTTCACAGTGACTGTAATGGTACAGGAATGTGAGCTTCTCTCTTCACATCAGTACTTTAACAGTCATACATACTAAACAAAATCGGCAGTTAGGGTTCTTAGTTCTCTGACTGAAGTGACTAATTTCCTGCAAGCCTTCTCCTCCTTCTCCCCTCCAAACTTTCTGGCAATCAAGAACAGACTTACAGTCTGACTCACAACAAATACTGCCCCTGAGGGCAAATCTGGTGAGATACTTCAGCCTGTTCCAGAAATCCCTTCTGCAATTGATTATTCAACCAAATTCTACTCCACTGGTTTACCCTGACCTACCAAGTACTGAGCTCCCTCACCTGCTGCTGGCTGTGAAGATTTCAGAGTAACAACACCCTTAATGTGGGGCAACACCGGCTCTGGAATTAAGAGGCTCTGGTCAAGAGCTTCCAGCATGGCTTCATCTGAAGGCTGCTGCAGAAACCAAATGGTAACACACCCAGACCTTTCTCGTCCTCAGAAATGATATTTTCTTGTCCAAACCATCACAATCTCCCAAAGACCATTTCTCACAGCAGTAATAGCTCGCTGCTACGATCCCACACTTGTATGCCCTTCTAGGTGTGCCACCAGAAGAGCTGCAAACACAACTCCAATTACATGCCCTTTTTGTTGACCAGCTTGTGAGAGCAGCTGGCAACCACCCCATGCAGGTCAGTGATGAAGACATTCCCTATGCATGCATCCACAAGCGCACGTACACAAAGCACGAACCATACGTCCCTTTGCCCTTGACCTTTGCTAAACAGCCATGCCCAGAGAACAGCTCGCACTGCCATTTAACCATTTCTTAGTAGGGGCAGCCTGCCAGATGCACCTTCAAGCCCAAGACTGCCCTACGTATGGGTATTTGCCTGGCAGCGCTCAGCTCCGATAGAACAACTGCTGGAAGGGAATCTAACCTCGCAGGAATTTAGCAAGCCCCCTGAGTGGCACGTGCCACTCACTCTGCAGTTCCCACCCTGGTGGCAAAAATGCAATTCCAGTCCAAGCACGATGGCTACACGTTGTATGTGCAGGGACAACTGCAGCGTGTTACAAAGGGAATTCAGCCTTGGGACATTCAGTATGGCCTGCCACGAGTTTAACAAGATGTCAAAGCTGCACACTGCAGATAACGCAACATGCAGCCTGTTCTGTATCTGGAAGTAAGCACAGGGAAGTGCTGCTGACTGCACGAACTACACTGTGATTTTCACACCACTAAGCAAAACAGAGTGAAGTGTTACCTCCTCCTGGATTCTCCCTGAAGGCTCCCAGCCCGTGATCCTCTCTTTCATGAGGCCCCACCAAGCTCTGAATCGCAGGAGGTGACCACTTCTGCCAGCAAACCCATTGAGATTATTGCCTTTGCAATTCATCCCTTTCACAGATCTGGTTAAGAATTCTAACGCAAAAAGATTAGAACGTATAAGCTCACATCTCAGCCCTCCTTAAAAGTCAGTCTGAAAAGTAGTTTGAGAAGTCATGGGCTGTTTTTCACATCACTAACTCAGGAAAAAAAAGATCTTTTTTTTTTCTGTCCCATTAACTCAGAACCTACACTGTGACCCTACAGGCAGCCAGCTGGTCATGTCCTCTCTGATGCTTCTTAGAACCAGGCACGTTTTCAGGCAAACCTCTACCCAGTCCTACTCCCAGTGCAGTTCTAACTGAAACCATTACCATAAGTGAAGGCTTCACATTCAGGAATCACAGCCCAGAAGAGAGCACTCACAGGACAGCTCAGCATACCCAGACCCGTACCTAGTTGTTCTCCTGTGCCTGCCTTGCCACCTTTAGGGACACGAGCACTGCCTGGATCTAGCCCTGGAAGCTGTGACCCCACCACCAACCAATTCAGCTCACTGGGCTGGCAAAAGAACCAGCAGTAAGAGCACTTGGGCACAGCAGGAATGAGGGCTGGGAGCCGCTCCCCTCAGCAGAAGCAACATGTTGAACTGACACAGTAATTTTCTGAAGTGTTAATCAATTGGTTTTTTCTTCCTACTGAGAGACAAATAGGAAACTCCTTGATCTAATGAGAATTTTCTCCATTTCCAGACGCAGTTTAATCTTGCATTGCATGTTCAAATGCTAGACAACTCATTTTGTTAGAGACAGTATTTGGCTTGGATAGGAAACAGACTTCCTAAACAGAACAATTAATAGCAAACAAAATGAATGAAAAAAGAAAGGCAATTAACTTCAACATAGCAAGATAACAGGAACTCTGACTGGAGTTTCTTCACTGTACTGTACTCCGTAACCCTCTTCACATGTTACTTTTCCAGCCTTCTCCACCCTAACCATTCATGCTCCACCTTTATCTTCTTTGAACTAAACCGTGTCTTTATTCAGTCTCGTGTATTTATCTGAACTTGAAAATCGGCAATGGCCTTATTGCACATGAAAAATGGCTGTGCTCTGCTCAGCTCTGCAGCCTTTGCTTTTTGTTGTTTTCTTATGACCGCTTCATTTTCTCCTGGGGGACACGCTGACGTGAACGCCACATTAACTGCCAACTCCACGAGAAGAGCATTTCAATCAACCATCACAACCGAGAATCAGACCTTCAAGTCCCATGGCCAGCCGCTGCTTCATGCCCTTCCAGTCACCCTACAGCACGGTTATCACTGCCACTTCTTATCTTATCGCCATTTCAAACATTGTCTGCTATTGTCGGACAACAAGTCAGACCTGAACAATGATGTTAAATGCAGACTTCCTCCCACGGCAGTCTTGAACTCCTAATGAAACTGATCACTCCCTCGTGAGATAATGAACCACAGCGGGATTTCACAGGCTTTAAAAACAAAGTCAAAAGAAAGTCATGGGGAAGCAAGCTCCCAGCAAACTGCTGAGGTATTGCTGCACACAGACATTCTGGGTGACAGTCAGCAGCAACGATACGTAAACAACACGTAAAAATACAGAAACAAACATACGTTGTGTTTTTCATTCCTTCCTGACTTATTAATAACAGAAAGTAAGCAGAGTTGCCTTTTCCTCTGAGGGAAAAAAAATTAAAATTGAAGGAGGTGCTTTTTTTGGCTCCTAGATTTTAAAAGGCAGCTGAAGTGGCCAGAAGTCTTCTGGAGTAAAGAACTTGGTCTTTGATAATTTTGCTAAGAATTAGACAACCATGCATTAGAAGGTGATGTCAGAGAAAATTATTTCTGCAATGTTTTACCACAGTAAAAAGTCTGGTACACGTGAAACAGAGAACTAAAACCCTCAGCTCTGGAAGGAGCAAGACTTTTGCTTCCACAGTTCTCCTCCATCTAGTGCTTGCTGTCACAGTAAAGCTTTGTTACCAGTACAATCTGTCCTCGATTAGGTGGCTTTGTTTTCCCATCTTGCCCAAATCTTCAGCTCAGCCTTAGGTGGGACAATGTTGGCTGTGCTCACACAGCACCCCAGGGAAGCAGCCCCAGCTCCAAGAGGGCATTTCCTTTCAATCCTGTGCCCCTGTTCATGTGCCCACTTGTAAGTCAGACTGCTGGCTGCTCAGGGGATCAGCATCACGAGAGAAGGAAGCACTGAACCCACCAGGGATGCAAAGAGGACACGTGCAAACGCTTCCCTAGCTTGGCTCCATCACTGTACCTAGTGTTCTGTGGCACTGGTCTTGTCTGTGCTTGTATTAAACTTCAGTACTTAAGCTAAACAAGAAAGGCAGAAACGTGATATTAAAAAAAAAAAGTGTTCCATCCTTTTTAGAAACGTAGCTCAGTTTAAGAGTGCATTCTGCAACATCTTACTGCTTCTGCAAAGGTAACGAAGTCTTCAACTCCAGTCTCAACCCCACTGAAGCTAGCGACAAAACTTCCCTGCACAGAAGTTGCATTTCACTATTTTGAAATATTCCCCCAGCAATGATAACAAACTGGCCTTTTGGATGCATACAGTGGAGCATTCAGCTTTGTGAATGGGCACGTTAATGAAGTTCGACCTGCTACCATTTTATTTTCATAAGTATTGAGGTCAAGTGCTGCAGCGCAGCATCACGGGAAGCTCAGGAGCATTCACTTCCTCACAAGTGCAGAGAGCAGGATGAGAAAGCAGGTAAAGCTGTGGATAGAGAGCCGTCTGCATGCTAACCCATGTAAAAATACAAGTGCTGTAGAACCTGAATGCCCTTCCCAGACACTGTGTCACTACTAAAAGCTAACGGAAGAGGAGATTTTAAGTCAAACAGCGTATTAGCCAAAATAACAGCAATAAATAGCAAAACTGCAAGGCTTAGCACAAAAAAGAAACGCACTAATGGAGCATAGTGCAGCTTGTTCATACTATGTGCAGTCTAGAATCATGCATAATGTAACAGTGCAACTGCTAACAGCAGGCTCACAGAAGATAATTTACACTTGTTTTTTATGGACATGAGGAACCGATCTTTGAAGTTGTCCCTAATGAGATTCTGCTTGGCCCTAACAGCATCCTGAGAGAATGGTGCTGGTTTTCTCCCCTGCATCCGGTGCATATTTATAATGCAGAGTACAGAGCTATTTAAATAGCGCATGTGGATCGGTGTCCCCCCATCCCATCTCAAATTAAGATTCTCACTGTGAGGGAAATACCTACTAATGTGTCTCACTTCAGCTTCAAGACTTCTGGTGATTACAGGTCACCTTTGCTAATTACCAAAAGATACGTGGGGGTTAATGTTTGCTTTGTACAGCTGAACTCCTAACTTGCTTAAACTGCCAGGTCACTCTGTTATTACAAAAACACAGGCAGCAGCATTAGGAACACAAATAGAAGACCTTTTTTTAGGTGTGCCATATGCAGTCATTGGTTTAATACTATACCCACCTGTTTTTAAACATCCTTTCATTAACGAGAGCTGCAAGAGCCACTGAACCAACATCACTAAAACCTCAGCTTGCAACTAGTGCCGTATCCACGATTACTTCTGCATCTAGGAGACGTGGTATGACTGCTGCAAGATAGCAATGGGTGAAACACATCGTGTTCCCAAAGAGGACAAGAACAGACTTTAACTCCAGCGTGCTCAAAGAACGCATGCAGTCATATCTGATGTCACGTGTAGTAACAACCTTCCTATTGCACTGGACCAAAATGACTGCAGAAGTGAGATCAGCCTTTAGGAACTCCTGTTTAAGTGCTGCCTAATGCAACTCCTGGGCATGACAGCTCCAAGCAGATACCTGCTGCAGCTAATATATAACATACTTCAGTTATGCCATAGGTGAGTCAACGTTTAACTCCCACTCTCTGCCCTTTTCTGCTTGGAAAACAGAGGGGAAAATCCATACATCCTTTGAAAGCACTTGTCAGCACTGCTCACGCACTACAAATATACAGGATACTGTAAGATCAGGTGACTCACAGGACAGATACTGCAGGATACCCAATTTTCATTTAGAGCTTATTGGCTAATCCAACCCTAAACAGTGAGAAAATCTCCCATTGACTCTGCTTTAGCTCCTATAAAGATGTTCACATAACAAAGCCCATGACTGTAACGGGTGCCCTCTGAAGCAGCTGCAGTCTGAACAGACATCTCCCTGGCAGCTGCACATCAGGTCCCTGGTACAGGTACAGGACAGTCATCTGTGGGGAAACTTATGTGGGAAGCTTGAAAGTAACTACAACAGCTCTGTGTGCATACGTGGAGAAAAATTAAGTATAATTATAAGGCTCAAAAGAGACTGATACTGATGCTGTAGCAGTAATGTGTCATATGTTATTTCCAAACTGCATGCAAGAACAAGTTTGCCTTTAAGCACATATGCAGATAGTAAAATCCTAACAAATGAGATAGAGCTGCAGGTGCAAGGTGTGCCAGGAAGCACACTTCAGGCCAACATCTTACCTCTGGTTATTTCTGCATATTTGGGCTCCGTTCTCCACTTCTCATTTTCCATTTCCAATGCCTCCTGCTTACCACCATGCATTATTCACCTCCAGTACATTCTTCTCGCACTTTATTGGACAAGTGCCTGGACCCTAAAGAAACTGAATTGTCTTTTTTGGACTAGATATTCAGAAAACTGTCATTTCTTATACCAAATCTTCGACAGACCTTCACTTCATTTGTTTTTAACTGATTCATCTAATTAATCAAAAACACTACTGTACAATACTACAATACAACTCAGTGTTTCAGTTTACAGCTTATAGCTTTACAGTGATTGAAATGATTCACAAAAGGTCCTCCCCATTCTGCAGAATGATGCTTTGAAAGCCTTTGAAGAGAACTGCTCGCTCAAAATAATGACTCATGCATATCACAGTATCAACTGATGGTATGAACAGATGACCAAGAAAGCCAGGCGATCCAAAGCTAACTTTCAATTTAAATTAACACCCCTCTTGCCTATCTTGACTGAACGCAAAGATATATATAAAAGGAATGAAAAAAGAAAACCCTCCTAAACGAAGATCATTTAATTTCCTTGAAAGTTATGTCAGGATTTCCTCTCTTTTCTGGTTCACAGAAAACAAAGGCCTCACTTTCTTTACGTACAGTTTAAAAACACCCCGCTTTCTTGAAGGTGTAGCATTTATGCTGACAGATAAGTAACAACAAACGATGAAAACCTCAAGAGCTCAAGGTCTTCATTTTGCTACCAGGATGAACCAGGTTCCAAGACAAATAGGATGCGTGGTCCTTCCACAAACTCAGCTGCAATGCAAAGCAGCCTAGCAGCACACCGTGTCAAAGGTCAGAGCGCAAAAACAAAAGCAAAAAACCACACTAACAAAAAACCATATACGACCCCTAGAGGATTATCATTACCAGGATGTCTGAAACTTGCATTGCAGGATTTGATCCGTGCAGCCTCATTATACTGGAAACAGTTCTAGCAGAGAAACCATAGAAGAAATCTCCACAAACACTTAAAATGCCATCAAAAAGATCCAAAAATGTAACATGAGCCATAATTCCCCCTCAGTGACCCAAAGCGTGTGTCCCAAGTGGAAATATGTTTAGTTCCAAGGTACAGAATAAAAAGAATTAATTCTGTTCTGCTACTATTATAAACATGCCTCCCTTCCAGAGCTGCAAGCATTATTGTTTAGCAAACAAAAGACGACGGAAAATCAAACACGTCAAGAGAAACACAATCAAAATGAAAAATACTGATTTCAACAATTTTCAAGTAATTTCAAAGGTAATTCTTGAATTCTTTATAAAATGCTAATAGGTTTGTACTGACTTGCTTTAATTTATTCTCTACTTAACATCAGGGAGGAAAAGCAAATGCCTGGCTGAAGTTTACAAAACAAGCAAATCAAAGACAAAAATCCCTTTTTCTTTAATATCATTTAATTATCATAACCTTGTGTGTACACTGTCAACAGCCAGAGGAAAGAAACTCCATCAAGAACCATAGCTTAAAACTGAAGAAACCACTCAGTTTGGTAACTCCTAGAAACCAGCCCTGTCCCACTGCAAGCAGTAAGTGGCACTAATCACCGCGTTTACAAAGAGCATAGGACAGTGCTCCAATTTCTTAAATGTGCCATCCCACATGAAATTACAATCCTGAACAATTCTCATTTTCCTGAAAACTACTGCTTCACCATTCACGGGAGAGAAAAAGAAGCCTTTGGTAATTCTAACCAAAAGCAAATGTGCTTTAAGAAACAAAGAAGCTTACAGTAATTAAAAAGTAATGACTTTTTCCTTTGTGCTCTCTATAGAAAGTGAGCATGAGGGAAGATATACTGGGCTAGCACCTTTTCCTTTCCATAAACTGATACAATAGCTAAACATTGAGGAGTAATGTGCTGACCCCGGCGCTCCCAGTCACTACATTCAATTCCTTATACCAGAGAAATTGTAAACGTGGTAAATAGCCAGTCTCCTGGCTTACAGATACATCAGATCAAGTCCCTCTATCATACTCCTTCCCTCCCCCAGCCTCTCTCCATCTGCTCCCTCCTGGGAAGGCAGTGCTAGCTAATGGCCGTGTGCTTTTACCTCTAATGTGCTGATAGAAGTTAATGCCCGGTGCAGTAAGTGGGGACTCTGCTGCGAGGAAGCCTCCAGTCCTGAATTCGCCTTGTCAACATCTGCTGGAATCTTTCTAGACCTATGTCAAGCGGCGTGCAGGGAATAGAGGCTCTCGGAATATGAAATCCAATATCTGGGACAAAAAGGCTTCTTCCAATATGCCACAGCACAATAATTAAGCAATCTTTAGGTGAAAGCAGGAGTTGCAATTTTCCTGCTTGTCTCTCTACTGAACATAATGATGTGTATCCAGAAAATACGCCTATTATAAAAACCAGGGGCAAACACTCCTCTGACAGCAGAGAGACGGCAGGTGAGCTATCTGTTGGGTTTGTGATCTACAAGAGAAGAGATGGGCCACGCTTTTATTATTTCTTCAAGTAAATAACTGTACAGCTCACTGTAAGAGATGCAGATTTAAAGAAATCTCCCTGCACCCATGAACTTCTGCTATAACTAAGCATGGCCTATTTTCTCAAGCTACACCCAAATGTTTTACCGAGTTCTTAAGCAAAAGTCCTCAAGTGCTCCTTTGGGAAGGAGACGCGCTTGTCCTTTTGTTTCTCATTTTTTTCTGTAGATAAGTCATGCTAGGCAACTGACTGTACAACTAGAGCCACCAACAGAAGACGCTCAACATCAGAAATGGAAACTCCAATGTTCCTGCGCAACGTTTAGAACAAAAGTGACGTTCAACATTAACATCTGAAAACAGTTCTACATCAAACAGAAGCAAGCAAGCTGCACGTGGTCATTTGACATACAACACAGACCTCTAAATCCACACTGTTTGCAGGGCTTTCCTTTCTCTTATTTATCTAACACGATAGTCAAACAAGGGTTTGTAAATAAAATGTGTTACAGGTAGGCACACACAGGCTTTGGGCTTGCAGTCGCCCTGCATCACAAGGAACAAGCTCTCATCCCCTCTGACAGGCAGGCAGGCAGGCCTGTCCTTGTTCTGCTACTAGCAAAAAAATCTTGAGCCTGAAAAAAGGGATGGGTTTCCCCATGTGGTGCCTGCAAATTCTAGAAAGTATCAACTCCCTGTCTGGAAACCAGTTATATTCTAGAAGTTGTTTTGCATACCAGATCACACCTTCACCTTCCACGTGCTGAAGAAAATCTGGAATCTGCTGCCTCCACGACATCCCTACTGTCCTAATACGTTAAACAAAGAAGCCGTGTGTTCTCAGTGACTGATTATAGTGATACAGCTTCACCCAACGGGCTGTGTTCTTCCATTCTGACCACTAGGGCTAACTGCACGAGGCCTTACATGATACCTGGGGTCTGACCAACACGCTGATGGGTCTGTGGGAAGTGTGGGTCAGCCTGTTCCCGCCAGCACGGCTCTATCACCAAGTTAAACCAGCTGTGGCTTCCATCTGAGGACAATGTAAGATGAAAATAGAGTAATCAGCAGAGAAAAGGTGACAAAACATTATTTTACTCCTGTCCTACATTTGTTATAATAACAATATTGGCACTTTTAGAGCATCAGTCTTCCAGAGATGCCTAAATATTTTTAAAGCTAGGTTGGCATTGTTCCTTCTAACAGTGACAAAAAGAAAGGTCAGAAACTTAATCAATTCTTCAAGAGAGATTAGCACAATATGACTACACTGTATAAACGCAATATAAGGGGACTAAGTTTGAGCTTTAATTACAGGGCTGCAATCTCTGAGCCATATATCACCACTGTACAAACGTTTCACTTCCAGCATGCTCCATTCAAGCATCTCAGAAGGCTTTAGATATAATTAAAGTGTACCCTCATTAAAAAAAGCTCTCATTTTACATTTGAAATCTAAACTGAAAACATATTTTATGCTTAGATTTTGCAAAGTACACAATTTAAAATCATTAAGATAAATAGAAATCTTCCATTATTTAGACCCACAGAGACACACGCACAGATATTTTCTTAATGACAATTGCAGCTCAGCTTCCATTGTTCTATTGCACAAGAATGAGAAAAAGCAGTCTGTTAGTGGCCCTCTTCTTGAGGGGAGACTCTCGATCCTGGGACAGCTGTAAGGATTCTCACCTCCAGCTGTCCTCCCCTCCTTTCTGCTGGAATCCCCCTTCCCATGGGCAGCTCAGCTGCTCTGGAGGCAGCTGAATGGCTGCTGCTGGCTGCTTAGTGGGAGTAGAGAAACAGGTTTGCTTTGTGTAACTCGTGGTGTGATGGAACTGTTGCATTTCAGCAGCCATGCTTGCCTCAGAGATAGCAGAGGGACGGGAGTTCAGACTGCAGAAGGTGAGCAGAAGCCCTCAGTGAACATCACCTGAGACAGAAGGAAGACTCAAGTTTGAACTTCTGCTGTTCAATGTACTCCTGTTCCTATGTACTTCAATGTAATTTACTTGGTTTGGGTTGTACTGTTTGTTATTTTTTTTTATTATTATTTCTGTAGTGAAGGAGTGAAAGCAACTAAGATGCTCACGAGCTCCGTCTGCTCTTCTAAGAAATGTTGTTTAATTGACAGAGCAACACCTGGCACCAAAGCTGTGACTGTTCAGCACATCAGCACCACCTGAAATGCCTCATCCAGTCACAGCTACCCAGCTCACTCTCAATCTCTGTATTCTCTCAACCAAAATTCCTCAATGTACGAACACCTCTATTCTCTCAATGTCAAGTGAGTCCGTATTCTACCACTGCCAATCTTTCTCCTTCTCCCTAAATATCATACACCTTACATGAAGCTCAAGTACAGAATGTTACAAATCAAATGCACGAATGTCCCACTAATCTCACCCATTATGTGCAGGATGGCTTCCCTGAAAGAAAAAATACACCAGACACTTTGTCAAGGTGAGAAGCCTAACAAGATCTTTGGGTCTCAAGGATTTAAGGCTTTATCAGAGTTAAATGTTTTTTCTTCTGAGTATACAACTGCATTTTTATGTTACCATTATTAATATAGATTCACTTTTACACACACTCATACACATATATGTATAGTTGGATAAAGTACATAAAGTTCTACTTATATAAAACTCAATGTTTATACTCTATTTTAAAATAAGAATATTCACATGGGGAATTACTCTAGTACAGAAAAGGCAGTAAAATTATATAGTTGCAGATCATTCATTGTATCTCCAGGTGTGCATAAACTCATTAGAAGATTTTCTCTTGCACTGAAACCTCTTCTCTTTCTTACTTCACTAGTACTGCATTTAAAAGACACCAGAGTTCTGCTGTGTACCCCCAGCATGCTAAAAGCCAGCTACCCAGCCATTTTGGTGAGGGCTAAGGAAAGCTGATGAGCATGATCACTGCTCCTCTGGATGGATCACGGGCTGCCAGCTCCTCTCCATGTGCTGATGCTGCCCCAGGGCTGCATCCCATGGCTGCTCACCTGCATTGCTGGCACCACTGGCCGCGGCCTCATGCACAACATATCAAGGGTCCCAACAAACTTACACACCTTTTGTTTTCTTTCTAAACCTCATTACTAGAAAGAGCACCTTCCTGCTCTTTAAAGCCTCCCAGCCCTCAGATGGGTCTCATACTAAAGTCCCCTCAATCCATAGTGCTGCAGAACAGAGGGGGCAGCACTGCAACAAAGAAGCAATCGCCTCTGGAAATCATAATTCCTAACAAAATGCTACAATTTGCAGAAGAATTATCATCATTAAGAAGCAAATATATGCACATCATCATCATCATTTTGCAGCTGCCCTTTAAAACAGGGAACTGAGGCGGTGTAGTCAATTAAAAGTAAGCAAAGATAAATACTCTATGTACAGAACATTCAAATGCAAACATTCAATAACATCTTCAGAAAATGGGTGAGATCTAAGGGTTTCATTGCCTCCAATAACTCAGCACTCTATCCCTTTATCCAAAATAACCTTGCAGTGAAAACTGTCCACCTGCTCAAACATTAATTAGCAGAGAAATAGCACCAAGATTGAACAAAGTCATGGAATCCATACCACACAACATCGAAGCAATGGACAAAACTGCTATCAGTCAGCCTAAGCGAAGGGAGTTTTGATGCCCTGTTATTTACCTGATGGAACACTTACATGGGTACACTAAGAAGCACTGGAGTAAAAACATGTATTAAGACAATTAACGAGAACTGCATCCATGATGATCAAACTACGTAACACTGCTATGTGAAAGGCACAAAATAAAAGCAGGGGGGAAAAAAAATAAAGCCTCAGGGAGCAGGAAGTACTTAAAGAAGTAATTCTAGTACTTCTTTAAACATCATCTTTGCACTGGTGAAATTCCAAGGGCTCTTAATTTACTCCATGTGAGGTGAGAATCCGACCCGACGAATACCACAAACAGAAATGGCTCGATATGGGCCAAGAATACAGCTCTTAACTTTCCACGTGAAGATGCATATGCATAAAGAAATAACTAATTTACAAATTAGTTCCTCTGGGGAAGAGCAACGTCCTGAAACTGCGTCCAGCCGCTGACTGATGGCATGCAGCAGGGCCCTGGAGCAACAGATTGTCCAGCTACTCACACACGTCATAACGCTCAGTTTCTGTGTTACTTTGCAAATTACTCAGCAGCCCACAGTTTTTTAATATTAACTTTTCACTGAAAAAAAAAAAAAAAAAAAGAAAACCTCCTCAAACACCATCTTTAAATAAAAATGCATGCAGACAGCAAAACAGAAAAGCAGAACTGCAAAACCTCATGTAACAACCCTGACAGCTGCAGCAGCGGGGCACTATCAAAGACGACAGCATAAAAATTAATCACTGTTTCCTTGTTAATGTTGCTTCTATCAGTTTTCTGTTCAGGACTTCTTGCATGAAGACACAGTTTCAGAAACATACACAGTGCTTCCATTAAAAACACTGGGTTGACAAATAAGGAAATAAAGCCCCCTTCTGAAGTTACAGTATTCCCTTCTCCTGCCATCCACTTTGTCACATCTTCACTCCTCACTCTGCTCTGCCCACAGCTCCTGGCACTTATTAGGATCCTATCACCTTTTCCTCATCAGGTCTTACAAAACCCATCACTTGCTATCAACTACAGCCCCAACTCATCCCTTGTGCTGCAATGCTGTATCTGTGTTCTGCTGTGACTTTCTCAGACTAATCTTCTCCCAATTTTTTTTTTTAAATTCTGAGCCCCCTTTCCATATGACACATCCATAGATGAATTTAAGAATGCTGCAGTCTTTCAGCTATTTGTCTTTTAAATACTGTCACTATGACATAGCCTATTGTGTCAGTATTTCTGTCAAGTTTATGATGTCTCCAAAAAAGTGAAATATCTTCGGATATCTGTCAGTCAGCACCATTTAAGATATGCACAAGTTATTAGGGGAGCACAATTATTTGCGCACATTTGAAACAAAGGATGAATAATTCTTCATAAGAGAAGAATAGTTCTTAAGACACTGAACACTGGCTGTCGTTGGTTCTAAAATCAGCTCCCATTCAAACCAGTCGGTTAGCAAGGGCTCTTTAAAACTGCTTTCCAAATCTCTATTGTTTGTCCTGAGTTCACGCTCAGTGTCAGTCAGCAGCGCGGTCTGGAGTGCAAAACTTGCAAAACAGAAATTTGCTGACAAAAGATCTGAACAGCGAATAAGAAATGGAAACGCAGGTTGAAGCAGAATTACAGCATCGCTGCAGAAATAAACCAAAAGTAACTGACAAAAACGCCAACGGTCACGAACACGGCAGCCACTCCAGCATCCTTCCTCAGCAAGTTGCTTTACAGAAGATGGGAGCCACATGAAATCCTATTAGAAGGTGCTGAACTCTCGCATTGTGTCCCTTCCGGTAGGCTTCTACATAACAAAATGCAACCAAGTAGCCTACAACTTTTTCACTCTTATTATGCAAAATCCTTATCAGCTTCAATAGCATGACATCACCCCGAATCCTGACTCACAATGGCAGAGAGCAGGTCAAGAGATGTCCTCTTTGTTTTAGTTTCAAGTGCTTTTCAGTCTATTAGCCTTGAAAGAAAAATAACCTTAACAGAGCTAACCGATAAAGATCAGACCCGCCCGAACAATGGGAAGGAAATTGAGAGTTAAGGCGACGCTGGGTTGAGAAACGCAGCCGCGGTGCCGAGCTTCGGCCGGCCGCGGTCAGGCCGTGCCCGCCGCTCCGAGCAGCGCTCCGACCCGTCGTGGCTCCGCTTAGCGCTACGCGGCGGAGTGCGGCACGCGATCCCCACAGCCGCGAGGACAAAGGATGCGGTGACCGGGGGGAGGGGGACAATTAGTCCCAATTAGACCTATTTCGCAAGGAGCGGGAGGGCCGGGGGAAGGGAGCTTGGATTTTAAAGGCACGGGTGCCTCGGGCAGGTAGCAGGGCAGCGGCGCAGAGCCGGGTCTGCGGGAACGGACGGACGGACAGACGGACAGACATCGGCAATACTTACATGTGCACGTGTGGAGGCTGGAACCTGCTCTGGTTGATGTTGTAGTGCGTGAAGGCCTGCGTCGGGTTGGAGCTGTACTCATCCACCGTTATGGTAACTTTGCCTTGTGAAGGAATTCCATGAGCCATCCTTCCTCCTTATGGACATGAGCAACTCACAGCTTCCCAAGGCCGAGAGCAGGGCAGGGCATCGTGTTCCTGGCAGCTCCCCAGGCCGAGCAGCTCCTCGCCAGCAGCCCCGAGCTGTGAGGAAACAGCACATGCTCAGCTGTGGGGAGATAGAGGCACGCACGGACACCTCTCCACGTTTCCAGACAGAGATCTCCCTTCCCCGTCCGTCCGTCCGTCCGCCCCCGTCGCCGCTGTACCCCTCGTTGCTACTCACAGCTGTGCTCACCACATGAACACCATCACCACTACGTGGGCTGGGAGCATGGATGCTTAAGAACGGGTTTTATTTTCCGGAGAACAAACTGTGTGGAAAGCCCCAGCTAAGCACTCCACACTTAAAATTCTTTGTTTTGAGTGACGCCTAATTGCAAACATGAAAACTAACAAGCAGACTATTTTCCTGAAGGACACGAATTGTTCCTGTGGCTTCACAGAAGGAGCCATAGCTGAGGGACTGCAGGAAGCAGACACCAGGCAGAAAGTCCTACAGTTATGAGGCAAAAAACACACACAAATACCTTTGAAACGATGTATGCATCTGCCTGGAAGAAGGCTAGCATGTAGAGAACCCTAACAAAATACCCACATTACGGTCCAGTAGCACTGAAACTGGTTTGGATTCATCAGCAGGCAGTAATGATTTATCGGATAGATTTAAGTGCAATTTCATGCGTAAATATTTCTGCCTAAGATGAAAGAAATGTTTTTCCTCACTATGCGTGTCCTTATCTTTCTCATCTTCAAAGTGCTCTTAGATACGTTTTTGCACTAAGGCTGGAAGCATCCTGTGACACAAGAATGAGGAGAAAGCCAGAAATTTCCCAAATCCTATCTGCACTGAGTTTCCCCTCTGCTCCCCCCAGAACCAGAGCCTCAGTTTCCTGCACCAATAAGCTCAGGATGCCCCACGGCCCGCCTGCCTTCAGAAGGACTTTGGGAAGATTGCTCAGCGGATTTCTGCAGAATACTTTCAAGATGAGCAACTCTTCAAAGCACTGTTGCAGAGCTTCAGCTGGGGAAACTACCAGAGCTGCAGCGCTTCAGTGAAATGCTGATACCCCGGAGCAGCTGACTTACTCTTCAGTTTCTACACACACCGGTGTGCAATTTACAGAACCAGCAAGAGATAAGAAAGAGGAGACTTCTGACACCCGAGCATCAAACTGAGCAATGTTTTTTCCAGTGTGATATTCCCGACTTCTCTTAGCTTCCAGACCAAAACGTGTTTGCCACGTGTAACGTTTCGAACCTTTGATTTGCATTCAAAATATATTTTGAATACAAAGACTAATTTCCAGTTTGGCATGAAGTACGACAAAACTGCCCTGCAAATGGCAGATGGCCTGCTATAGGCCATTTATTTTATTATTTTACAACCTCAGGCCTACGTAGGCTTCCATATGTTAGCTGGGTTAAGACATTCGGCAACCTCCATTCCAGTAATTGGGTTCTATTCCTCATCTCCTTCATTGCTTAGAGAGAAAAAAGAAAAAAAAAAAAAAAAAAAAAAAAAGGCCAGATGAAACTAAACCATAAAGTTCCTATTTAAACAGAGCAATCAGTGAGACAGTACTCCCCAGAAGCTGAGGTTATGCTCTGCTCTTTGCATTAACCCCCTCTCCCAAGGATAAGCAGAAGAGTTTTAGGGGTAAAAATCAGCAAGGTGAGCTTTATTAGGCCAAATCTTTGCTATGTTTTAAGATAATGCAACGACTGCTTAAATGGTTACCATCCCGAGTTTGCAGCTGTTTCCTTAATTTCCCCTACAATTATATTTCGGTGTTATTTTGCATAACAGTATAAAAAAAAAAAAAAAAAACAACACCTGCTTCAAATTGCAGCCCTGTTCCAAGAACTGTAATTCTTTTGAGATACAGACTACGAAGTGCTCGCAACACAGAACTGCATAATTGCCCTGCACTGAAAAGTAAATACAAATGAAAACATCTTCCTGTTGGAAAAATGACTGTCATTAACAAGCAGGCTCCCCATCCAGGCCCCGAGGAAAAAGACCAAGTTTTGCTTTTTGCATAAATTAAGTCGAGTGAAAATTACATGTCTAATGTTATTTTTTTTGCAATTAAAAGCTACCATACAAAACACGCCAAACCAATAGAAAACATGCTTGGATATTTAGAAAAGCTAATTCACAGTGTTTGAGGTAATCTAGCACAAGAAAGGTCAGGGCATTACATTCCATATTATAGTTTGCTCACAGAAAAAAAAAAAATCCAATTTGTTCACGAGAGGGAATTGTACATAAAGACAATAAGCATTTTTATAAAGTTCATAATAATCTACATTGCAGAAAAATTACAACAAGCTGATATAAAACAAATGATTAAGGGGTACTTGAATAGCTGCATTAAATACTTCAAAGTTGACTTTCAGAATGATTTTAAGCATAGGAGCTACAATTGCTTCCCACTGCACTAGCCTTTAATGTTGAGAATGAACCCCTGTGCTTAAATTAACACAAAGCCGAGGAGCATCCTTGAGAAATGAAACCCAGCAGACACCGCCGGGCTGGAGAAGCACCTCTCACCTACTGCCAGTGCCCAACTGGGTGCTTATTTAACGGAGACCTCGCAAAAAAACAAAAAACAAAACAACAACCACCGAGGAGGAGCTGAGCACTCCTGCTCTTTAAAAACACGTTCATCTGGAGCGTAAGCCATCCGTTTTCTTCTTTCATTTAAGGCTATTTTGAGTCCCTCCCGTTTTTTCTCTAAACGTACTCACTCTCCGAAGATTAAGGCAGGAGATGAGCACAAAATAACAGAAGTTGCATTATCTCCCTTATCCGTGAAGGGACTCCGCTCCGCCCGCGCCCTACGGCAGTTCCTAGGAGAGGCGCTGCCGCAGGTGCAGCCCGGCACGGAGCACAGCCGTACAGCCGTACAGCCGCAACCCAGGAGCAGCGCAACCCGGCCGGCTGCGCGCACCGCCACGAAGCCGCACTGTGCAGAGCCGGGCACCGCCGCGCCCCAAACCGCCGGGAGCCTCCTGGCACAGGAGCTCTGGCACGAGCCGACACGAGGCTTCTTTCAAATCGAACGCGCCACCGAAGTATCAGAAAACTAACACGGATAAGTCATGAAACCACGGCGCTGCGCTGAACGGAGAACTGCGCGGAGAAGCTCTAGGCACGCGCGCGCACGTCGATGCATAAAAAACCCGCGCTTCCCTCAAATATAAACGCTGACGCTCCCTGACTTCAATTGCAAAAAGCGTCCCGTCGGCCGGCACCGCACGGCACCGCTTCCCGACGCGGCCCCGGCCCCGCGCCTTCCCCCGCCGCTCGTTACCGCTCGTTACCGCTCGCTCCGACGACGGCTTCGCGGAACGACTCCGGGCTCCCTTCGAGCCACGTCCACGCGCCGCCGAACACGGGAGGCCCGAAGCCGCCGGCAGCCCGCGACCGGACCCCGGCCGCCCACCTCCGCCCGCCGCCGGCTCCCGGGCCGCCCCGGCCGCGGCCCCGCGGGGCGCCGGGCTCGTCCCCCCCCCCCCCGCGCGCTGATTGACGGCCGCGGGCGGCCAATCGCTCCGGCCGACGGCGGCCCGGCGCGTGCCGCAGGCCACGCCCCGCGCCCCCGGCCCGGCCCCGCTCGCCCGGCCCGGCCCTGCCCTGCCCCCGCCCGGGCGCCGGCTGCCGGCGGAGGGGCCGCCGCGCGCCAACTTTGCAGCGCGGCCCCCGCGAGCCGGGCTGAGCGGCGCGAGACGCGGGAGGAGCCGCCCGAGCCCGCGCCCCCCCGGGAGGTCCGCTCCGCTTCGCTCCGATCCCGAGCGTCTCGGGCCTCCGGGGTCGGCGATCCGCGGCTCGCCGCGAGAGGCGGCCGCTCTCTACCCGAGCGGGGAACTCCGCCGCCCCGGGGGCCGCCCGCCGCTCGCCAGCGCTACTTTCGCGGCGCGCCCCCTGCCCCCCGGCCGCGGCACGGCGTTCCCCGGCCTACCCGCCCGGCCCGCGCTGCCCCCGGCGCGGAGGGAGGCGGCGGGGCACGGCCGGGGGAGGAGGGCAGAGCAGCGCAGGGCAGGGCAGGGCGCGCTCGCTCGGCGCCGCCGCAAACCGCGCCGCGGGCGACTCCGCTCCGCACCGCCCCGACCCGACCCGGTCACGGCGGGAGGGGGGATGGCGGTGCCGTATTGTTGTGAGTGAGCGCCGCCGAGCTGCCGCCCGCTCCCCCCGCGCTCGCCCGTGGCACGGCCCCGCCGACCGCCGCTTTGTGCTCCGCCGCCGCCCGCCGGAGCCCTCCGCCCGCATCCCGGCCCCCGCTCACCTCCCCTCGGCGGCGCCCGCTGCGGCCCGGGTACGCCGTCAGCGCGGGCGGCGGGGCCGCGCCATGGGGCGGCGGGGGCGCGGCCGGGGCAGAGCCTGCGCCCGACCCGCGGCGGTGCCCGGCGGCGGCTGCGGTGTCGGCGGCCTGGGCGCGGTGCAGTGAGCGGAGCTGCCACTGGGGTCAGGGAGCAGGCACCAGGAAACGCGGCGGCCGCGGAGCTGCTCGCTCACACACACACACGCACACACACACTCGCACACACAGCTCCTCCCGCTGCCTCGCACTTCGCCCCCCCGGGCACGGAGGGAGGGAGGATTCGCTGCTGCGTTTCCCAAGTGCGGCAAAGCCTCCTCCGCCGAGCCGGGAGGGGAGGAGAGGCCTCCGGGAGCGGCGGCTCCGTGCCGGGGTCAGGGCGGGGAGGCCGGGGCCGAGACCCGCAGGGCGGCCCCTGCCCACGGCTCTGCCCGTAGCTCGGCATCTCGCGGCGCTGCGGCTCTTTTCCTCCGCTCGGGGAGACAGAAAACATCAACGTCGCCAATTCACACGCCAAAAAAAAAAAAAAAAAAAAAATAGAAAGAAAGAAAGAAAGAAAAAGAAAAACAATCCCCCCAAAAGGTTTCCACAGGCTGCACACCTTTCCTGGCTGGAGAGCACTGCAGTGCTGTGTTCTGCCGGAGATGAGCTAACCTCGGCAGCCGGGAGAAAAACAGAAACGGCAGCGTGGGCTTGTCATTTCAGGCTGAACATTGTCTTAGGGCAACTGGGGCTTTTCTACACAGAAGCGAAGGAGGCAGAATCAGAGAGGTTGCTTGTGGCTTTTTTGGCTTTTTTGGCTTTTTTTTTTTTAAAAAAAAAGCTACAGCATTTGTGTCAGCAGCCACAATGGTGACAAAGTAGAGAAGCGAAGGCAGATGTGTTTGTTCCTTTGCTTCGAGACAACAAATGAGAAGAGGACTTCCAGCCATATATCCATAGTGCAAAGAAGAAAAAAATTCTAAGAAGTGGGCAGAAAAATTAGAGCCTGGTAGGAACAGGCTTCTAAGAGCATGCTGTGTCCTATAAATTTCCAGTAAATAATTTCAGCTCAGGCCAACCTTCGTCTATGCATGGCAACTAGAGGGGATTTTCTTTGTTGCTGAAAACAATGAGAAGGGTCCGGGCATTGTCAGACAGAAATCCACCAGGCTGGGTTGTCCTGTTTGGAAGGACAAGAAGAAAAATCAACCTGAGAAAGGAACTGAACCACATGGGTTGGTTTTTTTTTTCCTAATTTTATGTTAGATCTTTCTGATCTTTTATTAGCGATCTTTCATTTTTATTAGATCTTTTGTTTTTCCTTGCTACAGAAGTAAGCACCACAGACCAAAGGAACAATCCTGTTTCAGACAGAATGGTCCGCAAATCAAAGAACATCTCCAGGGAAGCCTTGAATGCAATGAAGGCTGAGGCCGTAGCTTGCCACATATTTTTAGCTGACTGAAACCGAGGAAAAATCAGCAACGCAGCACTCTGCCCACCCAGCCAGCCTGTGTGAGCACTGAGCCCCTCTGGGGACACGCAGCCAGCGCCAGGGCACAGCCTCCCCTTCTGATTCACCTCCCAGCTGCACTAATGCTTGTGCTGGGACAGAGCCGGGAACGGGATGAGCAACCAAGGACACAGAGAGGATAGGAGAGCTTCACTGCTACTGATGCCAGGTAAATATAAAAATACCAGGGGATGTGAGTGGGTTTGACCCAGAACCTGCTGAATCCCTTCTCCACAGTCACAGAAGCAAGGCTTTTCCTTCCTTTCTAGCACGTCTAGAGCCCCCAGCACTGTAACAACCAAAGAGCTCTTAGCACAGCAGAAAAGAGATGGAAGAAGTATTGGTAGGTGAGAGAAAGCTCAAAGAGCTCTGTGATAACTTGTAACAGAACACAGCAAACTCCTTGTCTTCTGCTCTGAGAACAGAGTGCTTTCCAAGCACCTACTTCTAGAAATGCACTGGCCCTAGAGTTGCTATCAGAGGGAAAAATAGCTTTCTTACATTGATTGAAAGGTGTTCAGAGGAAAGGAGTTCTATTCGCCACCTTTACTTTCAAATAAAAAGAGCAGCTCAAAATGCAAGTATGTGAGTACAGACAAAGAAAACACCCTTATTTTGGCTGGGATGCAGACCTACTCATGTAAGTTTGACAGGATTTTGGAGATACATTCGAAAAATCAAAAAGTAACCAAGCTGCCTACCGTGAGTGTCACAGGACTGATTTTTCTAGTTGGATGAAGTCCAAAATAAGCAGCTTTTGCTTACTTTAATACTTCCTACTTGTAATCTTAAAGGTGTGTATGGTACACAAAGCCTCAGTCATGGTCAGAGTTTGCCCTGGATTTTGTTCTTTCACTTTTACAAATCCATGCCGGGTATCATCAAATGCACAGATGCACCTGATGGATGTTAAAAATTAGAACATACTACAATCTCATGAGATTTTCCAAAGTCTATCATGCCCTGATTGCAAAAACTCTTCCCCAACTCTTCCCTGTTTGTGAAGCAATACAAGAAAGGTACCATTTACAGCATGTTCCTCAGATCTTGCTCCTTCTATAATACAAACTTTTGAGTCATCTTTTAAATAAAAGGGATAAAAAAGAAAAGGAAATAAAACAGGCACATTTTGCAACTGCGTATCATCATGACACTGATCTGTGATAAAGGACTGTCCTGACACAGACCCTACCCAGCTAGGATGCACTACATCTTTCGGTGCCTTATCATGCTCCATGACTTGTAAAGCTACTCTCAAAGTAAGGCATCTCAGGAATATCCCCCATCCTCTGACCCAAGGAGGCAAGACTTGACTGCAAGGCCATACCTCACAGTAATGAATGATCAACAACGCTATCCTGAGGGTGTTCCTACAACTCTTCCACTCCTCTATCCGTTTTTATTTCTTTGCTTCCATTGTTTAAGGACACAAACCACACAGGGAAAAAAGAACCTTTTTATAAAAATGCCTCCTATTGAGAAGGCCAAAAAGGTTTTAAAGCAGTTCTGCTTCCCCAGTGCCATGCTGCGGTCAGCAGCACAGGACCAAGGCTGGCACAGACGATGTTACAGTTTCAGAAAAAGGCAGGCCAGTGTTTCACACTATCTTTTAGTTTGGACACAGTTTCAGGGAGGTTTTTATGAGTTTTTCATTGCTTTGTTCTGCCCTTTGGAGGCTTTTTCATTTGTTTGTTTTAGCTGGATTTTTAACCCATTTAAGACCATGGTAATGAGGGTTCTCATTTGCACTGCACAGAGAACTCAGTTTCAGCTTTTAGAGATTGGGATGTGTTGGTGTGCAGCACCTGCAGTGCTAGACCACACATATTTTGATTTGTTAAAGTATTAAGTACGTAGAGTTGGATCCAGTAGTTAGCTGCTGCTAATAACCTAAACTAAGTCACCAGCTTCACCATATTTCAACACACACCACTGCAATTCTGCCAAGAACTGTATCTTAACACGGGTGTTCCACTCATTCAACTAAAAATTCTTCAGTAACCGTGGAAGTAGAGACAATTGGGAACATTCTGTTTGTCAAGGCTTTATGCCCCACTGAGCAAATACCACATTCCAAATTTGCAGAATGTAGTTGGATGGATGAAAAGTTCTCCAATGCTCTCTTTCTTCATTTGTAGCCTGGAAGTCACTAAGCATTTGGTGGCCAACAATGCATATAGAACAGGAAAACATGGTACTAGATATAAAAACCAACAAACAAAACCAGTTTTGAAGATACAAGCTGTTCTTTCAGCTCTTAGAGTGTCTTTCCCTTCCAAAAATCAGAGATGGGAACTAGCAGCTAATTAAACCTTAAAAAAATGAATTTAAAAAAATACATCACCTCTCGGCTTCAAATTTTTGCAGCCTCCACTGTTAACAACTTTTTTTCTGACTTTTTCCTCTCACAAGTATGTGCCCATGTACTAACCTGCCAAACACGCCAGCAAACACGCTGTCTTCAGGAAGAATCCATGGCCTCTCCACACAAGTACCCCAGCTTTTTGGGAAGAAGGGCAATTCTCTTCGGGAAGCAAAACTGAAGCCTTCTGTCAGAATCTGCAGACAGAGAGGAACACATAATTATAATGCTGGTAGAGCATCAAGCAAGACTGCTGAAGAAAGTATCACTAGTTCTCCTCTGGGCGTTTGTTTTCTATTTGATGAACAGGAACCTTGTCACAGGATAATGACTGCTGCTTTTCCCCCATTACATTAAATAAAATATTTGATTGGAACTTTCTCTGCAGAGACAAAAACTGATGCAAAAAAAGCAGCAGGTGAATCATTTTCCCTTCTAGAAACTCTCAATGTAACTGCTAGACAAAGTACCTAGAGAAGAAACCATTCCCAATAAATGGGGGCTTGGGGAACAGGACTGATTTGTTTCAAAATGGAGAACAAAGTCTGGGTGATTTATTTCTTCGTAACAGCACAGGCAGGGACTTCAGTTTTGTCCATACATACAGATATTGTTTGATGCATGGCAGCTATTGCAACGACATTACTGCAGGAACGTTAAGGTTTGCTTCCAGATTCTGAAGGTTCAGAACACGCGACAAGGAAAGGTGTTTGGGGTTCACCTGGTCAACAAGCTGTGGTACTGAATAAGCAACTATGAAAGTACTATGAGGTGGTCAAACATCCTATTTGTTACATATCAATTTGCCTATTCAGCAGAAGGTAGATGCCTTTTTCTGAGGTGATCTTTTTACCAGCTCATTAATCTACAATGCATCCAGCCAAAGCCAAAGCCTTCA
The DNA here is from genome assembly GCF_026119805.1 of Tympanuchus pallidicinctus. Classification (NCBI taxonomy): domain Eukaryota; kingdom Metazoa; phylum Chordata; class Aves; order Galliformes; family Phasianidae; genus Tympanuchus; species Tympanuchus pallidicinctus. The sequence goes on from NW_026294747.1 coordinate 1,371,743, forward strand.
GTCTACTTCAGCTGCAGTTCAGCCACACAAAGCTCATTGTGCTAAGAAATTTCAAAACTTCACACTCTGTCAGGAAAGAGGCACGCAGTACCACAGTATCACGAACCTCTCCCCTGTGTGACCTCTGACTTAGGCAGCAACTGCCTTCCTTCTGCATTAATTCATCCTATGGCAGTCTGTCCACAAGACATTTCTGCTCATGGATGTAAGACAAACTGGATACCCATGAGTTCTGAGAAGTCAGTGGTATCAGAAAGTTTTGTTTGCTTGTTTGTTTGTGGAAAGCTATACATTTAATTGCAAATTCACCTGCTGCTGCTGGCTTGTTAGCAGCTACTCAGAGTTAATGTCCTTACCTCTAAACAAATAGGCACCAGAGCTTCACTTCATGCCTTGCATAATTAACTTTTGACAGATGTAAGAGTCATGGTCATGGCAAATCTACATCTAGTTTCAGTATGTGGGCTCCAAACTACCTTTGGGCCAGGTGATGTTCCCTTTATAGAAAATTGCAGGGAACTGTAGGATGAACATAATGAAAAGCCCTTAAAGAGGTCAAGCATTCCAGTATGGACATCTTTTCAGTTTGAGCACGAAGTTAAGAACAAGACTCCCTGAAGGAAGGAAAAGATTTTTCCCAGTCGTTTTTGAGAGTCTTGTCACTTTGAATGTCCCCAGCAACACCACTGATCTGAAAGTACATCTGAAAGCCCACAGCTAAAATCTTCACTAGTTAACTACCATAATTATCAAATTCTGTTGCACAGAAAACACAGCGCGAGACGTTTATGAAGCCTCCATTCTGTGGCAAAAGACAGAAGTTAGATTTCACACGCGTTGTTCCCTAGCGTTGCTCTGGGAAGAAAAGGGTCAGATCTTGGGGTGAAATCTCTGGTTAGCATTCATCTTTATCCCTTGATTTGACACTGTAAAAATCAATATTTCATAGCAGTTATTGTCTAGATTTTGAATGCATACAGGCTGAAACCACATGCTAAGAGCTGAGCAATTCCACATCCTTTGTCTCGGATATCCTAAGAAAAAAATCCTCTATTCCAGTTATTGTCTAGCATTTGAATTCAGTGTTGGCAAACCGGTCCCTGCATGTCTTTGAGGCATATGGAAATTGATGATGAAGGTGTCTAGTATAACTAGAAGTATAATTTGATGAAAACTGAAGCAGTGAACTGTGAGAAACTGCTAAATCAGTGTCATCAAACTCTGCTTGAAAAATAATGAAACAGAAATACTTCTAGGACATGAGAAATGCAGGGCAAGGACTGTGAAACCAGAGACGAAATGCAGAAACTGAGGAAACGTACAGGAAGTTATTTTCATTGTTATTTTTGAAATGCATACCCAAAATACAGCCAAACATTCCTGTTTTCATTCACTTCATGGAGACGGTGACATCGTGTCTCCCCCAGATTACTGAAGCCCAAATGCTGGCACAAGCTCTTCCAATAGCATAGCATGTTTGGCCCTGGCGTTTCTCGCCCGCCTACCCGTAACCATGTGCAGAATAAGAACAGCACTGCAGCCAGTGCAAATCCTAGTAATCTCTTGGGGCAACAGGAAAAGACCAACATAGAAAACATACTACAGTTTTAAAGCGATAATATTGCTAAGGAAAAGAAAAGAAATGTAACCTCAGAAGTAAGATGGCATTTCTTTCCCAAAATTCAACAGTTCCTGAAGCTGTGAAAGAAAAAGACCTGAAGATGGCAGTGAAAAGATCCTGATATTGCTTTATTCATACAATTTTGAATGAAAATCAGACAAACTTACACTGAAATCTGGAAAAAAGAGGACAAGGGAAGAAAACAAATGTTTTCTTGACTTGATAAGATGGGTAAATACACTTGAATTACTGAAAAGAAAAAAAAACCACAAACAAAAGAGCCAACAACCATCAATAAAGATTCCATTCAGTCGTACCCATGCTTTGAGACAGGAACACATGTATGCTTAAGAAAGTGATATAAGCTTGCATATTCAAAGACGTGCCAGAAAATTCGTACGAAAAGATCACAGAGAGACAGAGACAGCTGGAAAAATTGGAGCAAGGGCTCTAATTTTCATGCCAGTGTTACACCTAATGCAAAGGGAATGCAGATGATAGACTGCAAGCTCTATATTATTCCTCCTGCCACTCTAGAGAGTGCTTGTCGAGCTGGACAAGAATCAGGAAGTAACAGAAATTGAAAAACAAACAAACAAACAGAGGAGACCCAGAAATAATAGAAAGTGTGCTATTGTAAAAGAAAATGTTTGTGTCCAAATATTTATTACAGCCATAACAAGGTCTCTACGTGCCAAAGGCAACATCAACATTAATGCAGCTGTGGATACCAAGTGCTGATTTCTTTAAAGTGTGCTCTGATTTGAAAATGGAGCTACACCCACAGTCTCACCATGGCACGCACGCAGCAGAAAACATGAAATGGAGAAGAGCCATAAGCAAGCATCTCTTGAAGGTCCTACATCAAACTTTAAAAGAATGATAATGAGATCCTTCTGCATGCACATGGATGTATCCAGATTAATTATCAACAAGCCTAATTAGAAAGCTGTGTTAATAAATATCAAGAAGGCTTCCTTCTATTAGGGGATATACAGATAGGAGGCTTAGTAGAAAAAGTGTAAATGACATCATGAGAGGATTTTCTGGTAATACATTAAGTTTATAAAGTAATCTAGGCATGATTTACGTGAGTTTTGATATCATCCTTTCCCATGAGGTGATCTCAAAATCTGCATGTTAAAAAGTCACTTTCACTGTCAGTTACTGTTAATCCAATCTATGGACTTCAGGAGACTTCTGTCCGAGCTAATACTTTATTCTCCTCTGACTTGCTAGACAAAATTCTATCTTTTGTGATGTCATTACTGCAAATTCACAACTGTGATTTAAAAGATCTCTTCTAAAAGAAAAACGTATATTTTTTTTACATCATTATATATCTCACTTAAAATGTAACCAGGGTACCTCTTCGTCCATCCGAGATTCCCACTGGTTCTTCTTGTGCTCTCTGATCTGCTCACACCATAGCCTTTGACAGTGGCTGAGAGAAGCAGAGTCCCAGTGTCAATGTGCAGCACCCTCACTGTCACAGTGGCCCATCCATTGAGATCTGTCACCTCTGGAAAAGGGAAGTGAAAAGAAAAACAAAATTAAAATACAGAAATAGCAGAGCAAAAGACAAAGGAAGAAGTAAGGATTTAGACACCAGCTTTCCACAAGGCCTGTGGCAGGCACACCATGGGCCAGACCTACAAAACTCTGTAGCTTTTAAGTCAAATCTGGACAGATGACTTCCTGAGATTAGCTCATGTCTCTGCCAAGATGCAAGATAAACTAACAGTCAGACAACGACCATTCAGAATCAGTTGTTAACCTTAAGAAGGTAAAATTCCAGAATAAACATGAACAAGTATATACTTGAGTTTCTGCTCAAGCTTCAGTCTGAGGCTATACTTTGTGTTACTGGATCAGACAGCAGAAGCTATAGAATCATCTTCATTCCATGGGAGTCCTTGGCTTTAGCTCTTGCTAAAGTGATGTAGTTGGAAAATGCTTTGTCCTGCTCTGACACCAGACTCTTATATCTGAGATGAGACATTTGTTATTGATAGAACAATTTCTCTAAGTATACCTGATTTTTAGTCAGCTATTTCAGATGCAGCAAAGTTTACTAAACTGTACCACCTCACGCCTTGCTGGCTTTTTTTTTCAATAATGCTTATTATTCTTTCAAATTTAGTTTATCCTACAGCACAGTTGAAGGCTTACAATGAAAATTTGCCATATATACAAGTTCTTCAATGACTGAACTATTCTTCTGGTCGCGGGTTCTCTATTATAATTCAGAAGAAGGGAAAAGAAAGAGGTTATCGTTATCAGTCCATACTTGAATGCTTTCAGTTCCAAATCTGAATAACTGCACACACCCATGTGATTTCAAAGCATTCTCTCATCTGATGGATTTTCACCCGTGTGCTCTTTTCCCATGTTTGTCGGGTCAGAACACCAGTTACCTGCATTCAATACTGCCAAATTAACAAAGCAAAAATCAATGCTTAAAGACCACAAGCCGCAAGACTGCCAGACTGCAAGCTGCTGCTACTTTATTCTTAAATTTTGTTGTTGCTACACAGTTGCAATAATGCCTATACTGTTATATCAGAATGTGTGCATGTGCCATGTCCGTACCTGCGTAGCAGTGCTGCTGCAGGATCTCAGGCTCCTGCCTTCCACTCAGCCTGCAGGCACCAGGAGCCACTGGTGGAAGGGGAACCCTAAGGCTCTAGAGCTCTTCACGGGTTGCCATCAAAAATCTATTTCTGCATGTGATTCACAGGAAAAGAGGCTCTCAAAATCTTCTAAGTCTGGATTTTAAAGTGGAAGGAACAGAAAAACAACACACTCAAACCATTGTAAGAAGTGATCTGACAGCTAGTGTCTTAAAATACCCCATGTACAGAACCACAGAACGACTTGGATTGCAAGGGGCATAAACCCCCAACCCCCCTGCCATGGGCTGGTTGCCACCCACCAGATCAGGCTGCCCAGGGCCCCATCCAGTCTGGCCTTGAATGCTTCCAGGCATAGGACTTTGAGAAAGCTGTATTTGCTTCATGCCTAGTGCCTGAAAAGCATCCCTCCCAATGTCATCATCTTCCCATCACAAACCAGCACTTAACCTCAGACTTCCTTCCGCCTACCAAAAATCACTGTTTTCAGAGACAATCTGGGGTTTGCAAGGAATGCAAGATTAGCTTCCTTTCAGATGCTTGCTCAATATTTAAATCCTGCTCCCACTGAAAAAGACATAGGTCTTAATGGTAGTTTTAATGGAAATGAGATCAAGCTGCAAACTTACAGACTGGAACCCATTAGACTTTGTTTTAGCTTGGAATTTTCTGCACAAAAAAAGTCACTTCAAAAGCAAGACCAAATGTAATGTACTTGCAATTTAAGACTCTGTAACAGAGAGACAGCAGAGGTGTTCAAGGCCAGGTTGGACGGGGCTCTGGGCAGCCTGGGCTGGTGTTAAATGTGGAGGTTGCTGGCCCTGCCTGTGACAGAGGGATTGGAGATTCATGATCCTTCAGGTCCCTTCCAACCCAACCATTCTGTGATGCTGTGTTGCACTGTAACAGAGGATGTTGACAACCGTGGCACTCAGGCTGGATAAAGGTATACAGATTCTCTTTTAAATCAGAGCTGGTGCTGAATTAGTAGTTCCTATCTGTGAGTTAAATTCTACTACCTTGCAATGATTTATGCTGTTTGCTCCAGAAGCCATGAAGCTTCAGGAATGTATATACGATATTTGCTAAACTCCACTTCACACACCAGTTTGAACCTACAGACATCAGGGCCATACAGAATCACAGCCAGCAGTTTATTGGTGCACAGCTTCCTTTACTGAAGCCAGGGGCTGCATGTTCTGTTTTGAGAAAAAGAATTATGAAGCAATGGGCCCAGATACGTTTTATTAACAGAAGTCTCTTTTTCTGATAACCTACTTGTCACTATTCTTAATTTTATCTTTCCTATCATCTATTTTGTCCAGAAGACACTTTTAAAATGCTTACACTGAAAATGAATATTAGAAAATCCTATATTGCGTGTTACCTGTCAGAGGTCATCAGCAGCTGCACTTCAAGGAAACTGAAGGCATTAGACAGAGTGTGCCCAGTAGATTAATACAGAGCTGTGAACTTTCATCCTCTGCAGCAAGATTTCCATCCAACTGACACAGAACTGACACACAGTAACACTTACAACCAGGGGGATCCAATTTAGATGGAGTTCAAATGGTTTCAAGCTACTCATAGGTCACAGAGGTAAAGTATGCATAAGAGAGCTGGCTTTAATCAGAATGTTTTCAGTAATGTCACACTAGAAGTGTTAGGCCACACTGAAAATGAACTGGATGTTAGGGTTGAGAATTACATTACCAAATACACTTACATAGTCTCAATATATTCTTTAGGGTATTTTCCCATGCCAAAAATGCTGGAATTTTTTGCAGGATAATAAAAGAAGACAGAGTTTCACATTAGCATGGAAAACCACCTTTTCTATGCGGCGTCGTATCCGTAACATCAACTTGCAAACTTCTGGGGAAGAAACAGTCCAAACCAAAACCTAAACACTTCAATGAGGTGACGATTTGGAAATGCATATCCAAAGACTCATCTTATTTCTCCATAATGGAGTACTAGAATACAGGAAATCTGAAAGGGACAGCAAGTATTACAGCGAGGAGGACAACTTAGCAAAGGCCAATCTTAATGTGGTCATCAAATGCTGACTACTCGTGAATCAGGCAGGTGGCTTCTCCTTTTAACATTTCATTGAAGAACATTCATATTGAAGAACAATGTGAAAATGAGAGGACTTATTGGAAGATATGTCATTGAAAGAGAAAATGTAACTCCCTTGAGAGAGTTTTAAAGGCCACATTCCACCCAGAAAACCCCAAACTGTCAGGCTTTCTTATTTCAAGCTTCCCTGATCATTTTGGTTGTGTCCAAAGCAGTACTGTGCTCTCCTTTCCAGGCAGATAGGCTGAGCTGCATTCTCGTGCCATTCAAGAAGTAAACTGGGAAACAGCTTACAACATAACAGAAAGTGTCATCTGTTTGGCACGGTCTGGTTTGCACTGCGTTTAAGAGCTGCTCTGCAGAAATAAAAAGCAGCGACCGCATAAAGCCTAGCAGACAAGCCATGCTAAGTTGCTGAAGATTTTCACTGAGTTTTGCTAGGAAAAAGATTAAAAACCCTTCCTGTTGTGCCAGTCTATAGTATCGTCTCTGCAAAAATTCTGCTCAGTACCATGAAGAGAAGGAGGAACTCCATCTGTGAGCAGACGAAGAAGTGTGCTGCTAGCAATCAGTGCAGGATCTCATGTCGCGTTACAGCAAGCGGCTCAGCTCAGGTCAGCAAAGCAGAAACAAGGAAGCTGACAGAGTGGGGTACAGCGTTTTGTTAGCGAATATTCATCCAGACGTGGATCACATCCAACAAAAACGCTTGTATCGCCTGTTTCCCTCCCTGCGCCCTACACTGATGATCTAACACGCACGGGCAGAAAGGAAAAATGGAGAATTCATGAACGTGCGTTTTCTTAAAACAGGATAAATTAGGGTTTGTTGAGTTCCTTACTACTAGCAGCAAGATTGTTTCCAGTACATGGCTTGCTCACGTACACTCTCTCAGGTGCCCCTTCACTGAACTAATCTAAGCACAGGACCAGCTAGAGCGTTCCCATCTACGTTAGTGAAACAAATGCCTCATTTTTTTCCTCCAATTGGGATGCTTTTAAAGACTTCTCCACCACAACTTTGGTGGTTTTGTTGTTCTTTTTTTTTTTTTTTTGCCTTTTGAAACAAAGACTGATGGCATTTAAAATGGAATTAAGTATTTTTCATAACACAGCTGTGTAAGTTTTATTTAAACTTTTGCCAAGATTCCTCGTATGCTCTTATAACAATTGCAGTCTTCCTTTCATGTTTTTAATTTTTAGTTTCCATATTTCAATAAAACATAAGTTGCTGAATGATCCCTAAGCTGTGTATTCCAGCCCACTGCTTCATTAGAACCTTGGGCACATTTTAACCTCCATCTTCTGGACTTCTTTTCAGAACGTAGGCAGCAGACTAGCATTAGATTTTAGCTCCTGCCTCCACCTTGCTTCCCTGAAGGAACACCGCCATTAAAATTCTGTCCAAAGGAGGATCTCTTTCTTTCACTCATCATGAGTTTTATTAGCTCTCTCCTTACAAATGCAAAAATCCCATTGCAACTGGAGAACCCGTCAGATCAGCACATCTTCCTACCAGAAGACAGGTGAAACATCTGTACTTCTCGTCCTCATTGGACAGTATTTATTTTAACTTAGTGAAATAGGGAAAGATACTGTTAGGATGCATCTCAGACCAGGCAAATAGGAAATAGGAAACATATTTAGCTGCACTCTTGAAATCTTTATGGGTGGAATGCCCTTATGTGGCAACAAAAGAGGTTTCCTTCAATCTTCAGCTAAGTGACTCCATCCTTCCGTGCTTGTTAATGATCTGGCTTCAGTTATTTGCCTCTCCTACCAGTGCAGTACATCTGGCACGAAGGCTTTCATGCTAAAGAAAATCCAACTAGTGCAGAATGCTTCAATAAATCCCTTCTACAATGCAAATGATCATGATCTCACCTCCATGTCCTCAACCCTCTACATTAGAAAGCCTGTGAATCCTAAAGCTTTGCACTAAACAACTTTCCTCCTTCAACAAAGCAGATCCTTAATCAGCCAGATAGGGCTCAGCCATGAAGGTGGACCTAAATCTGTAGAATTAACTGCCCTAGGAAAAAAATGATGATCAAAATCTTCTGCACTACCTGCTCTAACCAGCAGACAAGTTTAGGAGCTTGCTTTATATTTAACATTACAATGAATCAACACTCAAGAGAAAGATCATTTCCAAACCCTTTGAAAACAAATGCTCTGCAGAGCAGATTACTCCATCGGTGACCTTCAAAACCAGACCAGCCCTTCACCCCACCCCAAAGCTATGGAAAAGGTGCACAGCATGGGTAGCAGAGTTCTCAACCCTTCCAGAGACCTGGTTTGAATGCCATTTAAGAAGCCAGGCACAATATACCAGAGAGCACCAATTATATTATAGAAATAAAGATGACAAAATGGAAATGCCTCAACATCAACATTTTCTAAACACCAAGCGTTCCTCAAGGCTTCTCCTCACTCTGCTTTTCATTCACTGTCTTCCCATGTTCAGAGGTTACCGTTCTCTCAAACCAACTGCCCAACTGCTTTTATGCCAGCTAAAAAAAACCCCTCCGATCAATTAAGAATAATGTTTTCCTCACTGAATTTAAAATAACACACTTTCATTAAAGTGACACTGGACAGTGATGTTTTTTTCAAACCATCAGCATCTAAATCTCTCTCTGTTTTACTTTTATGAAGTTGGGAAAAATTCTAACAGTTAAACTATCTCCTCTCTGTGGCTGCACAAACGCATATCGAAGAATGGAGGATTTTTATTTTAGTTCCCAAATTTGATTTATCTGTTCATTCTTCTGCATCCATATTTCAACAGCCCCCAAATCGCTGAGCTATCCCACGAGATGTATATCCAATAACATCCTTAATCGTCTCCATTTCCACCGTAACAGCATATGTGGATCTGCACGCTCTGCATAGCTGGCTGCAAGTGATCAGAATTGATTGCCTGGGAAACGATGGGAACTTTAAGGGTTAACTTATAGACTACCTGGAAAACACATTCGGGTTCTTTTGCAATAACATGCCAAACTTAATGACCATCATATAATGGTTGCACGATCTGAGATCTGGAAAACCTAGACACATTCAATTGCTTTCTCTGATGAGGTCTGTACTTGTTTGGCATTACCAGAGATATCTCAATCCCTAAATAATTAACCTACAACCAATATGTATGAAATTGCCTCACTAAGCTCACTATCCAGGACTGTTTGCTGTTAAATTAGTAGAATAAATAATTTACACCAAAAAAGTGTGCACAAGATAGTGCCAATAAACCTGAGGGAACTTATTCATTATTTGCAAGAAAATTGGATGAAACAATTCCCCAAGTACAAGCCATTCTGTAGAGTAAAAGGTGTAGTGTTATTAGTATTACTGCAGCATGCAGGGAACAAATGAAATCTCGTGACTTCACTTCAGGCTATGCTCTCCTCATTAGCCTTTTCTCCAGAGCTATAAGTATGCCTCATATTCTGTACACACACGGTATACACACACATATACATGCATAGGAGACTGCATTTGCAGATGCACAGCATTTCTGAAGGAAAAAAAAAAAGCATAGATTTATATTTGCTCGTTACCAACTGAATAAGGACCAGAGGAATAACGCGTGGTACTGAAATGGCAGCAGTGTGTCAGCTTGGAAATTTGCAAGTCGCCTTTTGCAGAGGCAAAGGTTACTATCACTAACCCTAATAACTCGAGAAATTCATTTGCAAATTTGCAATTCATGGGATTGTTATCGTTTGAAGATCATCCTAAAATGAAGCATGATAAACTTTTTCCCTGCTCTGAATGGCTGCCTGTATGCTTGCTCCTGCACACCAATCAGCCAGCCTGCACTGATGTTGCTGGGAAAAACACCAGTGACTCTTGACAAAACTTCAGAAACATTTTTTAAATAGTTTCTCTAAGTGCACTTTCAGATTCACATCCACATTCATTACTAAAACCTCCTATTTAGAAAAAAAAATAAGTAAACACAATTCCCTGAAAACCATTCAGCACAGAAACGAGCACTGAGGCCAAAGTGAAGTTGACGGCTCTGGCTGGGCCCATCCCCAGCTGGGCTCCTGTACTCACAACGCCTGCAGCAGGGAGGCCTGCCCTTCCCTTCACAGCTCTGAGGAGGAGACACTCTGTCCATCACAGCTCAATCTTCCAGTGCACAGTACTGCTTCTTCATGTTCCCCAGCGGATACCCTGGTGCCTGGACGATACACTCAGCCTAGCCTAGAAGACCAGCTGCTCAGCAGTAAGAGCCACCTCCTTTTTGAGCCAGGCTCTTCCCACAAAGAGAGACGTCCTCTGTCATGCATTCTTACTGCAGCCTCGTGAGAGCCCTGGTCAGATTCACCACAGGAAGGTAGAGCAGAACTCACAGAATCCTGCATCCAGCCCCTCGGTTGAGTCTAATTCAAATGCTAGCTCTCAGCCTCCTTTGTGGTGGGATTCTGACTTTTATTCTTTGATCACAAAAAACTGTAGGACCTGTTTCCAGAACTTGCTTTGTATTCATGCTGGAAACACAACTGCCTATTTTATGGAAAAACAACACCAAAATCAAGAAGAAGAAAACAACAACAGCAACAACAAGTTATTTCTTCCTTGATTGTGAATCACACAGCTGCATGATCTGAGTTGCAATTCTTCCTACAATCTATCATATTTAATACAGAAACAAAGCAGAGATGTGAATACCAGCTTACCTGCTCTAATAGAAAACAATGCTAGGGATTACCAATTTCCCTCATTTTAATCCCAAAAGAACAATGACAACAAAGAAGGGTTAGCCCTGTAGAGTAAGAGGTGTCCCAATGTCATCGTTGCATGCAAGGATCAGATAAGCACCTGGCTTGTTCTGTCTGTGAAGACAGCTTTATCCAAATAAAGCATAGTGCATTTTATCATTCTTTAATGGAAAAGACCTGTCACTCTTTGAATATCATCATATGGTCGGTGGCCGGCAGATAATGGACTGTTAAGTGTCAAGGTGACTGGCTTTGAATGTGCACAAAACTAAAAATTATAGACCTGTCATTCCACAGGCAGGCCACAATTAGCTGTCTGTGCAACTTGAAATTTCCATTTTGCCAGCTGAATAATCAGTTGGAGACATTTTCTCAACATAGACGCATTTTTAGGCTCTCTGCACTCAGGATTTTATCTTTTTTTCTAAGGTTTTTCAAACAACTGCACGGTGCACTTAAGCAGATGGGGTTACAACAAACTGCGCAGTTATCGCCTCCCCAAACACACGCACAAAGACATGCACCAGCATTTTATAAGCAACACTTCTCACCTTCATTGCCTCCAGACACGCTCTACAATGTTTCTGCCATAGATACGGGGCTGTGGAACAGAAGCTACAGAAAATTCACAGCTTCAATGTTCACAGCTGTTTGTTTTGATTAACAATGTAATATTTTCATACATTTTGCTAGCCTGTTATGAGCTAATAGTGCAAGATGAGTTGCAAAAAAATGCTTAGAATTGTCACCTTCTAAAAGGAAACGTACTTCCTTCACGGAGACATTCTTCTGCATAGCTTTCTAACAGTGTTTAAGGTGGTTGGGGCAGAGACCTTATTTTGTACTGCTAAAAACAGACCAGCAAATACAGCGATACATCAATACTGACTCCTACACTGGGCTTTGAAACTAAACAACTAACACAATCAGAATAGTTCGGAGTCACACAATGTATATTAGCATATGCAGCGTAACACTTTTTGTCCTGGACAAGTAGATATTGCTTGCTTTCTTATGGGCAGACTGCATTTGAGAAAGAAATTACTTAATGATGTGTCTGAATATGAGATAGGTTTACAAAACGGTGAGCTTGCTAAGCTTGTGGGTTATAAATGCAACATATCGAATGAGTGATGCCTCAATGTATTTCTGACCTGAAAAAGTCCTTTAAAGATCTATCTGCAACTGCAGAGAGTTATTCCATCTTTCCTTTTTTTTCTTTTTACTTTTTAATGAGCTCAGCCTGATTTCTACCACATGATGGGTGGAATTCCTACCATCTGATGTGGAAATACTACGCACAGGTTCTGTCCAAAGCCATTTACAACAAAAGAAAAGACATCTGGGATCTTCACTGGACTTTGAATTAGGCTGCAATATGTAGCCTTGCATTTTTACAGTCCTCCAGTCACTGACAGAGCCCTCGCATGCAGTCCTGGGAGGCATGCAGGGATAGTTCAGTAACCTAAGAAGGGTTGTTGAGCAAAGTCTACAACTAAGTCCTACTTCCACAGCATGTGGGCTTTTAGTGACAACTGGCTCAAGTGAGAGCAGCTTGAGGAGTGCTTGCCTTCTGTCATAGACCCATGCTCTTTTTCCCTCCCATAGCACAATTTGTTTTTCTCACATTTGTTTTATTTGAGTGCTCCCCTAACACCTCCCTGACAACGACTTTTTAGAGCAGGTATTCAAATGGACTGATTTACAGAAAGACAGAGAAGTGTCTGTACGTACAAAGCTGAGGATGTGGCAAATCCCTGTGAGTGCAGGAGCAGGAGGCAGGAAGGACAGCAGGGAACGTTCTTAAATTCGCACTGCAGATCTGCATTGTTAGCCTGAATTTCCTCCCCGCTTTCTCTTCTCTTCCCATCCATAAATAGAAGTTTGGGCCATTAGAGAATTCAATTGGTTCCAGATGGGCCCTTTACCCAGCTCTTCTAATAAAAACATTTTCCTGTTAAACAACCTGTGTCACGTGGAATAGACGAAGTTCATCTTCAGTAAACCACCACCACCACCAACGCCTGGAAAGACAAATCTAAAGCATAAGGATCCATAGCTCAAATACTAGCGGGTACTGCAGCAGTCATTCATCTCATACTTAGGCAGTGGTAATTATAAAAGCAATGCTGTATTAGACATGCGCTACAAGTTTCTAACAAAATTTACAAAGAATTATATCTGACTTTTTTTAAAGGTGGTGTTTCACTTGTTTTCTACTAAATTCTTCAGAAAAAAAATAATCACAACACCAGTCAGTCTGGCTCCTCAATGGCCTCTTTCACGGGCAACTACCAGGTCTTACTTTACTTCTGTTTTATAATACATAAATGAGGCGTCTAGTTTTACTTGAACAGAAATCAGCAAGAATAATTTCTAAGTTTTCTCCTCATCTCACGTCCAATCCTAATGCCCATTAGCACAGAACCTTTAGGGCTCTAGATTAACGTCTAAGGGAGGTGAAAAAAGCCGGTGGCAGTCCGACACTCAGCAGCAGGTCGCTCCCGAAGCAACCATCCATCCTGCCTCCTCCAGGCGCTGCTCCACCCCACGTGTCTTGGCTGGCACCGACAAAACCAAATGCTCCTTGCCCTTGAGCCCACTCGCCCCCCAGCACACGAGCTTCGTTCTGCAGCTGAGACAATCAAAAATAGGGTGGTTTTGTCCATTCTACTTCTACTTTAGAGGTCAGCTGAGTGCTTTTCCCTCCCTGTTTCCGGAGGGACCTGCTCTGCAGCTCAGCGTGCATTTGACCTCTAGGTTCTCCACTTCAGAAGATGGAAGAGCTCCCGAGCCGCAGCTCAGAGGCCACCAGACGCCTCGGGCCGTACCAGCGGCCCGCACTCTCCCCTGTACGCCCCTCGGAGAAGTTTGGAATCAAGATAAAGCCACGCCTGCGCCTTTGCTTTGCAGTATCTCCCCAGCTACGGAGCCCGCTCTGCCGCCAGATCGCTCGGCGGAGCCAGCCAAGGCGGAGGGTCGGCACGCCGGTTTCCGAGAAGTCTCCCCGACTCGCCAAGCACCGCCGATCCCGGAGGACGCTCGTGGCACGCCGCCGGACAGCGGGCGGCCGCGCACCGCGGGCCGAGCAGCGCCGCGCACCCGAAGCGGGCCGGGGAACCGGGCAGCCGCCTGGCGCGGAGGGGCCGGGGCCGCCAATGGGCTGCGGCTCGGCAAGGTCACCGCGCGGGGCCGGGCGCCCATTGGCTGCGCAGCTTGAGCGCTGTGCGAGAGGCGCGGAGCAGGGGGTGGTCTGCCGTCAGACGGGAGAGGTCCGGGAGAAGGTAATTAAATCCTGTCAGAGGCAATTATCGGTTCCAGGGCCGTGACTCTGGCACTGAATGCAGATGATCTGAAGCTCTATTCTTGTAGAAATTCAAGAGGGCTTCTGGCACGGATCAGCGAGACATAAAGGAAGCAGCAGGCGTTTTGCAAACAATGCCCGTCTGTATGTCGAAGCTTTTTGCACATCTTTTTTCCTCCCTGGTCTCGGAGTTTGGTTACCGCTGATCAAAAATATTTCTTGCTCCTCACATTCTCATTAATTTAATAGATAAGATTTACTTAGGCTTTATAGGCAGACTGAGTACATCAGAGACGTGCTGTTCCAGAACAGTGCCTGCTTCAAACGCCTTTCAGCAGGACACAACAGCTTTAGACAATAGGAACATACCAAATTATTCATGTTTTTCCAGAGACAAAACAAAACAACCCCAAAAACGAGAGGCCTGCTAAATCCTACGGATGCCAGAAGGAAATAGACATGACTCCTAACGCTGTGTAACGATGCCAACAAGAGCATCAGAAGGGCCTCACATGTTAAAAAAGGCATCTTTACAGTAGGCACCTCACTGATAAGAGCTGATACAAGCAAAGGGTTGTTTACAACTAAAATCACAAAGTCCAGGATATTATTTACTCAATATCCTCTGTGTTTTGTTCTAATGTGGCACACTGCAGCAGCAGGGCACAAGCTGGGAAGCGCAGCCCGCAGCCACTGCAGGATCCCTATGCTGGGCATGGGCTTCCTTTCTCCGCACTGTCCTGGGTTTGTTTCCAGTCTCAAAATACTCAGCATTCATTAAATGTTATGGTTTCAGTACAATTCTCATTTCAATGAGCTCCAGTTTGCTGATCCCGTCTGCATAAACCACAGTTTCAACATTCATTTCTCCAGTGAAAAGCGAGATTTTACTCAGACTAGCATCTGCGAAGGAAAGCAGTGCCATCCTTAGATTGCAAACATCACTTTATAGCATTAATGGCAAAAGAGCAGGCATCAGATAATATCTCCTGCTTTACAGTATCCTCTGTCAGGGAGCAGTGATAACAGACCCTCATCACCTCACTGTACATTCCCAGCTGTACCAACATAAAAATATATGCATTTTTCTGGGCCACTTTATAGAAGCTTTAGAGCATTGGAGAGAAGCTCAGAAAATGACTGATGGTCTATACCGAATTGTACAGTGTCATTTGGAGAACAAGTTTTCTTACAGAAGCTCATTTGTGCCATCATTATTGCATACTCCAGTAATAAAGGCACATCCAAAACAAATGGCTAAGATAGCTCCCTTCACTATAGCTGTCAAAGCTGACTTTGGGATTTTATACATTTCTTTTGAAGTCGATATGATGTGATTATGCAAATGCTTGGCCATTAGAAGATCAGCACAATGCCTCAGATTTGTATCTGTATTTTAAAACATGCTCATTCATCATTTGACTCTCATATATATCATACATAGATCTATCTAGGTGGGAAGAGAGGGAGAAAGAGAGGATGCATTTCTGTGTATGCCTTCATACCTGACCACTGCGTGCTTTAACCTTCTGAAGGCCACTGAGCAGTGACTGGAAGAAGTACATTAGTCATTCTTTACACCACAGCAGTTGATTTTTGATTCCAGCGCATGGCACGTGAATAGTTCATATCTGTATAAAATTGAATCTTGATCATCGTAGTAAACCCAAAAGTCTGCTTCAGATGCAAGAAGTGTTTTGCTTCATGGACATTCTACTACATTCATTTAAAATCTACCTCTTCATTACAGGGAGCTTTCAGCAAGCATGATTATAAAGCTGGAAAAAAACAGGAAAACTGAGTTTTAAGTTGATTACAAGTAAATACTTCTTCAGCTTTCCTGTGGTATTTGTTTCCTTAATAGCAATATTCTTTGAAACATAAAATCAGAAAAGGTCAATAGAATAGCTGATTCTACCAACTATGCAGAGTGAGATTCTTTAGACACCCACAGTCATCACATTACATACGTAAATTTCAAGGAGCCAATATCCAATTTTCTGTGGTTTCTTTCTTCCCACACATGTCACACTTCAAATTCGTTTTGACAACTAAACAATGTTTCCTTTATTTCATTATAATTCCCTTACCTAGAGTCAAAGCTTCATGACAATTTCATAGAAAGAAACGTGAAAAGACTTTCTGGAAGATAGATTCCTTATTTTAAAGATTTCTCACAAAGATATGTTGGTAAACAATGCAGCTGCATGGCTTGTTGAAGGCAGTACCTAGCTCCTACCCAACCTCACTCACAAATCCCGTTAGACATCCAATTCTTATTACTATTATCATTCTATCTCTGTTTTAAGAAACCATACACCTTGTTTCTGTGTATTTTTTTTCTTGGAGCTGTGTTAATATTCTACCAGCATCATATACACTCTTAGTTTACTAAATGCTATGTAAAAAATCAGTTGCTGCTTGTGTAAGATATATTAACTCATAAATGGAATTTCTTTCACTGTTAAATCACATATACTTCAGAACAGGAATGCAGCCACCAGTTGTTAATGCGAACAACAAAGTGCATTAATTATTCACCAGCTGACTATCAGCCAGTGATAGCACAGAAACAGGAAGCTCACTAGAAGGAAACTGCAAAAAGGAACTGGCAACTGCCTTTTAATTCTAGGCGTGATGAGAAAAGCAGCCCAAGTCCCAGCATGACTCAGGAGTTACAGAATCACCTCGCTGTGTTTCCCACGAAGGATGCCCCACCATTCACTGACCAGGAAAGCCCAAGGGCCCTTCAGCCATTACCCTCCAACTCAGATGTCCACTCCATTAGGGGGTGTCTAGCAGGCATCTCCATAACCTGAACAGACGCAGGGAACTCAGGCCTACTCTTAGAGAAGGAAATGTGGATTTTCACTCGTCCCTCGGTGCTGTACAAAGAAGGCTAGAACTGGCCAGATATCTTCTGACCTCTGTTGATATAGCAAGACTGCTAAGAGATAGAAAGCAGGTATAAAAATGTCAATCTAGCGAGTGAGACATCAAGAGAACAGCCTTAACAATCTCAGCTGATAAACCCCTGCTTTTACGACAGGCAGAAACAACATTGTTGGTGCTTCCTCAGTGCCATGCTGTCCTGCTCACCATGTGGGAAGATCACATAATGAATCTCAAACCCAGGAGAGGAAGGAACCTTCTAAATCAAAATTAATTGCCTGCTCTCATAATCACTTCATCATAGAATCTGGTTTATATATGTTAATTGTACTTCATCTTAGAAGTACCTTGGCGTTTTCCTCCCACTTTAACTACCAGGCAGAACTTCTGGCATCTCCTTCCTCCGATCCTTGAGCAATCATCTGATTTCCAGCCCAAGTGTATGCATATGAAGGTGAATTGTTCTCGTGCCAATATTTTCCTTTCTATGAAGTAGATATTTTGTCTGTTGTTTCCTTCTTTAACACACTTGCGAAGAGCAAGCAAGCTACCTTTCTGCTTCACTTTGCTAGGCTAAACAAATGAAGCTATTTCATTGTGCTCTCTGCAGAGAGGTACTCCATCCCATCACTAATCCTTGGAGCCTTTTCTTACACCATTTCCAGCTGGAACTATATACTGACACAGAGACAAGAACAGCATGCAGTAATTTAAATGACATGTAGCATTGTCACATTGTGACCTTAGCAGTTTGCTCTCCCTTCTGGGAATACTTCTCCAGGTGCATGTAACCATTGCTTTTTTCAACCCACGTCACAGTGTAACTCACCCTAATCCTGTAACATGCTAATATATTTGAGTTCTCTGTGCTGTCATTTCCAATTGATTAGGTTGGATTTGTAAAAGAAATTCTTACTAGTTTTTGAAAGTACATCATCATCCTCTGCAGTATTCAATGCCACCTTCCATTATCCTCAGTCACAAAATTCTTCCTTTATGAAGTTCATTTATGCTAAGAACAACGACTTCATAATTCTGGGCTTTGCAATAATTTAATTATATTGTACCTGCTTTTTATTGCTGTTATTAAATAACAGTGATTCCAAGGCTGGCCAAGCTTGGAATCCAAGCTCCTCCCAGTCTAATTTTTCTCCTGGTAGAGCACGGTTTAAAAAATTCTTCAACCACCTGACATATTTTCCTCTTCTTTCTCTCTACCACAGCCTTCATAATTTTTCCCACAGGATCCATAGGAAATGGTTTACTGAAGTCAGTTTAAACAAAAATCCTATACATGGATAATATAATATATGAGAGGCAGATATGGTATAATTTACCTTTGGTAAATTCATTGTGTCTCTTTTATCCCATTTCATATCAATCTGCAGAGCTTTCTGTTTCATTGTTTTTAATGCCATCTTTTAACTTCTGTTTTAAAGCCCTGCATTCTGCTAAAGCTAGTACAAAAGACCCAGGACCGTTCTCACCTGCACTTTGAGAAGTGTATGCATATAAGAAGTTTCCTTTGAAGGACTGCCTATGTACCTAGTGCTTACCAAAAGCACACAACTCAATGTTACCATTTATTCATTCTGTAACACCTTGGTGAAGCCGTAACTGTCACACCCAGTTAGGATGGATCCAATTAGATCCTCCCACCAGTTTCTCAGTTTTTCACCCATTTTTTATGTGGGACATTAAAGCTTTCTACAGTGACACAATTCTCAATGTTCACTCAAACTATTTGGCAAAGTTCTTTACTCCCAACCCAAACCTGTACAAAACTTGCCCACATAGCTCACTGCTAACGCTTTCCCATTAGCTAACTGAGTGGTTTATTTCCAAACCACTTGTTTAAGCCACTCTATTCCTTTGCATTATTTCACAAACTCAATACCATAGAAAATAACTTAGCACTTTAATTTCTGTCCTTCCTGCCTAAAACACGTTCTTCAACAGTTGTGTTTCAGACACCACTGCTCATCCAGCTTGCCTTTAGAATCCCTACAGCACCTGGTGTCCAGTCACTGCTAAGTGCATCTTCAGCATTGGGGTCCACAGCACTCCTCAGTCCATCAACACTTCAGATGTTCTCAAAGCATCTGCTAGTTTTCTAGCCAGATTAGACAGTTCTCTCACCAGCCCTGCTGCACAGCTGACTGCTGTTATTACCACCATTATGCCTTTCCTAATTAATGCTCATAACGAGGCTGCATGCCGACATGGGCTTTGTCATAAATTCTCCTGAAGTTTCATTTTCTTTTAATGATAGATTACTGCATTTTGCATCTCCTTAGTTTCCACTTAAAGAGCAAAAGTGTTTTACATGATCACCAGTAGTTCACAGAATCACAGAATCACAGAATCACCCGGGTTGGAAGGGACCTCAAGGATCATGTAGTTCCAACCCCCCTGCCTAGCAGGGCCACCTAGATATCTATCTTAACACCCTCAGGTAAGTTGCCATAGTTGTCAGAGATTTTCTTTATATAATTTTCTTTTATAAAAAAAGAACTTACTGTCACTGTCGAGCTTGAAAAGCAAGTGACAGTCTGGCTGCTGAGGGTCAGCTGGGAGCCTGGGCGTTGAGTAATGCAGCCAATCCCCACTGGTGGCTCTGGGATCAAGATTTCATTCCTGCTGGTGATATATTCAAGCAGTAGAGCCACTGCAAGGTTCAGTGCTTGAGATCCAAGTACCGTTTAGTTGGCATCTGGTGGATCCTCACATTGTGTTCTTAAGTCCACCTTTGCAAATTCTCTTGGTATTTTAAATAATACTTGTACAGAAGTTCCTAGTAGTAGCTAATAGAAATGATTTGGGAAGAGATTGGATGAGAGAATATGATATAGGAAAAACTAATTCCTTTTCCTTGTGGACTTTGTACTAATTATTCTTCCCAGTGCAGACTTTAAAGGAGCAGAACTGAGGAGAAAATTTATGTCTGCTCCCCATTCGATCCTGGTTTATTACCACATGATAGAAGACCTTCGTTTTGAAGCAGTGTTTCTTCTTAGGAAGTAAAAGCAACAAAGTTACAGTAAAGGCTAAGGGCTGGAGTTGTTGAAGAAGTCTCATTTTTCTGTGATGTTTCATGACCCTTTTACCTTGCAGGACCCCATCAAACAACTCAGACTGTCAGGGGTGCGTTACACTGTGACTCTTACAGACACATTAGGAAAAAAAAAAGAAGTAAAGAAGGAAAGCTAATTGCAGGCTGCATGTCTTTCAGGAAACTATCTCTAGGTTAAAAAGAAAAGTCTGCTTTTGGGACAACTTCTGGAAATGAGTAAAGGTGTTAAAAGGAAATCTCGTTACAGAGACGTAGCCCTCTTGCCATTGAACTTCTCAAGCAAAATAATACGTTTGAAACCACCCAGGCTTAAGAGAGAAAATTCTGCAGCATCCACAGTCATGTTCTGTGACAGGTGTTCATCCTTATGTATGAAACTGCACAAAAGAAGAGGTTGGGAAAAGACATAGCCAGCTTCCTCCTTTGATCTGTTCTGCCACCTTCGTGAATCTACTCAAGTCTATATCAAAAAGGCTATCTGACAAAAGTTATGGTAACGTTTGGAAAGTGGTGTCATTAAATAAGAGAATTAAGAGTAATCAAAAGTTCTGCAAATTTCAAAGGTTCGTTTTAAATACTAACTGATGTTTTTATAAATAGGCTTCCATCTCTGTTGATTACAGCTTAGAAAGCTTTTGGCGTACAGAAACCATTTCACCCACTGCTCATATTCACTGCAGCTTAGCTTAGGAGAGCATGTCTGCAGGGAGAATTGAAAATGAGTGTGGTTGCCCTAAAACAAAATTAAGTAATACAAAAGGAATAGAGCTCTGGACTTAAAGCTTTCATCAGCTTAAAGTCTTACTTGTTAGGCAGTGATCAGAATGTAAGATTATTCCTTTCTCACCACAGTTAAAAAGATGCTCAAACTTGACTGTCAACAGAAGTCATACAAGAGCCATTTAAATGCAATTAGGAGCCAGAAACAACTGAGCAAAAGGAAAAAAAAAAAAAAAATCAAAACACCAAAGGGACCAAAACATTAGCCAAAGCCCTGCTAATTATAAGTCAGAGAGATTATACACTAAGATATGTCCCATCTGCAAGTCGTTTCAAGTCTTCCTACTCGTTTTGCATTTAATGTCAAGCTTCATGTTAGCTGTACAGCATCAAGATGCCACAGAGTGAGAACGCCATTGCAAGTCTGTAGCAAATAGAATATGCTGAGAAAACAAGGTTGCTGCCTCCCCAGAATATTCTGTGAGACAGCTTTGCTACCACCCCTTCCCAGGGAGTGTAAGAGATTATCTTGCCATCAGGTAGAGTTAGGTTCTGTAATGCATCCCTAAAATTGACTGTATTGCACTAGATGGCCAGAAGATTGCTTACTCTACCATAATTAGCACACAGAAATGTTATATCTCAGAAGAGTTTTGCGTTAGTCTGATGGTCACGGCCTACCACTGACATTTTTAGGGCACTGACTGGTTTTCTGACATTGTTATTCCACAGTGTCAGCATCCTACTGCAGGTATTAAATTTCTCTGGTAACGAAGAGATGTCTTGCTTATAAGATAAGGTCACATATGCAAAGAAATTGAGTATCTCAGATGATCTATTCCCAAATCTTTGAGAAAATCCCAAATGCAAATGCAAAGTTTTGAATCCCAAAACTTTGAGAAAAAACTGCATCCCAGGGAAATGACAGGATGTATATCTTTGGGTTTTATAATCCACCTCCCTTCCCAAGAGAAGAGGCAATAGCAGCTTGCACATCACTGGTACAGAGTAGTTACACCTGCACCAGAGCCAAAAGCATGAAGGAGGAAGTTGCATTAGTGCTGCTGCAGCAAGGTGTAGAAACATGGCAGAAAAGAGACCCATTTCTTTGGCAGGGTGTTTTTCATACTCATGGTGTTACAGTGCCGTTACGTCCTTGCGATTGCAGTAGTACCCATGTGGACAACAGCTCACACACAGCTTAGTCAATTAGAAGCTGTTTTATTTGGACAGAACACGTTAATATTGGCCAGGCCAGCATAAGGATAAGTCATCTTCTTACTTGTGTGAAACTGACCACGGTAAGGAGATTATATGAGCTTGGCAACGCGATAAGTCTCTGTGGGCTGAATAATTTCAGAGCCTTGGGAAGACTGAAAGCGTTTGTGCTGTTCTGAGTAGTGCAGAATGCAAAGATCTGCGAGCCAGAGCTGAGCATGCTACCTGCAGAACGAGGAGCAGAATAATCACATCCATGCAACGCTGTCTCACGGTTAATTACCCCGCTTGAAATTCACTGTAACCATTCGGAAGGAGGAAAAGCAACGCACGTTGCAAGGAATGGAAAATAAAAAATATGAAACAAATATACTGACAAAGAGCAGAACATCCACTCTGTCCATTCAGCAGCAATTCTATCTGAAAACTCCTCTTGCACCCTTGTTACTTTACATGATTTATTCGACTTTGTGAACAGAATAAAAGAGTTCTATGGCAGGCACCAAGATATTATTTTAGAAAGCCACGCACAAATGGCAGAATCAGCATCAGTGATTTGTGACTACCTCTGAAGAAATTAGAAATAATTGCAACCTTTCATTACAAAACCTGTCATTTGGTATCTGAAAGCAATTTGGTGTAAAACTAATCTTGACGACAGAGTCATTGCCAAACCTAATAATTTGCTGCATAAACTTTAAACCATATAATTGCTCAAGGTGCATGCGAGAATCTGCAACATTAACTGTTACTGCATCAAAACCCAATCACATGGCCTTTAATTCAACCAAGACTGTAAGGATCAGGCCTACATTTGTTGGGTGTTTTTCCCTCTTTGAACATAATACGGGTTAATATGAATTTAAATTTCATGTCAAAAATCCATCAGAGAAAGCTCTAACAGCATTTCCATTTTGCAGGCTTATTTTGGGCTACTCACAAGAAACACACCAAATTCACAAGCATTGCTCTGACTGCATTTCAGGTTTTGGCAAACAGACACCAACTGCATTCAGTAAGGCATCAACAACAAAAAACCTAACTAGACAAAGTTTAAAATCCATTACTATTTATCACCAATCCCCTCAAAGCCGACGGGTTTTTCAACATGCAGAAGGCAGACAAGCAGACCAAGCACCCGTGCCACAGCACACGTACCAGCCGTGCCTGGTTTGTTCAGCCCTTCATTTCTCAGCAGCTGCCTAGTTAGAACAGCCTGCTGTAAGAGAGACCAACCTCTTTTATTTTCTTTTTCCTCTAGAAGAGTTCCTGCCTCATTTGCAACTAAATGAAACTTTTTTAAAATCCATTCTGTAAAGATTGTTTTATATCATAAAATACCACAGGTCTGGCCCTGCACCAGTTTATTGCAAACTGCATGCATGTAGCACGTGCCACTACTGTCTGTCACAGAATTGATTTCAAAGCTCCACTTGCAGCCTACTGTCATTATAAAATAATTATCATATGCATGAATTTGTAAGATGCGTATATGTGGGCACCCTTTTATCTTCGTTTTGATTCAAGGATTTGGAGAGCAAGATAAAGAGGCAAGGAATTTAAGATGCTCCCACGACATGTGAAAATAAAGTTCAAGCTGTAGCACAGAGCAAAGCGTTATTGGAAGGGAGAAAAGAATTCTGTCCTTTCAACAACCATGTGTTGAAAGCTGCCCAAATGGTGAGAGGTATTTCAGAAAGTTTATTTTAGGTAAAAGAAAGCTTTTCAAGGAAGTGGTAACATGGGTTTACACGTTACAAGAGGTTGCTTTCCAAAGAAAAGCAGAATCGTTTTCCTTCTGCATGTCTCTCCAAGGAATTCTTTTCTAGGAAAAAGGTACAAGGAAATGCCACCCAATGGGCAGCACATCCACATGTGTGTGTGTGAATTTAAATTCCTAGGAAAACACAAAGCTGCAAACTTGTTTCCCTAAACCATAAAATCACTAAATGGAAAATAATAATAATAAAACCAAGAAAAAAAACCCTCTCCTTAAAAAAATTTCCCAGCACACATTCGCACACAAAAGCATAAAGATTCCTTACAACACTGTTTATTCCTCTACTTTTCAAAAGGCCTTAGAAGATGAAACGTTAAAATTCATTCTCTCTGTTTTACCCTAAGTCAAGTAGCTGCATCTTAAGCACTAAATATGTGCTGTGAACTTAAGTGATCTCAGAAGCTAACCACACTTATTCCTCGTTTTCTCCACCTGTCTTGGGCACAGCTCCGCAGAAACCCGAAGCCAGGCACGCAAACCTACAGTGGAGCCTTTTGTACTGCACAATGCACTCCTCCTCCAGCCTTCAAGCTACTGGCTCTGAAAGAGACTGCCCTCTGAAAGGGTGCTAAGTAACTCACACACAGCGCATGTAATCAGTTGAGTGCTTACAAGAGTGACACAGCCCGTTCCATTCTGAATGAATATGAGTCAGCCTCATGTCTAAATATGCTCAAACCTACGTCTGGTCGGTTGATAACCGTCATTTCTGCTTGAACCCTTTGCTGGGGATGAAGAGGAGGGGAGAGGAGTTACCATAGAAAATGTCTGCTTAGGTAGCAACGAAGCCACGAGTGAGGAAATTTACAAAGTATTTCTGAAGGAAAAATTGGAAATAATTGGAAAATTAATTTGACTAACAGAGCTATAGCAACTACCATTAAGGACTAAGTCCCTGGAGGAAAAAGGAGTAATTTTTTACATACTGAAGGTATCTCTAGTTTCAACTAACAGATGGAAGGGATATAATTTCTCTTCAGCATTTCCAGTGCAAGCAACCTGTACACACAGCCAGGCATCCACATCACCGCAAAGTTATCCCAGCTAGTCCAAACAAGTTCTTTTATTGATCTAAAGCAGTGAATGCTTGAGCCTGCGTGGAAAAACAACAAGGGGAAAAATCCACGTACGACAAAAACAAATTCATTTGTTTCAGTATTTGTTAAAGCTCATCAAAAGTCACTTCAATAAATTTCATGTGAAAGTGGAAGGCTTCAACCATTTTCCCCTTTATCAAATGGTCCAAGTATTCCAAGGTACAAATGGTGGAAGCAATAAAAATTACCAAAAAGCTCCAGTACATAATTCAGGTTTATCTCATTAAAGCTATACAAAGAAATTATTTTACCCCCTTAAAACAGCGTTGTGAATGTAATAGGCTCGGTGAGGAAGGTCTGGGTTATGGGAGTAGTAATAATAATATGGGTTATGGGAATAGTAATAAATAAGCTAGTGCTTCTCTATGAGAAAATAAGAATCATAGACTCATTTGAGTTGGAAGAGACCTTTAAAGGTCATCTAGCCCAGGTCTGCTGCAATGAACAGGGAGACCTACAGCTCGACCAGGTGCTCAGAGCCCCGTCCAGCCTGACCTGGAATGTCTCCAGGGACGGGGCTCCCACTTCCTGCTTGTGGTGGTGATGGATCAATCACTATTTGTGGCTTCACTGTGATTACAGATCAAATGCACACGACATCGTCACCAAGTATTGAAGAGATAAGCTTAAAAACCCAAGGTCATTAGAATAAAAATTAGTCATCCTCCTGTGCAATCCGGAACATATTACATATCAAAGATACATCAGAAAGTTTGGCTTCTATTCATCTTTACGGCTAGGAGAAGAGATTCTTGAAAACCCATCTGTAACTTTTGCCAGACGAAGCTAAATAAATGCACGGCCCTTGGGAGGTAAAGCAGTTAAAGCACACTGACTGGCCTCTGAGGAACTTTCTGACTCCCTTTCTGAATTGTGGAGAGACGGCACCGCTTGCACACGCAATGAAACAACCTCTTTCCCACCATTTAAAATGCTGCAAGTTTGCAGCAGAACAGCTGATATCACACGGCACGTAATGAGAAATGGGAGGTATCTGACAGAATGATCAGCACGACCTGCTGCTATCTTTACATTACCGTTTGCATTTACACAACTGCTTCACATGCACAGCTCTAATCTTGCCCTCTTGCAGATGAAAGGCTCATGTTTTTTACTGACAGACATTGGTTTCCACCACCTTCACTTAGTGCCACACACATCGTGTTTTGTTTTCTGTCACTCAATTTCAATTTTTGAGTATCGTTCCCTTCCTAAAATAACACCTTATTGCACTCCATCCCAAAACTAAGCTTCTGTTGTTTTACAAATATGGTGTTGTATCCAACTCTGTATACAGCCAATGACAGCTTAATAATTCCTTTTCTGAAACAAAATCCTTTATTTAACCATATTTTTAAACTTCATCTTACACGCATTTTGCAATTACACATAAAATCAAAAAGAATCTTTACAGGGAAAAGGTAGTAAAATCCAGACGGAATTTTCCCATTTCTTTTCAACTTGGCAAAGATTAGCAATCAACTTCCAGATTTAATTAGATTTTCCCTGTCCCTTCGTGTGGAATTTAAGCATGCTGTTTGTGTTAAATTGGTATCAGTGGACTCTGGCTCTCTAGACTCCAGAGCAGGATGACTATTTGCTAGCGCATGTAACAACAGCTTGATTTTAAGCAAAGCTCCCTTTCATGCTCCTGAAGATTAAAAATGGTTAACAGGTTTTGGATGGTCAATCACAGTAAGATGAATTTTACTTCAGTCAGGACTGGCATGTGTGCACAGTGCAGTTCAGTGTACGAAATCTAAGTTCTTTTTCACCCTAAACAATATAACTACTCCACTAACTCTTGTCACTGTGTAAATCTTTTCATTTCATTGTATAATTTTTTCTTTTCATTGCATAAACTTTGAAATATCACATCAAATATTTCTTCACTGTTACTAATCACGGAGAACATAAATTCAGGGAAGGATTGTGCAAAGGCATGACAAAATGGAGATACCTGCAAAGATGAAGGTGGTCTCTTGTATTCCAAAATTGCAGCAGTTCCTTCCCTGCAATGGTTCTGTTTCACAGATGAACTTCAGTTGCCAGTGCTAGCAGAAACAGGCTTCAAAGTTTTTACAGAACTTCAGAACCTAAAAAAAAAAAAAAAGAGAGAAGAAAACACATTTCTCTTGCATCTGGGTAAGATTATATTTGCATCACTTAAGATTCCGGTGGAAAAAAAGCACACAGAAACCAAAAGTTCAGTTAGTAAAAGCAGCCTCAAATTATCTGTTACACAAATATTGAAGTTATTCAACCTAAACTCCTGGCAGTCCACTATAATTGCTTCTTTTATATCTGGCATTGCGCTCCAACTGCTGAATTCCTTAGCTTCCAAGAGCAGACTTACAGAGATGCTGTGCTGTTTGATTTGGCACTATTCATAGGCCTTGGCAGATGATCAAATAGAGGGCACAGAAGAGCAGGAAAAGCCTTAAGAAACTGTCTGGGCTGCTGTCGTTACTGCCTCCATAGAGAGAAAACTTACTGGTAAGCACAAAGTAGCTGTTTGCATTCCTCCAGTTTTAATTTATACTGTTTCTATTATCTATCTGGACAAAAGAAAGATCAGCATTTCTTCAACAGGGAGCAACTGGCATCTAGCTTAAAGTTGCATCTGTTCACAACTGGTAGAAAATTTATTTTTTCCTTTTTGCAATATTCTGGAATACATGACTCACTAATGTTACGTAGTAACTGAAAACTCAAGGCAAAACTGTTACCAAAAAGGCAGCAGGAAGGAAAGTGGACTTCGAAACAAAACAAAAACAACAAAGCAATTTATGAAACGCATGAAAAGATTAAAACTGCAAATTTAAAACATTACTGCTATAAATATCCAAGGGACATAAAACTGCATTTCTGCATCAGCCGTAGCTACAGAGCAGCATTCTGAACTTCAAGAGGAGCCAGTAACAACTTGGAGAGTCCTGAAAAGCCGCCAAGAAATCTCTGCTGACAGAGGATACCTGGGGGCTGGGGGAGGATGTCCAAGTAAACCAGAGGCAGGAGCAAACAATCCCACGAACCTCCCCTGTGACTGGAAATTCACGGAAAAGCAGTGCATGTAAACAGGAATCACCAAATACTGATGCAATCACAGAGGTTTTCCCACGCAGCTTTCCATCCCCCTAAGCTCAGGCTCTCTGGTGACAGCAGAGCCACTTGCCCGCAGCCTGGCTCTCCTGTGCCTTGCAGCACTGAGCCAAGTCGCAGCCACATCTGCCTCTCCACTGCCAACAGGAACTCTGCCGAACATGCACGGCCTTAAGATGCCTCCACTGCTGCTGAGCAGAGATCCAGCAGGAGCTGGGAGGAGAAGGAAGGCTGGAGACTCCAAGGGAACGAACGCCTCAAGCGCTTTAACTCCTATTCAGATTTCTGCTTGGAGCGCTGCCAGGTTACCAGGGAAGCAAGTCACACAGAGCAGCTGCTGCCCAGTCATGATCTCCTCTCTCCTCAGCCTTCCTCCACGTGCCACCAGATCTGAGGCCACAAGCTGGGGCTCCTTAGGGCCCCCACAGCACAATGAGTCACAGCTCTTTCTTTGGCGACAGCTTTGGCTGTGTTTCCCCTCCACTCCGCACTGCAATTGGAAAAAAACACATTGTGCCTGGGACTGCTGGGTGACGCTGTGCGCTGCCCCTAGGGGAACAGGCAGGGGGGCTGAAACCCCAAATGAGCTTTTTGGGTTGTGCAAAATACGCGCAGGTTCTGTGAGCTCAATGTTTATCCCCCTCTCACTCCCCCCTCCCCAGGGTCCAACCATAGAGCTCTGCATCAGCTTTGGGCACGTGGAATTACACTTCTCACAGAGCCATCTCACCGTCCTCATTGTGCAGGATTTGCAGACTACTTCCCCCTTCCTCCCCACATGCCACCCTTGTCGTGTCCTGTCTGGGGACAGACCTTCTACCTTAGCCAGCACAAACACACAAACGGAGCATCTTCATCTCTGTGTGCCGTGACTGTGATGGTGTTTCTGGTTAACCGTGTGATCAGATTTGCCACATTACACAAACTGGAGTGAAAATTCCTCAAGTCAGATGCTTTGCCTCATGGCCCTTCTAAATTAGAAGTGCAAGCCTGAAGGTTCTACTGCTAAAAACTCGGCTGCATGTGTACCTGTACAGGTGCGTTAAAGTTCTGTTTCTAACAATTCTATTATTATTATCATTTATTTATTTATTTTAAAGTGCACGAATGTTTTAATATACTGCTTTGATGGATATTCTCGTGACAGTTCAAATAAAGAATCTGTTTGCAGTATGCAGCTTTTTACTTATTTCCTTCAGCCTCTCAGAGTACACTTAGTGGTTTCACTGCTCTCAAATAAAATGACCAAAGTGAGCAGCATCCAGGAGCAGTGTATGTCTCTACACTCACTGTGGACAGAAAAAAAATCATTTAGTGGCCAAATTCCAGTTACAGTTATGGTCCCTTAACGAAATTACACCTTAATGAAATTGACCTACTTATACATTAAGACTGCTGTACCTAAAATATAACACAGATGGAAACATATTCTTTGTCATTTTATCTGCAATTTGTGATATTGATTTTAACCTCAGATCAGACCTTGATCTAACTAAGTGCACCGTGAATCCAAAAGTGCTGACCTCCAGACCAAGCAGTTCACCACTACGAGCACCAGCAGAGCGCTGTATGAGGGATGCAATCCCATCTCAGTTCACGTTGGTTCAAAGAGTAATTCTGCAGCATGCAACCTGCTTGGCCTGAAAGCTGCCCAAGAGTGCTCGGTAATACAGAGCAATGCCTCCTCCTTCTCTAGATCCAGAGGGTATTGTGAAATCAAAAATTAGGGGGAAAAAAATGACAGAAGTTGGGCTGCTAGTTTGCAAACTAACTAACAAACAAATCAAACAGCTTTACAGCAATGGAAGTTATAAGGCTAGAGTATCTTCATTAAAACATACTGAAGCACTCCACCTCCTAATCACAAGGTCTTCTTGCTCTGATTTAGACATCCTTGACAGATTTATTCATTGCACCGTGTAAGCATAGGAAGTCTCATAGATTTCTAATATTCTAAAATTTTCTCTGTACAAATTCACTTATACTAAGTAAATCCTAGCCCTCTGATGGGTATTAAGGTACCTAGTAAACCCAGAAGGAAACAGGCACCTAAATGCTCCAGCTAACTGAAGGTAACGCTGTCTCACTGCCTCAGAGAAGGTCTGGGAGAAGGAAGCACTGAAAAGACTGCATTACCAAACGAGACAAGACCACCTAAATAATGGCGATGAGCCTCAGGGACCAGTGGAACATGGGCACAGGTAAGCCCAGGCACTGTTGTGGGCTTGCTAGTTGTAGTGAAAGCCATTTTTTAAAGTAACTTATTGCCAGCAACAGGATTTTATAAAAAGCATCTGCGATTCCAGCTCTCCTATAGGCAGAGGAGGCAGATTCTTTAATTCTCCTTTATGCCTTGAAGAAGATTTCCATGAGGAACTACTAGAGTTTCTGTAACTGAAATATCCCCCCTTTATAGAGTTGACTCCACATTTAAACTGTGGAGCAAATGAAACGTAGTGGGCCTTTTTAATCCAAGAGAGCCCCTTTACGTGACTAGAAAGAAGACGGTCTTCAGACTTATCTTCTCTTCAATCTCATAGGCACTTCTAAACTTTGCCCGTCTTCCTTCTTGTAGAAGTGAAGAAGGAAACAGGTCTCATTGTCTGTGCGTTACTTTACATGAAATATTTGAAATAGCAGATAGGAAGAACAACAGGAAGCAGAGCCAAGTGCTCTGCAGTACTATTTACCTTCACTTTTAAAGAACAGTTTAAAAAGAAAAAAGAAAAAGCCCCTGACATCATCAATATGATGTTAACATCATCAATACGATGTTTACCAGTGACACAACTGATTTACTGGAACAGAAATCTGCAAGGAACCACGATTCTGTTTTCCAAACCACCAGTAATTCCTGTAAGAAAGCAGGACACCACAACTGCAACAAATCTAACAGCATTACCCAAGTAGTCAAGGAATGGAGAGGACACAGTTATAAAGAAGAGCTGAAATTAATTCACTGGATGTCCCTGGACCCTACTGAACAGCAGTAAACTTAGCAGAAACTTTCAAAATGTCAAACGTGAAAGAGCATGCTCATTTTTAACTTAGCACATGACCTTCAACCACTCATTTTCCCTTTGGCCCATCACTTAGGGGTTTTGTTTACCTGTGCATTACAGTGTTGCATGGAATTAACATGGGTTAAGAGAGTTGAGGTGCTGGAAGGAGCTCGGTGCTCATTACAGACTTGTGTGCTTGGCTTTGTGTGTCTGATCTCAGGATAGAGTGCTAGAAAAAGAAACTGCCTTCTATTTCCCACTACAGAATGCCAAGAGTGCAAAATGCTAATGTTTTTGAGATAAGATTTTAGAATAAAAATTTAACATTTCTATTCAGTAAATGATTTTTAAAAGCTGAAGTTAGAGAATGCTACATAAAAGAAACGGGGAAAAAAGGAAAAGATGCACATTCCATGGCAAGAAATGACAACTGTCAGCCATTTTCACAGTTCTGTAGCAGTTTCTTTCCTAATAATTCATAATAATTCATGTTTTGACAGGACGGCACAGCATTTCTTGGGCCATACTCCCTTAAGACAAGCACAACTTTTTTAGCAGAGAATTCTAACCTCTAATAAGACTCGTTCCCTAAATATGGCAAAGGAAAATATAGCACAGAAAATCAAAGGAGATAGCCTAACGAGCAAAACACAGAGCACTCCAAACAGATGACACAGAAGAAGATTTTAGATCTGCATCAAATATATGAGCAATTCACACATGATTTCTACAAAAAGCAGCCACTACTGTATCTCTACCAGCACACAGAACCAAAAGAGCTTTGTCCCCAGTTTTAACGGAAATATTTACAGATGAGAAAGCTCCAGAAGGAAAGCCTATGTTTAGACAGAAACCAAGAAAAAAAATAAAGAACATTTCTTGCACAGTACCCATGCCACTGTGTCTGTGCTTCAGAAAGTCTGCTCGCAGCTCCAGAATACAAGTGCTTACCACTTTCCCCCACAATCTCCTCTAGAAAGCCCACAGCTACAGGGAAAGCAACAAAGCCTGAGAAAGAAAGCAGCAAAAAATACATCCCAGGGTAGTTTAGCTATTTCAGGAGCACACATGCCCTTCAGATCAGCACAGCGGTAGCCTTAAACACAGCACGCAATTGTTGAGTGAGATATTCAAATCCTCCCTTTCCTCAACACTTAACACTTTGCAGAAGATTAGCATGCAGTAAAGTATAAGCATGTGCACCTCAGTATTGTGTATACAATGTACACTGTGTATATTCTAAGCAAATATTGCTAACATGATGGATCGTTTTTTTACATCTGTTAATCTGCCCTTAGCCTGAGAGCCCTGTAAGACACAGGCAGGACCTTTCTGGAAAGCGTCCAGCCGTCCCCATCTAAATAACAACTTTTGCTTAGTAAGAATTAATTAGATTGTACCAAAGCACAGCAAACAACAGAAGTGCTCTGGCTTGATTTCACAGAGATGTATTGCAGTGAAACTCTGAAATAAATGATAATGCCAAAGGAAAAATTCTTCACTGTTGTCAAACTGTTCAGAAAGCATTAACATGGTTCATTCATTTTCAGCTGCAATACCACGTTGAAAACATAGTTTTGCTGGTCTGCAGCTGATTGATGTACATTACTCATATCAGGCTAATAGCACTTTATTTTCCAACGGTAGCAAGTAATGAGCGACCTTGAGTGCATATTGTTTTGCTGAAAGGTTTTGTTGCTCCGCGTACTCTCTGAGCACCCCCAAGGAAATGAGGGTCCTGTATTGGTGTTTTTCAGCAAACCTCATTTCTTTCATGGCTTTCTGTAAAAGAATTTGATACAGGGATAGAAGCTAACTTCAGTGAGTAAATGAAATATTGATCCACGCTACTCTGGCCTTGCCTTCACCTTGTCCCTGGGCTGTGAGTTACTGACTTTTCCGTTTTGGCTGTAATAGGAATTATTACAACAGGCCTGTGCGAGTAATTACTTGGCATGGCAAAAAGGAGGGTCCATCATATATTTCTGTAGAGACGTTAGTTTCCATCAGCCCAGCAGTCTGCTTTTTTGGCCCTGTCTTTCCCACTCTTGATTCAATTCTTTTAACCATCATTAATCAAGTTCCTTGTCAGTAGAAGTTTATCAAAAGTATTAAGTGAGCAAGGTTGCATGGCCTCTTCTAAAAAAAGAAAGAAAGAAAGAAAGAAAGGAAAGCTAAGAAAAAGAAGCACCAATGCAGGGCAGTAAATTTCAAAATATGGAAGGCTGGCTCCATGATATATACGAGTGTCTCTTGAGCTGGAACGAGCAGTTTGTTTTAGTGATAGATATTGTAGCTTGAGCCGTGATAGAATCCTTCTCAAGTTTATATGTCATAGACTATCGTT
Organism: Tympanuchus pallidicinctus; assembly: GCF_026119805.1. Classification (NCBI taxonomy): domain Eukaryota; kingdom Metazoa; phylum Chordata; class Aves; order Galliformes; family Phasianidae; genus Tympanuchus; species Tympanuchus pallidicinctus. Next base: position 1,405,346 of record NW_026294747.1, read on the forward strand.
TATGAGAGACCGTGTGTTTCTAAATGGTGAAGGTCATGGCTGTTGGCAAAAGTAAAAGCAGTGGTGATTCATTAAAAATAGTTAATAGGGCCTGCTGCTGACAGGGATGAATAGCAACACGCTGCTTTTTCAACCCACAAGCAACCAGTTCAGGCAATGTTTCTTCCGTGTTTTCCACCACTCCTGATTGCCAGACAGCTGTGAACATACATAGAGACGTGAGCAAGATTGCTTCCACCCTGCTGATAATAGATGCAGGACGGGTTTCCAGCGTGAATGACACCGCTAGACACAGATTTTCCAATCAACAGCACAGGCAGGCTGACTAAACATTCACCTCCCAGCGACTCTTCACTGATCAATGAGTTTGGGCTGCACTCTGAATTCCTAGCAGCCAAACACACTGCTGAGCAGAACTGCTGGGATCCCAGCCTCCAGCTTTTGCATTAATGAATGTCCCACTAGAGCCTATCTAACACCCATGGAAGCTTTGCTGACATGAAGGACACTCAGATGGGACCTCATGGCACTGGTGTGGCTAATGTACCAAGGATTGTTATTATAGGCTTGATCAGGAAGCTGTAATTTCCCAATATCCTTAAGATATTTTTGTTCCATTTGGAAAATAAACTCTTAAAATGCAGCTACACATGTAAGATTGGTTGTTGTGGTGCTGTTTAGGTACTCCTATAGGTATTATCATTATTTGCTTCGTTTTTTAAACACAAACAACATCATTGAAATATCAGCATTCAAAGTTTTAGTCTGCCTACAAAAGTTTACAAATATACTCAATATATTTTGCCAAACTGATTTGGGACTACATTTCAAAACAAGAGTTTGGTGACTGTTCTCTCAGGCTGCTCATGTTTTGGTGAGTTTTTAATGCAGCAGAGGACTCTACTACTACGACAGAGACAGTACTAATTAAAAATAAATAAATCAGAACATCAAATCATATAGAGAGAACAAGAGAAAATTCCAAAATCTGTTTTGTCAGCTAGAGGACCCATACCACCTTGAGTATAAACTGGCGTAATTGCACTGAAGCCACCAAACCTAAAGGACTTGCTAAAATGAAATGACAATTTCTGGCCCTTCAGCTTCAGCCAAACACACACAGGCTGCAGCCCTGACAGATCCTTATACTGAACAGAGCAGAGGCAGACGAATCTCTCTCATCAACCCCACTGCAGCAATTATATGTTGCAGTAATGTTTGTTGAGCCCATTTTAAGTGACTGACCAGGCAGACTGGAAAGCTGGAGAAAGAGATGGTCCACATGTTATGGTTCATATTTTATTTTCTGCCTTTGCTAACAAAACGTTTTGTTCTGTGCCTCGTGGCATTCCTCCTTCTCTGCCTTCCAACCTGGCTAATATGAGCACAAAGGCTGGGGAGGCCGGGGGATGGGAAGGGTCTCCTTTATTTTAAGAAAAAAGTGTTTATCATTCAGCTCAAGTAGTTTCCTCCATGATCTCTGTCTCAACTATTTAGAGAGATCCCATTCTTATCAGATTTTGAAGCACTATGATTAACAACTTCCTTAGGAGCTGACAGTGATCTGCTTGAGTGGATGCACGCTGGAGCACTCACAACAGAAAGAAGAAAAGAGAAAAAGAAATTTTCTGAATAATCAAAAATAGTAACAAAGAGAGAGAAAGAGTGAATCCATTAAGGCTCAGTTAATTCTGCCATCTCCAGTCCTTTGTTCATCCCCTGATACATATGTTCTACAGCTGCCCAGATCAGAACTGAAATCCCGTAATTACACAAACCCCTTCACTTTCCTTCCCTTCATTTTACTGTAGAAATATTTGATTTTTCCTTACTTGCTAGCCTGAAAGAAATAAGAGAAATGTTTATTTTAGGCTCGCTGGGACAAAGCTCCATTCTGTCAAGATTATGATCTTTTATTGAAAGGAGTTTCATCTCAGATTTTACTACTTCAAGCAATCTCTCTGCAGATGTTGGGCCCAAGGGAAAGCAACACCAGCCCCTAAGCTAAACTGGAGAGAGTGAGAAATGTTTGATTACTAAATAGGAAGGTGAGATATCTGCTGTGATTAATTTAATGCTTAGATGTTGATGCTTCTACAAAAGCATCGGTTACTCTAATATAGTCATCTTAAGAAAGACAGTCTGCAGTGGTTACAAATTGACTTTTTATGGAGAAAATAAGACTGTTCCTAACCTATTGCACCGATATTATATTTTGTTAATATTTTATGAAATAAAAGTCCTCCCATTAAGAGTGGCAAATTGCTTTATAATTATAGCACTTCAAACACTAGAATGACTACTTCATTTTATGGAAAACAGCTCAAAATACAATTTCATTATTATCCAGCATCTTTTCGTCCTTCTGAAGGTTTCAACAGTAAGAGCTGTTATATGCATCTTAGATCCTTCCTTTTCCAAGTATCAGTTCAGTTAAAATAAAATTATGGCTTCCACTCCATGTTGCACCCCTAATTAACTATTGCTAATGAAATAGTTCTTTACAGTGAGCCTCTGTAAACACGTCTAATTAAGTGGGTGAAGAACAATAAAGTATGGGACCCTTTAACTTCTGCATCTCCAGGCTGACTTACACACTAGATGAGCACTGATAACTCAGGCAGTTTAGAAACAGATCTAGTTAAACCTTGGCAACTTCCTGGTGCAGTGTCTCTTAAAATAGTTTAAGAGAACCTTGAATTGATTTAGCTTGATGTGGTTTATAGACATGAATTGGTTTCTAAATCAATTTACTGAAAATTGGTATTCAAGTTGTATTCAGACAGCCTCCAAGCCAACCATACTGATCTCAGTCTGAATCCGCACACTTCTGCAGCTCTCAGATGAGACCTAAGTTGCAGTATCAAATATTTATTATTTCTTTTTTACATCATTCTTCCTTGAACATTTGGTACAACCAAAAAATTCTTCTGGAAAGCATCATTAGTCTGGTGTATGTGCAGCCATCTTCTCCTCTACATGCACAAACAGGGGCAGTTTGGGCGCTCAGCGGCGATCTGATTTGCAGCGAAGGGCTCTGCTTGCCTGCAGGCAGATCATCACTGCCACACCATCAGTGTTACACTCCCTGCACCGCAAATGAAAGCTCAGCTGACTCATGGCACTGGAAGTGTTGTCAATAAAATATTTCAATTCTAGAATTGAAATTAATTCAATTCATTTAAACATACCCTAACTTAATACGTCAAGATGCATAAAGAGCTATCAAACAAAATTATTTTATAAATAATAATAATAAAGCCCCATTTCCTCATCTGCAAGGACTTTGTGGAATGACGTCTACAGACAATACCAACTCCAAACTCACAAAGCAACAGTAAAAAGGCAGTAAAAACTCAGTCCCACACAGAGGTACTTCTAACTAGCCTCTTGAAAAGCAGCTATGCCTGAAATTTAGCCTTTGGGTTCTGAAGTCTGAGCCAACTTAAATGTCAAAGTTGGAACGATGAACTGATTTTCCTTACATAAGCACAAGTCCTAAGGACTGGAAAAGGATCAAAATCTAATTCTTCAGTACAGTGAACCCCCTCCAAACTCTACGATCCCTCTATATATTTAGCTTTCTCTCTATAAGCATAGAAGCTATAAGCTTTACATTTCTCCTGTCTCTTCTTTTAAGCACTCCTGCAGCACCTCATCCTAAAGCTTGTTTGGCAGGTTTTGTTTCTAAGTTCAGTGCCTGGGAAGGTGCAGGATGTCTGCCATTTCCTCCATAGGAGAGCAATGTCCGTGCACCGCATACATTTAATGCAACTTGGCATCGATTTGTCAAGATGGGAACACAAGTTGCCTTTAAGTCTCCTACTACAATTACCAATTATGAATTTCAGCCCTTCATTGCCAGTTTATCACACAGAAATACTTGGTTTGTCTAAAAAGGTAAAGCCTCCCTGTGGCTCCACTTGGGAGGTTAGAGACTGAAGAAAACACGCCATTATTTCTGCTGTGAAACTGGTCTACAGAATGGATTTTCATTAAAATAAATTTCTGAGTTTTTAAAAAATGGAAACCAAACATCAGACTAAATAGATGAAAAATGAGGTACATCTTTCTGCTCTCTCTGTCTCTCTCTATAGTTAAAATGCAGCCAGGGCTTTCTTTTAAAACGAGTAACCAACATGCTGCTCACTCCGGATTTTATGAGGCTATTCTTCCATGATATTTAATTATTAAATATTCACCCAAAGGCACAAGTAAAAAATATTCCAGGGTGAAATTATTCATGTCCTAATTTTTGCCTGCCATAGTTTGCAAGTCTCCATTTTAAGAGACCTTATAGCAGAAGCGTGAGGGGTGTTGACAGGGAACTCAAAGCATAAAGGTGGCAAGTAAAGCTGAGATAATGCGCAGACATTGCTAGGGAACTTGCCTTTCTGTGCGCTTGAAGTGAGTCACGCAAGGCATCGCTTATTTAAGGAGCTTGCTACCTTGGTGGGCAGATTCCACTTAGTTTTTGATACCGGCGCTTCAAGATCCCTCTCTACTGGGCACTGAAGGGATACTAATGAAAGAAAATTAATGAAGGAAAATGTGCCTGCCACTGAACTAGAATCTGACCCACATATGAATGAGTACTTTGGTCTAAATAGACTCCTACCAAGACAGTTCCATGTTGCTTTAAAAGACTGGAACAAGAGCACCTGGAGATTTCAACAGGACTTTCCCACCCTGTAGGAAAAGGCTTTGGCACCGTGGCACTGGCTGAGAGGAAATGGGGGGCCAGGGCTGGTTCTCTGGCCTTGCTCCAGTTCGCACCCCCTCACCTGGCATCTGAAATCTGGGATGACATCACTGAAACACGAGCCCAGACCTTTCCCTCATTTCCAAACTCTGTTACATATTATAGTTTTACACATAAGGGCCTTTCAATGATTTCTGTGCTGGCCTCATACCAATATAAGCACCGGCAAGAAATTAGAAATGTTTTTCAAGGGAATTACTAACCGCATAAGTGTTCTGAGATACACCAAAATCATTCACTGATTCGAGTTACCCTTTCAGCCTCTTACTGGCTGACACAACATCGCCAAGGTTTACAGAACATCTTGACCGATTTTAAACAAAAAGGCTCAGGCGCACACGTAGCAGCCAGCAGTCAGGCGTAGGTTAAACAGTCCGACATTTTTCTCTTTGCCTTCCCTTTTCCGCACTCAGGCATCACGCTGCCAATGGCTAAAATGGCCGCTGCTGAGAGCCTGACTCCAGCAGTGCGAGGAACAGGAGCAGCAGCGTCACCAAACTCAGCCAAGCCTCCCTTTACGCCTATGCTCTGCATGACTTGTGCGCCATTACAAGAAACTTGGGCATCTCTTTAAAGATGATTATGTAGAAGTAAGATGTAGATGCAACAGCCGCACTCCCAAGTAAATATTTGTACTTTTGGGTAGCTAACAATCCATCAGAGCCTGCAGGGTTTTTCTGCCCCTTCTGGTTCCTGTTCTCATTAAAATATTTTTTAATGAAAATGTCATTGGCATGTCACATCATTTCACCCACAGTCAACTCTCAGATGCTCATTATGCTTATTCTTGAGACAAATGTTGGATTAAGAACAAAAAATGCTTTCCCCTTAGGAGAACCAGGATAGTATCAAAAACTAAAATATAAACCACCCCAACAGCAAAACCCATTTGAGGTCACTGTTTCAAGTGTTCTCATATCAATTAATTTCCCTTGCATTGCAAATTCACTTTGTTGTGTTATCTTTTCAGTATACATCTGCATTTGGAAAACAGCCTTTACTTAATATACCAGAACAAGACCACCGAATTCCAAAAGCAAAGAGGCTGAAATTAGAGAAAATTTCATTAAACATTAACCAGAGTGAGATGCAGAAAAATGTAGTCGCAGAATAGAAATACTTGTAAGAAATCAAAGGCCTGTAGGTCTAATGCAGCTGGCTAGTGCTCTCAACCTGACTGGTTAATTGATGTTTTTCAAATGATCATCACTCCTAAATGCATCTCCACAGCCATTATTAATTTCTAGATATAATTATTAACACACATACATACACATTCTTTCTAATCCAAAGAGTCACAGAGCAGAATTGAAAGCACAGCAGGGCAAACATCAGAAGCAAGCAGCCCTTGGAGCACAGAGCTGTAGCCAAAGTTCATCAGCCAGAGGGAATCCAGCTAAGCCTCGAAACCAAAATGTCACTTGCTTCTTCTACCAACAAGTACCAATGTGCTACTGTAAAATTTATGAAAACGAAAAAAAAAGCAAGAAACTGAAGCGCTTTAGTGTGGCATCACTGGTTTTAGAAGAATTTCTTGTAGCAATAAAAGCCACAGGCCGTGTAGGTGATCTCAGTCCCTTTTCAGACAATGACAAGGTGTGGGGACGATCGGTGGGCAAACCCTCGTGTGGCTTAGCTCAGGCTTTGAGTGCATGCCTTTCAGGGGGGTGCAAGGTGGTTTTAGTCTATGCAAAACTCATAACAAGCTGGAAGAAACTCACACAGTTTGAGACAATTTTCATCACTTAGATTTCAAATTGCTTGCATTTATAAAGACCTCTGACTTAAAAAATTGCAGTAAACATAGAATTCTCTTAGAGTTTACTCTTAGGAACTGCAGTTCTGGGTCCTGTCCTAACTGTACTTCCCTGCAAGTCTGCATGTTAATCTCTACACTTACTTTGTCAGGAGGTCATTTCTGACATGTGCCTGTTGGGAAGAAAAGAACAAGGAAGAACTTTTTTCTGCCAGTAACACTCAGCAAGAAAAAAAACCCTCAAATACTTCCTTCACACAGGCAGGTTATTTTATGAAGCCTACTAACGAAAAGTTTTGTGTTCAGAGATTGTTGGGTCACGGCATGGCTCACACCAGCGTAATGTCATGGATAATTCTGAAACAGAAACTTCAGATTCTGTCTTTCTAATTCACTAAGCCCTGTTTTTTCCCGGTGTTTTCCTTTATGCCAAGTAATTAGCGCTCTTATGAGAGTCCTAATAGTAAAACTAAAGCTCCATCTGTGACTGTTTATACTAATTACATATCCCATCATATATTACTACTGGTGCAGAGGAGAAAGATGTGCTTTTTGTATTGCATATTTGTGTATTTCCTTGGTACGATACTTTTGTGAGCCATATTTTGTTTACAGACTAAAAGAAACGACGTATTGCCAACGTAGTTATTTTATATCTTTATATACATATATATTCATATATATCTCATTATATTATATATCTTATATTATTATTATATTATCTTATCTTAATATATATCTTTATATATCTTTATATATATATTTATATATATATATCCTTTATATCTTTATATCTTCCTCCCTAACAGTTTTCTAAAACTTGATTTTGAAAACACTGGGGAAAAAAAGAAATAAATAATTGCTGTCTTGCAGCAAATAAAACATTTTTATAAGCTTTCATTTCAATGGCAAACATGCAAGTTAGAGCAGATGCTCGCAGAGGATGACGTCCTGCAGCTTCAGGCTCTCTCCCTGTCCCCATCCCACGCAGCACACTTCATTGTCCCCTCAGTTGTCTGTGAGGCTGAGTTTAACCAGTTGTGATACTTACATCCAAACACCAGTCTTGGTTTGTCATGATGATACAGAAATGCAGGTATAGTTCCTTAGAACAGAGAATTTAGCTAATCACATTCAAGCTTGAATATAAAGACAAGGGTTGTCAATTCATAATGTTCTTGTTCACTACCTTTTTGTTAATGCCAGTGTCTCCATACCCAAGAAATAGCTTTGCATCTATTTAAGAGTCTCCGCTGGCATCTTACCACCAAGTCTTGTAGCTTCAGAAGCAATTAACCCTTGCCCAAAACCACACGATAGCACCATTGATTAATTCATTGTATAAACTTCCTCCTACATATACAATATTTTTGCTTGGTACCTAAACAAATAGCACAAATTTGTTTTCAATCAGAAGCATGCCTGTCACAGCTTGGTAAATAATTTACGCTTTCTAAAATCAGATATACCTAACATATTCTCTAGATGGTTTTAAAATATGTCCCCCTCGTTCCTATCCCTATTTTGCCCCCCATAGTGTCATCATCACACGTCTCCATGCTGAAGAACTTTATCGCACATTAATGGAGTCAACTCGCAGAACATACACCAGTTTTGGCGGATTTCACAACGGCATACCAAAGCATTTTAACAAAAGACCAAAGCATTCCCAGGGGACAGTCTCCACCACAGGCACACTGGCCAGCATGGGGTGAAGGCTGCCCTGGCCAGCTGCCTGCTGGAGTTGCAGCCCTTCAGGTGCCCCTTGCCCAAGGGATGGGGGAGGCACCTGCACCCGCAAAGGGACATAAGAAAAATTTTAAAAGGGAGCTCCCTTGATTTCCATGGAGTCTTAGTTACGATGCCAGCCCACTTGGATGTATGCACAAATGTATGCCAACTGAGTAACAGAGAGAAGGACAGCTGAGGCTCCCTCAGAAGGCATACACAGCCCTGGCCGATGCTCTGTCCGAACATTTTTCCTTGAGCAGTAGATCACAGATCCATACAGAGGGTGGATTTCCCTTCGCGGGTACTTGGGATCAGCACCTTTTCCCATGAGAATAATTAAAAAGCTGTTTTTCAATTCTGGATCTTATAAAGCTGCATTTGTTTTTTAAGCATCGTGGTATCCCTGTCACTTTGATACTTCACCTGGTATTCAGGTGAAATTACATTTGTAAGAAGCCCCAGAACACTGCAATAGAGGAAAACCTTCCTGTCTTTTTCATATGTTTAACTTTAAACAGTGAATGGATCACGAGTGCTTATTTTCCACCAACCTATTCTAGACCGAAATCTCAAAAGGCTGAATAAAATGCAGAATAAAAACTAAGATAATTTCAGAAGTGTAGTACAGGGCCAAGGTCGGGAACGTTCTCTCTCTGCTGCAGCACTTTCTAAGCACTTACCAAAACCTTGTCTTAAAGTTTTGTTACAAGAAAGACAGAAGACACTACGCTCTGAACCAGCAATTATATTTGTTTGAACTGTTGCACGCTATTACAAGGGCAGTTCTGAAAGCAGCGCCTCCTATTTTATGATGCTGGCCCGCAACATCACAGGCAGATGCAGCTGGTAGGGCAGAAGAGGCTCAACCTTGCCAGCAATACCCCTTTCCATTGTGTTGTTATGCAACAAAATGGCAGTAGAGGGGCAGTCTGTCAGAATGGCATCTGACAAGGAAGTGCATGTGAAGCAAAGGTGTGCCACTGAATTCCTCTGTGAGGGAAACATTTGACCCACGGATATTCATGGATGCTTCCTGAGTGTATATGGAGACCAAACTTTCCTTGTACTCAACTCAAATCTCCCCTCTTTTAGTTTGAAACTATTTCCCCTTGTCCTACCAAAACAGACAGTGGATGTGAGCACAGTGATGGGTGGTGAGTTCCAGCAGTGGGGACAGCAGTGTGAAAGACAAACCACATCCCAGACAGCCATGCAGGCTTTTACAGGAGTGGCATGCAGGCTCTTCTTCATTGGTGCCAAAAGTGCATTGCTAACAGCAGTGACAATGTTAAGAAATAGTGTCTGTACTAAGAATTTGCTCTCTCAAACATTGTTATTGTGCTTTTTGTTGTGGTTTCTATGGAAAGAAATAGGAGGCATTACTTTCAGAGAGACCGACATTTGTTTAAGATTTAAGAAATCCAAGGTAATGTACAAGTAAGGGCTTATTGGCAAGATTTCTCAGCAGTTACACACATCAGGTGTGGCTTACGGCTGGCTCGCTAATTGCCCAGTTCTACTGGCTGATACAGGATCTGAACGTGCAGATCGTGTACCAGTTTGGCTGCACAGCTACAATCTCAGAACAATAGGGAATAATGAATGGGTGGAAATCAGAATGAAAGTATTTAAATAATTCACAACTGCTGTATTCAAACTCAAAGTTCCCTTTCATGTATTCTAAGAAATTGCATCCGAGACAAAGGTCTTCTTTTAAAAGGAAGTTACAGAAACAAAAAGGTTGTAATTACAGATCTTCTGTTTCTAACAACATTGCTTTTAAACTGCATGTTTACAAATCGAGGAAAATATTACTTAAATATTGGGAATGGCTATTAGCAATATATTTACATGTGCTACTTGAGGAGCAGCGGAACAGGGCTGAATGTAGTACTGCCGAATCAAAACAACACATTTGGGGGGCATCTGAATGTTAGACTTCCTTATGAAATGAATTAAAAAAATAAATAAAACATAACAGTACTTTGTCCACACTGTCATTTGTCAGCTGCTGAGGAAATTGGCATGTCTTTGCTGTTGATTTATTGGCTAATCCCAACAATTCATTGCAAAAAAGGCCAACAATGAATTACAGCGCGAGGAAAAATTAAGCAGTGCATTTAAAAAGCGTTTAACTATACAGACCTGAAAGCAAAGTTGAAAACTCTGATAGACCTGGTGAAGATATTTGGGGTACTACTGTAAATACAGACAGCTATTGTGGACAGCAATTTAATAGTAACAAATGTTCTTGGACTCCTAAATACCGTATCCCGAATAATAGCTTTGCTAATAGGCTCCTAGATTTAATTTCAAATGTGTTCAATGAAAAAATAGTTCCTGGGTCCCTGACATGTGAAGGGTACACAGGAGATATCACACTGATTGCTTCAGCACTGGGTACACTGGATATTTCTCTGTGTCAACTAGGCAAACTACTTAATCTAAGCCAATAGCTAATCCTGCTGGTTGTAATGGAACTACCATTACGTTAGCTTAGCGTTAGACAGGTTTTGAAATTAAATATGTGCCTAATATATATTTAATACCCCTGTATAAGTATGGCTATTCACTTAAGACTTTTCACATAAAGTCACCTGCCTATCTTTAAAGGTATCACCTGCAGGTGATATGTGTAAAACACTGGTAATCAGACTTTGCTTTCTTTTAGGCTTTACTGTGCAACAAAAATAAGGAAATAAGAAATACCTTGAGCTGAGGCAATAGGGACTGCGCAAATTAAACTCGACTTGCTGCTTTGGGATGTAATTTAAAGCCTATTTACAGTCAATGGGAGACTTTTGAAAAAGTACAATAGGTTTGTAACCGACAAATTTTGAGGGCAAACCCATACTGTGCAATACAGCACAGTGCAGAAAAACACCAGAGGCAGCGCACAGCTCACGTCTGTTTTACACCCTCCCTTTAGGCAGCACATCTGAACAGCATGCTGGACTCCACCTCCATTCCATTTAGGCCCGCTGTCCCCCATGGCTTCTTTTGGAGAGCCGTGCCAGAATCTCAATAGCCACTCTTCAATCAAAATTTCCTGAAAGCAAGATCATGTGCTTTTGTTCTCCCACCAGATCTGCATTAGTTTAAGGACAGTTTCAGGGCATGCAAAGAACCTGACTGTAAATGGGTTGCATACCTCACTTTTTAACCTAGGTAATCTCTTCAGCAACTGTATCCTGAAGCCCTGTCCTTGGTTGCAAATTTCACACTGCATTTCAGAATTTCTTTAAACTGAGATTTCAGAGCAATTTTCCTTACAATTTTGCACTACAGTTGTCACGATTGATCCTCCACTGATCAGTTTCCCAAATTTTTCCCTTCTGAAATTTCTTTGGCATTTACGTACATCTTTCCACATTACTTAAACTGAATCATTCGTGATCACTTATTTCAAAGTTATCATCTCCATGTTCCTCACTCTTTATTAGAATTATGTCTGAAGAATGACTGTCATGCACTCAGCTCCATATAGTACATGAAAAACTGAATTTCACCGCCTTAACAACAAGCATAAGGCTTTCCAAGTTCCTTTTAAGGCACCCAGCATCACCTTTACTCTCCTGCCATAAGCGAGCAAGCCAAGCTTATCTTTGTCATGGCCACCTACACTTTGAGGCAAAGAACTCACCAGGAATTCAGTGAAGAGCAAAAACCTACTTAGCTGTGAGAGATGGGCATCAGGTGACCTTGCTCACAACATTGGCTTGTCATCCCATTTTGCACTCCCACGTTCTGCTCGGCAGTAGCAAGAACAGATAGCAATGTGGAGGCATGAACAGGCTGAGTGCACAGATTACAGCAGTACGATGCTACAGCCTACAGAAAGGTCAGTCTAGTTTATCCGTGTGCCTTGTACAAAGCTGAGTATCATGCAGCAGAGTACTACAGGAAACAGACACACGCTTCCAGTTCTACTTACTAACATTATTTTTCTCACACAATCTTAGGTACCCATTTTGGTACCACCTAACCCCAGTACTTGCCACGCAAACTGAGAGCACACAGCACTTTTCAAGAAGGGAAAAACAGGCATCATCCTGTGTGAGCAGAATGCTGGAAGGGAGCACCACAGTATCATAGAATGCCCTGGGTTGGAAGGGACCTCAAGGATGATGAATCTCCAACCCCCTGCTTCATGCAGGGTCACCAACCTCCCCATTTCATAGCAGCCCAGGCTGCCCAGGGCCCCATCCAACCTGGCCTTGAACACCTCCAGGGATGGACGAGGCATCACAGCCTCTCTGGGCAGCTGTTCCAGCACCTCACCACTCTCACAGTAAAAAACTTCCCCCTGACATCCAACCTAAATCTTCCCTCCCTCCCTTAAAACCACTTCACCTTGTCCTGCTGTTATCTACCCTTTCAAAGAGCTGATTCCCCTCCTGTTTGTAGGCTCCCTTTAGGTACTGAAAGGCTGCAGTGAGGTCACCCCGCAGCCTTCTTTCCTCCAGGCTGAACAAGCCCAGCTCCCTCAGCCTGTCTTCGTAGGGGAGGTGCTTCATTACCCTGATCATCTTTGTGGCTCTCCTCTGGACCCTCTCCAACAGCTCTCTGTCAACAAGAAGCTGTCAAAATTGCTACTCCTAAGCTGAGGATTCCAACAGGATATGTAATATTCACTGAATCTGACCCAGTCTTCACTGTCACATCACATCGGACATCTTGGTGGTGTGAGATTTTTAAAAAGAAGAGGCATTTTGCCACAAACCACTTCAGTCAGAGAAGGTCTGTTATTTTTGAGACTGCAATGCAGACCTGGAGGCACTGAATTCTCTACATCAGAGCAGATCTCAAATACCTCCGGTCACTTGAGAGCACAAGATCACTGCTGAAGTCTCAGAACTCTGTCACTGCGTGTTGCTGTCTGGGTACTTCCTGCCACACAGAGATCTGTGGCACAGAAGCTGCTCTAACACAACAGCTAATATAAGCAGATTTCTCATCTGATCTGCTGTAGATGGAGTAGTCAGGTTGCAAAAACTAGAATTTGCATCATTTGATGAGCCTGTACACAAAAACTTGCAGCAGTTGCACACAACACTGGCTGTTCTGTGAAGCCTTATAGGCCTTTTAGATGCTCCAGCAGTTCAGTCATGAGACCAGTACTCTTTGATCAGCATAGCAAAACACACCCTGGAAAAATTAGCAGATTAGTCTCATGAAAATGCGCAAAACACATTCATAAGTATGAGAGACTGGTACAATTTTAAAAGTGAATAACTTCTGTACAATTAAAAACATCTATCTGTTGAATATTTCATACAGTCAAGAATTGCAAAATTTGGCAAAACATCGCTTTAACCACTTATTTCTGCCTACTGCTGAGAGGAGCGTCGTGCACAAACAATATCCTTCAAAAAAAATACAACAGGACAACAGAAATTAGACAACTACACACGTAAAATGGAAAATATGACTTAAGTTGTTTACTGGAAGATTTCATTTGGGACACCCCAAGACCACACGGGCCAGAATTAATAGGAGATGTGTAAAATCCAATTTACTGACCTGTCAGCAGAGCTGTCAGCAGCACTGTCTGGGAGCTGCACTACAAGGCCAGGTGGTGCCATAGATCTCTCTGCTTAGGAAAACTTGAACCTCCATTTCTCCCCACACGACCATACACAATATCTATGTGATTTCAGTATGCACTGTTGATATAACTTCAGTTAGTACAACACATGTAAACATTTACTGAGACAAAAGCAAATGAAAAAAGATGTAAGAAAGAAAGAAACTGTACTGCCTGGTCTCAGGGTCAGCATTATGAGATGCAGGTTCAAGTTCTTGTGGGAGAAGCGGTAAATCTGCTTAGTTCAGTTAGAATTCTATGTTTTGCCTCCTTCTTTCATTCAGATGAAAAATAGTAGAGATTTGCTTAAAATCAAAAGAAGTTTTCTGCCAAATTTGTTTCTTCAGCTGCTGACCTGAGGACTTGAACAAACCAAAAAAATCAGTTATGTGCAGATACTTAATTGTGACTGAGATCTGGAGCCGATAGGATTACCAAGAGAAGAGGTATGGGTATGAGGCCCATCTGCTGGCAGACGATGTCTAGAAATTAGATGGACTATTGCATCCACCAACAAATGACACGCCAGGAAATCACATCAGAGCACGTAGCATCTGACAGGTTATTATTGGGAAACATATCGACAGCTTATCAGCAGACAGTGCCAACATTGCCCCAGGAGAACCATGCTGTACTAATCCAGGACACCCAGAACAATTGCTCTGAAGCAAACAGATGAGAGAGCACATGAGAAGACCTGAGCCCAGCATAGCCAGCAGTGCACAGACCTGCCTTCCCGAGCTGCAGACCTCGTCCAAGTGGGAACCGAAGAGATGAGCCGAGAGCTCCGGGAAGGGATGAAGCTGCAATCCCAAGGAGGTGTTGGGCTGCCTCAGCATCACCTCACAGCAAAACTGTCACTCCGCAATTGCAAAGGGAAATTTTGTAATGGAACACATGACACCAGAATGTACGCTGCAAAACACTTTTTTTGTGTGTGAGAAAGTGATCTAATGTCAGTTGCCACACTTCCTCAGAGACAGTCCTTCCTGCGCTCATTCAGTCAGCTCTGTGCCACATTTCAAACCTCTGCAGAACACTGGTGCTCAGCAACATGAGAAAGAATAGCAAGTGGGGAAGGGACGAGAGGCCCAGCAACACAAACCAACATCCACTTCCCACCTGGGAGACAGACCCTTGGCAATACAACTGGCTGAGGGCAGCCCGGCTGTGCGACTCCAGCACCTACAACCTCCTACAGACACTGCAGGATCAAGGATGGCAGGAAAGGTGGTTTTTAGCCATACACAGAGCACAATTAAAGAATAATCCTACAGGATGTATGAGGTACCCAAATTTATTCTGATTTTAATGCTCATTGATTTTATTATACTGCTCGTACATGTTGTCTGGTAGCACTTAATAAATGCTTTATGTAAAATAAATAATTCAAGAAACACACAGCTTTCTTTAGTAAAGTTTATGACATCATGAGAGCTATTTTTTGTTACCATACTGACTGTAATGATGCAAGAAAAAGGAAAACTAAGATCTTCACATTTCAAACGAGACTACTTTCTAAATCCCATCTGCTTTTTTGTTATGTTCAAGAGCACATCAAGCATAGAATATGCACTCTAATATCCATTTCTGGTGCTTTTTACTCCTGCTTACAAAATTATATTCATAGATATATAGCAGTTTGCTGTATTTTCATGTTATTTTGTCTTTATTTCCCATTATTTATTCTTTTCCTTGTCTTCAGCTTCTTTTGTACTATATCAAAGGGAAGAAATGCAAACAATATATACATATCTATTGCAACCCAACCGAATAACCTGACATCTGTTTTCTTAACACCTTTATGCCGTTGTATCAGCTGACACAACAGCCAGTTGGCAAGTTGTTCCTAATAACATCTTTCCTTACACATGGACTCCACGGAACATCTTCTAGTCAGTTCCTTTACACTCACTATAGAACTTGCATTTATCTCTACCGTTCCCACAATCGTGGCATCTCAGTGACAGCAGATTCCTATACCACCATGTTAATATTTAATGCTCATCACTTTAAAGGGAATTAACAGGTTACAAAACATTTTTACATATCTGTATTTCTTGCAGCTGTAAACCTAGCTCTTAATCCCTTCATATAGAATGTTTTCTGACTTTACAGAGCCACTGCATCAAGCTGTAAATTACAGGAAATGAGTAAATCCTGCCTGGGGCACAGACACAGATAATGTCATGCAGATCTCATTGCAAGCAACCACCAAGTCAGGATCCTGCTCCCCCTCACACAGCTCTGCTCTGGAGGGCAGATGGAGGAAAGCAGGGGAAGGGATGAAGAGTCAGAAGGATTCCACTTGGTGCATTTTACCATCCAGAAGTACTTCCTCACACATTTATCCAAGTAGTCTCATAAAGATGTTCAAAACAGAGAAGAAACCTAAGTTAACTCTTCTTTCTCGAAATCTTGATATGGTTATATCTCTCATTTACCTTCAACCCAAGAAATCATCCCAGCACTGTATAACAGAAGCTTGCTGGACTACAGATAATCTCATTCCTCACAAACAGCAAGTAAATAAAACAAGAGCCTCCATTCTCTTTTCCATAGGAAATACTGAGCCAAGCCTTCACTACCCTTTTCACTTCACCATGCTGCTTAGCTCTCACCAGGCAGCCCTGTTTTAGACACGTCAGAAGTGTTAAAAATGCTAGGTGAGGAAGAAAAGCAAGCTTGAAGGAGACACCATTGTTTCAGAGAATAAATCAAGTCATTAACATCTTTTTCACCATTCCTGTTTAACAATTCAACAAATCTTACATATCCATACGCTATAACCTTGTGATATTCTTCAGCAGTGACAGTCTGAGAGCAGAACTAGCTAAAAGCAAACCCTGACAAGGGCTGAAGGGGAATTAATGGACAGTTGGAAAGCAGGATGCAACTCTAAGCAGCTGATTGTTCCCGCACTAATGCTGAACTGAGAGATTTTCAAACCACAGTGCAGCTGCATGGGAGGCTTTCATCTCAGGTACAAGCAAGCAGATTACATCTGGCAGCATTAGGAAACAGATCCTTCTGTCAGACAGTGGGGTTTCTGTCTGAAGGAATGGGAACTTTATGCTAATACCTTCAGAGATTACAGAACCATAAGGGATAGCTATGATCATTATTTAATCTTGTGAACACACACAAGTCTCTGTCTCTTGCACTTTCTCCTTATCCGTGCAGCACTAGAGAACAATCACCCAATGTATTGTGGTAGACCATGGGCAAGTGGTGCCAACCGATAGCAGCGAAGTGGCACAGACACACTGCCACTCAGTACCATTCCACCAGAGCTACCACTCCTACTTTGGTAAAATTCAAAGGAAAACTCAAATTTAAAAAACAAATAAATCCTTTTTTCAGCCTTAATTCATCACCTCCTGATATTTTGCTGAATGTTCACACGTGGGTCACTGAATTGCCTATGGATAAAATATGCAGCATTTCTTACTTTTATGGTTTTGAAGACTGAAAAATAATTCCAAGCTGTCATTAGCACTTAGAAACCAATTAACTGGAGCTTAAAAGTTGTATAAGCATTTATGAAATTGCTGGTGTGAAATGCCTCACCATCACTGATTTCAAACCTGCAGGACAAGGAGAAATGGTTTTAAGTTGAGGGAGGGAAGATTGAGGTTGGATGTCAGGGGGAAGTTCTTTGCTATGAGAGTGGTGAGGTGCTGGAACAGCTGCCCAGAGAGGCTGTGATGCCCCGTCCATCCCTGGAGGTGTTCAAGGCCAGGTTGGATGGGGCCCTGGGCAGCCTGGGCTGGTATGAAATGCGGAGGTTGGTGGCCCTGCATGAGGCAGGGGGTTGGAGATTCATGATCCTTCAGGTCCCTTCCAACCCTGGCCATTCTGTGATTCTGTGTGATTCTGTGATTCTGCACAGACTATGACAAAGAGAGGAAAAAAGGTTGGCATGTAACTCAGTAAGAGATGTGGAAAGTGCGGCTTCCTCCTGACTCACTTCAGAGGAAGTCGGTGTGCACAGGCAGCCCAGAGATGAGTCCATGCTGCCTTCCCATGGCCATGAGCAGTAGCCAGGCAGTGCTGAGCTAACCTCCTTCTATACTGTATGCTCAGCATCAATCAGTGATCAATATTTTCAGCAGAGTAGCATCATCGTGACACCAGGACACATGTAGCTGCTCCTTATTTCCATGCTTCAGCGTGTTGTCTGTAGCAACAACAAAGCATTCTACACAGCTTGTAAATTAAAGTGTCTACATCTAAAACAAAACAGCACAATTTTTTCTCAACTTCCTGGGTCCAGGACAGCCAATTAATTTAAAGACAAAATCTGATACTATTTGTTTCCTCTGAATCCATGTTCCTGTGGTTCTGAAAAACCACGAAGGCAGTGCAAGAAGCAGCAAGAATACAGCTTGCCCTATAAGTACAAACTTTCTTGCTCAAAGCCCATTAAAATTACCTAATATATGTGTTGTTCATTTTTTTGTGGTATATTTTTTTTTATTTCTCTCAACAGTTGAATTAAATCCTACAGAAAGACAATTTTTACTGTTAGTAATAATAAATAGCACACTGAAGACCTCTACTAAGAGACAGATGCTTTGTGCTAGTTTGTGCAGTCCAAAAGGAACTTATTCTAATCTAAATATATAAGGTACCAACAGAGGTCTGTTGTTATGTTAATGCAAAGTTTTGAGTACACTTGGCACTTTACGAATAAATAACCTCCATCTTTTCACAGACACTTGGAACATATGCAGCAGATTTATACAGCGGATAAATACACATATTTAGTGTAGCAACGCTTTAAAATAGTTCAGTATTGATATGAAACCTACCATGAGGAACAGCACAGAGGCAGGCTCTCTGTTTTGTAAACTCCATGCCATAACTATACTTTAAGATCGACAGAATTTCACCTTGTGCATCTGTTTGCAATCTTTCTCACACCTGCAGTGGCAACATTCTACACAGCTCACTTTCAGACCCAATTTGGCACTTCAAGGAACTCCCAGATCATGTCTTCTTTTTCTGGATACTGAGGCAGTTTTGGTGTGCCCTTGTGCCAGCAAAGGGTTAAAAACTTTTCTTATGTTCCTACTGGGTCGTAAAAGAAACTGCTGAAGCTGATCAATGACCACTGTTAAGACCTGGAAACCAATTATAAACCTGAAAATTGTGATGAACAAAGCTCTGAAACACTAGAATGAAAACTACTGAATTAGTCCAGTTCATTAAAATCATTAATAGTCATGAAATGAAAACCACCAGAGTCCAAAAAGGCTTAATGCCCTATCCATATTAATTAGATGGGAGCAAATCTGAAGTGAAAAGCAGCACATGCTTTGCAGAATTAGCAATTGCTCTCTACAGACTACACAGATCTCTATTAAAATTCAGTTTAATTAAAATTGATCACGTTAAGAAACTGATGTGGTTAATTAACTGAATTCCTGGACTTCTTTTCATACATTTCACAAACGCATTGTACACCGCTTTCCTGGGTGACAGCTTACGTTGCGCTGAAAATCTTGATTTCACAGGTTTGTGCCACATGTCCATGAGGCCCAGAGATGCCACGTCCCACCAGGAAACGCTGGCAGCGCCGAGAGAATAGCAAGCAGTGGAAGCTGCCCAAGCCCACCACCAGAAACCTGCCTGGAGCCTCAGCAGTTGATTCTGCAGATCAGCATTGATCTCTGGCTATACAGAAAGAGCTATGTTCTCATAAGGTCTATCATTAGAACTGGAAAAAGTATATAGGAAAGGCATAAACAGACACACATACCGTACCAGCACGGACCAATCTAAACAAGCGAGGGGTTTGGTCCATGCAATTCATGAGTGCAAACAAGCAGATTGCAACATTTCACTTTTAAAACTCACCATCCCCATGTGTTTCGCCTGCATGCACCAAATACCAGGGCTTGGCTAAGCTTAAGTGCAGAGCTGCCCAGGAACTTGGAGCTGGCACAAGCATCAGGGGCTGACAGTGTGCCATAGAGGACTGCCTGCTTGTACCTCTGACAGCTTGCAGCATCTCCTCTAAACAACAGATGACACTTTGCAGAGTTTTAAATATTGAATAAACCACTATTGCCCTACCAGCTACTGGAAATGACCCTTCACTGGACTCAATTCAGCCTATTTTTTACTATGTCACTGTTAGAAAGTTCGCCTAACACCAAATGAATAAGCATCATGAATTGTACCGTTCCATTTTCAGTAGGTAGATGCCAGGATTTTCTTCTCCATGCCCCATTCATTGGTGTGTTTTGGTATATGATGCAACTTGGTTAGGGACCACTGCTGCAAATGATGCTCGTGTTTCAGTAAATCTCTTCCTACCAAATATAAGCTAGTAGCCCAGTGCCACTTTATCATGCCCTTCAAGACAGTATCAGTGCAGATTCTGTTTGAATGGAAGCAGACTGACTAACATCAACACTGGCATAGCATCCAGGTTATCACCTGGGCTGCCGCCCATGTGGCTCCTCAGTCTTCCCAGCAAGAGCAAATGTGGAATTCTGAACAATTCTCTTAAATGCTTCCAGGCACAGCTTTACATGTGTATTTCACACCCCTTTCATTCACTTTCAGCTCTTTGTGAATAATGACACTGACCTCGGTATAACTGCGTTCCTTGTAACTTCTGGCCATTAAGTGAACACTGCAGTGGTATTTTCTTTTTGGCGTGCGTTTTGTTATTTGATCACCACTACTAACAGTGATAATGCTGGGCTTTTCAGACAAATGTTGTGCATCGGCCACCTGTGTATGTGGATGGACACACACATGCTCTTATCTGTGTGTGTCTGCATATAAGCAACCACATTTAATTCCAGCCTTTTTTTTTTTTTTTTTTTAAGAAAAAAGCAACATCAGCCTGGGATATTAGATACATGGCTGACTCTTAATTCCCTCATGGCCAAACCCTTGTTAATGTCTTGGCCTGTTTCAGTAAAATGATCATGGTTCAAGTAATGTAAAACACACGCGTTCAATCATTTTCCTTTTCCCTAAAGGCAAACACTTTCTTATCATGGTGAAACAGGAGTTCTGTGCTGATACGCTGGAGAGCCTAAGTTCTTTTAAGCCTCATCAGAAAATTGAATACTTACTGCAACCTATCATTTGGAAGTACAGACTAAAACAAAAGCATAATGCTGACTGAACCTCCTGTGTTTGTTTGCATTATCTTGCATTGCATAAGCCTAAACAGCTGCCTTACAAAATGAGAACATGCAAACAAAGACACAAAATCAAATAGAAGAATTTAACTCCAGAAAAACAAAACCAAAACAGAAGCCGTCAAACAAACAAAAACACATTATTCACATTTAAAACAGGATTTCATAGTCAATAGTTAAAATAGGATCGGTGCAGATGAGATGCTCCGGGTACACTCACCTTACAAGAGGGGTTATTTTAGGAAAAGTAACCACAAAAAAGGCAAGGTCTGAACACAGCAGGTGTGCATTCTTCACTTGAACAGTGTCTTTTTCTAACTTCTTTTTACAATAAGAGAATATTCACATTTTAAGAACTGAGCAACAGTACAGGTGAACCAGAGAAAACAGAATTAAAGAAACCACGTGATAATTAAAGCACATTCTGCACCAGGTAAAAAAAAAAAAAAAAAAAAAAAAAAAAAAAAAAAAAAAAAACAAAACAAAACAAAAAAAAGGATCTTAGAGAATGATATCATAATCTCCCTATTCATTTCATCTATTACTTCCCATACTAATTTCAGTTCCTCAAATAGGACCTTCAGATTTTCCTGGGCTACTAGATCACACTGCATTCATTCCCTGCATAACCAAGTAACAAACTGGAGATATCCATTTCAAAGCTGAAGTTGGGGAGTTCACAGAACTCGTGAGAGGCGACAGGAAGAGAACAAGAAATGTATCACAATCAAATCCATCCTCATGCAGAACAGGATCCCAAGCCCCGAGTGAATTCCTGGGCACTCACTGCTTTGACATCTTCTGGAGCAGCGCAGGTCCCAGCCGGCCCCTGGAAGCGCAGCTCTCAGTGTGCCACAGCTCCCCAGCACACCCAGCTCACTGGTGATTCCCACTGGGCAATAGGAGGCCCTTCCCCATCCAGCTGTGCATCCATCATTTTCCTGTCATCTTTCCTAAGAAGGGAAAGCTCCGAAGTAGAAGATACTATTACATAAAGTGTCATCTCTTTTCTTTCTACTACCAGTTGCCTTTCTTGCTGCTAGCATATAAGTGCTAAATCTAAGCAGTGGACCTCTTTAGAGTATGTATGGGAAAAAAAAAGATGCCATTAACCAACGACAGAGAGCAAACTTCTCTATGGTTTTGGTCAGCCTTTTCTCCCACATAACTGGCAATAGGACAAGAGGGAATGACCCCAAGTTGCGCCAGGTGAGGTTCAGGTTGGATATAAGGAGATATTTCTTCTCTGAAAGAGTGGTCAGGTGCTGGAATGGGCTGCCCAGGGAGGTGGTTGAGTCACTGTCCCTGGAAGTGTTCAACAAACACTTAGGTGCATTAAGGGACGTGGTTTAGTGGGGAAATATTGGTGGTAGGTGGGCAGCTGGACTGGGTCACCTTGGAGGTCTTTTCCAACCTTGGAGATTCTATCATTCTATGAAAACAGAATGATGATGCTTAACGAAGTTTTCATCTTTTTTATAACGACACAAAGCTACTCTAACTACAACTACTACCATTACTCCTGAAATAAATACAAGGAAAAGATCTGCCATTGTAAAGACGAGATCGGTAGTATTTTATTTTAAATCCCAAACAGATAAAAAGCAACGATCCCTTCTACAACTGAGAGCACAGAACATCAAAACCGAAGACACATTCACCACAAGGCATATTTAAAAATAAGTTAAAAACAGTCAAAAATTGGAGATTAAGATACTCCTTTAGGTTATCAACAGAGATTATGTTATGTTACTTTTGCGTGCCTCATACACAAAGTATGTAAATTCAATAACTCCTGCCATCTGGGATTCTAAACACATCTTGGGCCCATTATCTGAAGCAAGGTGCAGAGCGTAGGCTTTGGCTGCAGACTGCGTACAAGGGGATCTAAATCATTTAAATGAATATGTGGAAAAATAGAGACGCTGCCAGAAAAAAATTACTGCTGGACCTCATTTCCAAAATCTTACAGAAAGCACTGAAAGGAAACTGTGCACTACAGAAATTCTTACATCTGAGTCTGGACACAACTGGCAAAATTACTTCTCGGTAAAGCAATACTAACACTGCCTGAAGGGACAGTTTAGCCCAGTATCTTGTTAGCATCAAACCAATGAATGTATAAAAATCATGTCTCTTCTGCCTTCCTACACACATATTTAAAGATTGCATGGAATATTAAGGATTGTTTCATTATTTTTTATTAATTCATCAATAGGTAAGGTGTAGTAACAGCTGCAGTCAAGATGTAGAGCTGATACACACTTCTCAATTTTATAACTTTGTAACTGTGGTCAATGGCCACAGTCCATAATTTCAGAAAGGATTGTTTGTATTCTTGGCACTGAGAAGTGCCATGTTCAAACACTGAGCATTAACTACTTTCTGAAAGTTCAGGCCCATAAGGCTATTTCAAAACGATGCTTATCTTTGTTGTCATCTTCTAACTTGAGGAAATTCTCAGCAGTGTGTGACAGACTTGTGACCATGTGGTTTTTTGTCATTTTCCTCAGTGTGACCCTTCTTCAAAATCTAAAATGCTTGAAGTGGAAATAGTCCAAACTAAAATTACAGGAAAAGGAATTAGTCATTGGGTTTTATATGTGAAATTCTGCCATGCTGTATAATAACACCGGACTGAAAATCCTGTATTCTTCTTGCAGTTCAGTAATGTAATGCTTACTTTGGATGTAAAAAGCACATGTATGCTTCCCTTGAATTATGTACCTTGGCATGCTATTCTAAAAGGACGTTATTATCATTAACTAAACACATAAAAGCTTGTTATTGGTAAAACACATGAATTATTGCTACGGTCAGATTAAAGTTTACATCTTGACTCTAAATGAAAAATTTTCTTTAAAAATTACAAGTTAAATCGTGGACACAGAGAACCATGGACAGAAAGGCAGGTGATACACAAGATACCCATCCTCAGTAAGTTCAGTTACAGTTCATCATATCATGCCAGATCCTGCTTCAATAATCTATTCTTGCACTGCACATGGAACAAGGAGCTTTGAAGCAACCTCTTGCGTTAATTTTGCATGAAAACACCATCTGGCCCTAAACAAGTATGTGGGCTATGGATCTGTTATAGCCTAGATATGGTCAACATGATATTGAAAGGTCAAAAGAGGGTCTAATTATATGCCTTAGTACTTATAGGCCGCGGTCACTGGAGCATGAACGTAATCACTCAGGCCAAACAAGAGTTATTTATAATTTTAATTACCAGTGAATCAGACATGTTTCAAAGAGTGGCTGTATGTAAAAGAATTATATGATTGCCGCTCAAAGTAACTGTCTTTTCTTGTTTGTGTCTAAAATAATCCCTTGAGATACTCTCTATTAATTTCCTGTTGATAAGTTTAGTATCCATCAATCTTCTCAACCAGTGCCTACTAGCACATTCAAAGTATTGTAGAACTAAATACAGAAAAAAACATTAAGTTACAGTTGTACTATTGAGTTTAGGAAAAATCAAGAATTCCAAACCTGAGACACATCAGACTAAGGCTGAGTGAACAATTCCACTCGCTCCCTTGCACGTACAACAGACTACAATGACGTTTTATCAAGTCTCTTTGCTTCCTCCATTGAACATGGTGGATAACTTAGAGAAGAAAAGAAATTGTAACTAAAGAAAATCTCACTTTATGCACTGACAAAGATAAAAATCCTGAAAAATATATACAACTTCATCACCTGCCACAGAAACTATATAATGCTATTCAAATAATCACTCAAACCACTCTTCTACCCCTTCAGACGGTCCCTAGTTCCTCTTATTTTTTTTTCTTTCTTTTTTTCCTGATAGTATTTGACTTGAGATGTAGGGTTTGATTTACAAAAGTCTGAATACAGCTTGTGATTGAAGCTCTTTCAAAAGCGACCTCAGTGAAAATGCAGCGTTCAACATTCACAGTGCCGGTTGTCAGTAAGTATTCTGAAGTGGGTTCCCTGGGCATCTTACGTTCAGTGTTTAAGAAGAAAATCAGTGCAGTAATTTCCAGCTCTTCTGGAACAACCCTTGTAAGCACTGTCTTCTCTTCCTACTCATCCTGCAACTTCCAACAGTTCTCCTTTCCCACTGGACACATTGCACTCCTCCACTTCACCCAAACCAACAGCACCTAGCCACCAGGACAGACCACAGCCCAGAGGCTTGGGGAATAAACAGGGCTGTTGCTGCAGCAAAAGATGACCTCTGGAGGACGAGTCGCTGCTGGAGGCACGGCTATGTTGGGAAAATAATGCTGTGATCATCAACAAAAGCCTACGAGAAAGACATTAACTCAGGGCAAAATACAAGCAGTAGGCAATAAGACAAAAACTTCACACTAGGAGATGAAGCACTGTGTGCAAATATATTTATATGAACTATAAAAGGAACATGAGTTAATAGAATTTAAAATGGCATATCATGATTCCTAAAATAATAAAGATAAATAACCCACTACTATTCTCTGAGAAAAGAAATAAATAAAATCCCTGCTCTTTTGAACACTGTCATCACCTGGGATAACTCCTAACAGAGTTCAGTCTGTTTTTGTCTTTAGTCAGTACTGATGTTACCACACCTGTCAATTTGTTGCGTGCAACTCAAAAGCCAGGAAGTTCTTATCAGCAAATTCTTTACTTGATACTTCAGGTACTGCTCCCTTATTTGTGTAGGGAGTACAACAACGGACGCCCACTTCTGAGAGATCTGTGCCTTGGAGATCTACAAAGAGAGATCTCTCGGTCCTTGTCCTGAGGATGGCTGGGGTTTTGTCCCTCCAAACCTCAGCTGGGTGATGATGGGGAGTGAAACCTTGTCAGATCAGCTTCCTGGGGAGCATCCATCTGTACTGGCAGCACAGCTGCCCTCTCTAAGCACAAAGCGTCCTCTACATCTGTCCTCTGCCAAGACTCTGACATGACCCAATTGCACTTCAGGCAGTGCACTGTGAACAGAGTGCAAGTGTTTCTGCTCGATGCCCACATTTCTGACTGCTGAGAGGGCTGCCTTGTTCCATCCAAGGGACTCAAGGGCCCCTGTAGCTTTAATCAGGGAAAATAATATCTAGTTCAGCAAGTCACATGCACTCACATTTAACTGATATGAACTTCACAAAGACTACTGACATACTTAAAAAGTAACAAGTGCCTAGTATTTTTGCTGAATGTGGGCAATAGCAGGGAGAATGCCCCTAACGCTCAGCTACAATAGTTCTGTTTTCCTCTGTTACAGTCATTTGCACCTTTTGCAACTGCTGATCCCAGAAGGTACAGCACCAGAGTGAAATAACCTAGATGCAGTATGCAGTGTGGATCAGATGTGCTGCAATGCATTCAGACATCAAGAGAACTCCACTGTCTCAGCCACCTCATCATCAGATTCATTCTTCAGTTCTGTTCCCTTGGTGCTCATACGGTTCTGTCTCCTCTGGGAGGAGCAGTGGAAGATGATGTGTGCTCAGATCAGCCGTGGCTACAAGTACAGGTCCCAACCCCTGCACCACCACGTGCAGCCAACACTGGAGTCACGGTGCACCACTGAATGTAGTTGATCCACAGCACACACACAGCCCAGCCCAGGACACACACATAGTTTGTAAAACAGGTTTTCAATTATAATAAATGATTAGAATTTCAGTTTAAATAACAGGAAAATTAGATTTGCGAATGAAAATCAGTATCAGTGAATTTGCAAATCAAAAGACATCTGGTCAAGTTTAAGACTGTCTCGTGCTGCCATTGTTAGCAGCCATTTTAAACATGCATAGGTTAATGCAGATTTCTCCCAGGTTTATAGATGATTAGATAGAAAAAGAACAGCCAGTTGTATAGTCAAAGCAGCTGGAATAAAATGCAGAACTAGCACCAAAGACAAAGATAATTATTAAACAGAAAAAGGTAATAAATTGGATCATTTACTTCCATATTTATGCTTTCAGTCATTAATCAAATCCATTTCCATTTCTAATTTTACAATTTTTCTTTTCTTTTGACCTTTAATAAAATGTTTCAATTGATCAAGGTAATAAAAATGTGAATTATATGAGCTGGCACAGACAAAGAAAGACTGTAATCTGTGTTCCAGATATAACAAGGAAAATGCCTGTGATCAAGTATGGGGTAAGAGAAATCTGAAAAAATAATTAAGAAGCCCAAGCACTGTATATGTCTCTCAAGACTTTCACAAGGAGGGTTTTTTGTCGTTGTTGTTGTTTTTTATTTAAACCATTAACAACCAAAATAAAGTGCCTGTGGGACGGTAGCTGTCTTTCATTTGACATGCACAACCTATCTGCTCATTAATATAATCTTTCTCAAGCACATACAAGAACATTTTCATCTGTGCTGGACCTTCGTTTCAGATATATCCCAAACGCCACACTGCTTAAACTGTTTCATAACATAATCACTTAACATTGTTTCCTGGGTTTTCTAAACATCAGCACAGTTCTGTGTCAGGAGGGACATAATCAAAGCCAGCAGCCTTGCAAGCCTGCCCACTAGTAATATTATTTGTTTCAATGGCTTTCCTTCGAATAGCAGGTATTGATTTTCTACATCAGAACTCTTATACAAAAGAACGTTAAAAGAGAGATTCTATTTTGTATTTTTTTCTTCTCCATCCTATTAAGGAACACTGCTGAAGAGTAACAATAATCATCAGAGATTTAAAGTTTGAGCTGAATAGATTGACCATTTAGGAGTTCTAGGAAAAATACATCTTTCTTTCCCTTTTCTTTGTCTTCTTTTAAGAATTCTTACAACAAGTAGTTTAATGCATTATTTCATTACTGTCTGGCCTCAGGTACTTGTGTTCCTCAAAGCACTCCTCACAGAGTTCAGGTAAGAAAGGCATCATGGAAAAATAAATAAATAAATGAATAAAATAAAATAAAGCAAATGAAACCAGAAGCATGCAGAGAAGAGTACCAGGGGACTGGTGAAAAGAAGAGGCTGAACTCTGGGAGAAGAGACTGAGGTCACAGCATGGTTAAGAGGAAAAAAAAAGGAGCTGAACAAGTACACGAAGATTGGGAAAGCTACAGAAAGGCTGCAGAGCATTTGGGAGAGGTGACAAAGGAAACTATACCAGAAAAATAAATTTAAATATATTCAGCACTTCAGAAGACTTTTCAGATCTTGCATATGGATATTTTTTCTGGAGAAACGCATGACAGGTGGTTCAACAGGTTTTCTTACTCCTCCTGCAACAGCCACGGACTGACATAGCTATCAACAGTCGTGACAGTCTAAGGAGACTTACATTCCTCAGTTAGCTAAGCTCTTGAACATCCCTCAAATAATAACTGCATTTTTTTTAAATCATACTATGATAATTTTGGTCCACTGTTACATTTACATCAACACATTTTAATCCATCAAGAGATACATGGCAAAAGATACCAGTCCAGCATAGTTACAGAACTGCCATCACCATTCAGTTGATTCAGGGTGGAGTAACCCTGCCCGTAATTACTGCTGCAGGATCGCTCAGGGCACACAAGGTAACATATTTCCTTCCACTCTGCCTACACTTGGTTTAGGTATGTCCAATGCAAGACGCAGGGCTCCATAAAGAACAAGCAATGACATTTTACTGCTAGGCTTCTGATGCCAGCGAGGGAATTCAGATTTTAGAGTGTGATGTCTGCGATACATGGAGGAACGCAGCATTTCAGAGTGGGATTCAAAACAACCAGCACTCTGAAGTCCCGAAAAATATGAACTCTCAGAACATCTTGCATGCCAAAGCTGGTACATTTAATCTGCCAGGCAGACAACTGCCAACACACTGAGTATTGGACCTTCTCCCAAGGGCAGACTTTTGCAACTTCTCTCTCTAAGCTCTGATAAGGGTTAGTGTTTTGTTCTTGTTTTGGGGTGGGTTTTTTTGGTCCGTTTCATTTCACATCCCACCACAACACATATAGCTTAGGGTGTAGGAGGTCAGGCTCAATGCCTTCCTTACCAAACAAAGCTCAAGTCCATGCTTCCCAGCTCCAAAAGCGCCTTGCCTCCAGGGTGCGCGTAAAGCTACAGAGAAATTC
Source organism: Tympanuchus pallidicinctus (assembly GCF_026119805.1). Taxonomy (NCBI): domain Eukaryota; kingdom Metazoa; phylum Chordata; class Aves; order Galliformes; family Phasianidae; genus Tympanuchus; species Tympanuchus pallidicinctus. The sequence goes on from NW_026294747.1 coordinate 1,434,399, forward strand.
CTGCGATTCCTCCTGCTATCCTCGTGCTTCTGTGCAGAAAGGGAGACTGACCAAAGAAAAAAAGCATGAGAAAGAATGAGCGCAAGTGGCCGTCCATAAAGATAGGGCACTTCGCCTCTAGGCTCTCTGGTTATGCTCTCAGCTCCTGAGTGCATCTGGGACAGTTTCCACCCCAGTGGCAGTTTTCTGTAAATGTCTTGAGAAGTGAGCCTCTTTTCTAGCGCTGCCCAGAACTGTTCTACCTCACTATCCCAATCACGCGGCTGCTCTAGCAGTTGCACTGCATTGTTGTCCACATCCTGCAAATTTCTGGCTTTGTTTTATAATTACTTTCACACATTTTTCTATCTTAGAATTCCACCTTTTTTTTTTTAGCACTAATGCATTCTAGTTCGCATCATTTGCTCAGGAGGGTGATTTCTCCTCAGAATAAGACTCACACCTTTGTGCTTGAAGAGCCCACAAGTGACTAGGAACACCAGCTAGATAGGAGATAACCAAGATAAAAACATAACCCCCAGATTAAACAAAATCCAACTAGAACTTTTGATTACTGCAGTGTGCTGGAGTATCAGCACCAGTTGCTGAAGGCTAAGGACTAATAAAAGAATATTCAAACAAAAAGCATATTAACTCCAAGTGCACATTTTTATTTAATTAGAGGTAAAATAGAAGGAACAGTAATAGGTCAATAATAATGACTTATTACTTCCTTTATGTGGCACATTTACAATAAATGGTAATTTACCATTAGAGAGACATATAAATTTTTTTTTTCTGCTAAAGAAATTAACATTAGTCATGTTGAAAAAGAGAAGGCTCTCCATTTCCAGCACGAGGATTGCATTCAGCGAGGCAGTCTGCGGATATTACAGACCCCGCTCCCCTTTAGCAATGCAGGAAGAATTAAAGCATAACCATGTATGACATCATTCCAGCTGTAGCCGATGGGCTACAGATCGTTTCATCCATGCTATTTGAAAAACATTCCACTTTCCAGTCATTAGACTTGCTAAATGGATTCACCTGCCATACCCTTGGAATCATTAAAAAAAGAAAAAAAATCTTTGGCACACAAGAGCCTTGCTTTAATTTTATTCCCACAGCTGATGTTCTACCGCTAGAAATTCTTTAAAATAACTAAAAACCACTTTTCATTTACTCCATTGGAAAATAAAAAAATCTCTATTTCCTGCTTTTATTTTTGCTGCAGGCTTATTTCAAAGATTCTGATTACCCATCACCAGAAACTTATACAACACATCTTCCTAGACAAAACTGGTCATTACAGTGGGGCTGCACTGTGCCTTAGTATTTTTAAGTCACTGCCTGTGACCCTGTTACACAGAAAGCAGAGCAGTTTACTGAAGCCTACTTTGGGCAACTTCCTGAGCTATTCGCCAGCTAGCTGCCATGTAACACTCCTTCCAATCCTAGCAAGATATCGCACCATTTGCGCATTTATTATGCCTGCACTCTTAACTTCAGACTCGTTTAAAAGCTTCAAACCTACAGGTGGGATTTTTAAAGCTGCCGTTAGATCATTAATTCCTAATTGGACACCCCAACCCTCTAGGCAAACTTCAAAAATCTCACCATAAAAAAAAAAAACAAAACTATATTCTACTTCCTAATAAGCTGGCTAGCAATAGAGTCACACCAAGACAAAACATTTAGCACCTGGATGAAGACTGATGCGACCATGGAAGGAAAAAAAAAAAACTTATATCCTAGTTTTAATACTATGATTCCCGCTCCCCAAGAGGAGTGAAAGGAATCAGACTGACAAGGGAGGGAGGAAGAGAGAGAATCTTCACAAAACAAACAAATCAGGATCCAAAGCTGCACGTATCTCTTGAAAACAGAAACAGATCCAACAGCACTGTGCATGGTTTGGGTGCATTTTTGGAGTGAGTCTAAAACCACATTGTCTAGATGACAAAAAAAAAAAACCAAACAGCTTAAAGGGATATTAAACTGCTATGTAATAACACAAAGCAAAATGTTAAAAATAAAAATCATTAAGTATTACTAAAAATGTAACCCATGTATTTGAAATGATAGCAATTTAAAATATGAAGTTAAATATCATTACTTAACTGTGTGGGGCTCAATACGTTCTAAGTAGTAACTACACATGAGATTAAAAGACTTCTTTCAGGATATTCATCAGCCCCAGTGACCTAACGAAACCTACATTAACTCTGAGACAACAACAGGAAAAGGAATGCAGTGAAACATTTGGGAGTATCTTACCAATTTAAGATTGTAAATAACTTGAAACACACCTCTCCGACTACACCAGGATGGGGAAGGAAAGCACTCATCTAACGTAGAACAGTCCTACTCTAATTAATAGGCATTTAAACAACCACATTTTCTAGAAGGTGGGGAAAAAAAGAAGTACAACCCGCTCTCATTTAAGATTTTAAGAATCAATTTCTCTCTCTGAGTTTTCTCAAGTCTGGAACAGTTGTAGAATTCAGTTATAATCACTTTGTGGAGTCCTCGATAAATAAATATCCTTAACCGCTTTGAACAAGAAAAAGGATTTCATCTGTTTCAATACTTCACACTAAGAAAATAAACCTTTTTTGAGATCCAGGTAAATCAGCATAATCAGAAGGAACCCTTATGGTTCAGCCTGTTTGTGTTACCTGATAATCTGAGACCTGCAGGACAGCTTAGAGTCCTGCAGCGCGTACTGCCCAAAGAGCTGCCACTTCAAATTTTCCAGCACCTCCTTTGTGCAGGAGCTTGGCAATACAGAGAAGAGAAAGCATAAACTGAACAGCTGAAATTCTTGGGCAAGTCAGCGTCAGGATTTTAAACGTGCACAACTCTCTTGATGACTTTGTCCAAAGAGCTACTTTGGATTCAATTAATTCTTCTTTCTCCACGATTCAAGCTGTGTTAAGATTCATCACAGTGGGACATTCTTCAAATACTTCTGCTTAATAAAATGCATTAATGAAGCTTTAACTTCTGGTATATCAATAGCTGGTGACATTCTTGCCTTTCCTTTAAAAGTATTGCATCCATAATATATACGAAATTCTAAAGGTAATTTTTTTTTTTTTAATAATCCCTAGTGTTAATTTCACTAGGAATCAATTTTGTAAACTAGTTACAAACATCACTTGGATCCCAAATTTCTAGAAAAGAAAGAGCAAGCATTTGAGCTAGACCAAAACTGTGGTTTTTGGAAGGTGAGCAGCAATGGACAGCATCTGGCCAGCAGGCTATCTTTCCTGTTCTGGTACTGCAACGTTTGAGCTGTGAACAAAACGGGTATGGTCCCTGCCATGATGCTGAGCAGCAGCCTGCTGGACTCTGAGGAGTTAGTGGCCCATGGGACAGCTCACCTGAGCAGAATAGGGGCCAGGCTTCCTCCAGACATGACCTTCAGGCTGGGACGTGCTGTGTGCATCCCTTGGCTGCAGGATAAATGTCACCGGCTAAGGGCAAGAGAGGAGCAGCTGGTACCAGTGATTACACCACTGCACAGCCTTGTCTGTATCTAAAAGTATAGCAAGAAATTCTCATGTGATCAGATTTCCTTTTGATAGAAAGAATGATTAATAGAGCTGCTTTCTTGTTAGACAAGCCTGCACAGCTTGAATGATCAAAATGCAGTAACCCTTTTCACAGATAGGTCTGCATCATGCACTGCACTACAGTCAGAGTCCCGTTGGATGCTGCACAGCTCAGGGTTCCAACTATCTAAAGGGATATCCTGCACCACGGAAGGCCAACTGTGTTCTGGGCTGCATTAAAAAAGATGGCCTTTGTGGTCCTTTTCAACCCAGGCCATTCTACAGTTCTATAAGCAACTAGCTACAAATTGAGAATTAGAGTGAAGAATTGCATTGTTATTACTGACCCAAAATGCCTAACATTACTCACAAAATATGGAATTAATTTATTGTTTTAAAGTAAAATAGATACACTGCTGTAGCCAGATAGACCTCAGAACACTTCAAAGAATACAAGGCAGGCACTCTCAGAACAATAATGGGATGTTACGTTAATTCACCATAGTGTAAAATATTACACCACCTGAGAGACAGCCATACTTAACTCATCCATAGAGCGAGCTGCCAAGTAATTGAAATTGTAAGTAGAGATGAAGTCGACCACAGCCTGTTGAGATTATGCATACTTTTTTTGTGTGTCAGTGCTGATCCACACATAAGATGCTCCACAACCCAGGCTTTGTCAAGCTGTATAGGAAATGGTTTTACTCTGTCATTTGTAAAACATGATTTTAGAGGAAGAGGAAAGGAAGGAATGAAACGTCATCACACAGGGCATCAGTGATAAGAGAGGCAAAGCCATGCCTCCTTTTCTGCTGTCACACACTGAGGCACAGGGGGCTACGAAAGAGCTGAGTCCACAGAAGAGCACGTATCTGCTTCTCAGGCCCAAGTCATTTCCCTTAAGCCACACCACCCCAAGCAGTTCTGTGAACATACGGCATTTTCCAGAGATAAATAGGCAATTGAAAGCTGAAGGTCCATGACCATGCACTTTTTGTATACAAAGAGCTGTAATCTTGTAATCAATACACTACTTAGCACAAAGTGAGTGTAGCCCTTGGGGGAGGGGGTGAGCACTGTGAGCCCTTAGTTCTGGAGATAAGGCTGGCTGCTGTCTTTCTGCTTCGTGGAAATAAATAGGACATAAAATCACTGCACAGTTCTGATAGTCACAGTGTCTTGGATTCATCAAAAGCAACTACACTAAAGAGCAAGTAAGGTGATGCTTGAAAACAGAGCATAAGCATACCTACTGGTTCAGATACCCATGTCATCTGGTTCTAGAAGAAAGCTGCCACCACACTTACCACAGCACTGACAATAATTTTTGAAAAGAAAGATCAGAGAGACCAAGAAAATAGAAAAAAGACAATAAAGCATTGCTTGGCAAAAGTAAAAAGACAGGCGTGCTCTTGCTAATTTCAATTATGAAAGCATCATTACGTAGGAAGAACATTCATAGCCTTTCAAGCTTGAAAAGAACCCAGGGAAGAAGCAGGACTTACTGGATACCACTGGTTTACAGGGACTACTTCAAGCCTAATTATATGAGTAACGCATTTTCTTTGTCTGATGAGATTGCATTCGCCTACCATAGCCTTTCAGTTTTATTTTTGTTCTTCAGCAAATCCTCCAATACTACCATCTCCTTTACATCTGTTTAGACGAAAGGAACTAGAAGTCTACCTAGCTAGATCAAACTGGGAACAAAGAGTAACTTGAAATCATTATGCTAGTCTATACTATAGTCTAGAAACTGCATTTAAGCAAGCTGCTATCCTCAACTACTCATAGCAAGCGGAGGAGACAGAACAGTGAATTACACAGATCATAGCTCTAGCACTGTGTAGCAACCGACTTGAAGTAGGGTATTAAACGCAGAACTTGTCTCCTGTAGCAACAGGAGGGTTGCCCTGTTGGTTTCAGTTAGCATTTTCATTTGCAATTAGGACTACAGTGTGAAAAAAACATACTCGTGATCTTTACAGCTGGTAACAATTTGAGATAAATGGCAAAAATGCATGAGATTACAAAATTTGAAGAAACTAGGTAAATTAGAAACACATGCAAAGTTAATACATGTGGCAAATATAATCCAAAGCACAGATGGAAAAAGAGAACAAGCGACGCAGAAAAAAAGCTAACTATCAAGGAATAACATTTCCACGTGAGCTCTTCCAAGTCATATTAGCAAGGTTCAAGATCTTTCTTGATGTTGACCACCCTTTCTCCTGCTGGAGGCTGCTGCCTTCTAGCAGAAGAGCAAAACAAGTGATGTACCTATTCTGCAGTTTCCAGTTCAGAGCCAGGCGCATTATAATGTAAACCACTATTGATTTCAGTTCACTTTAATACCCTGGACTGAACTGTGGTGGTGAAGGGCTCCAATTCATAACTCCTGTCAGATTTAGCTGCCACAGTGAAATCCACAGAGGCTGTGAATAAGAGACCTTAGAAATCATTTCAAAGTGAAACATGATTCAAATAGGCAGGTACAATTTGACGATACATACACCAAATCACAAGGTAAATTATCAACTAGCTCTTCTTCTAAGATGGACAGAGACAGTTTAATTGAATGGACAGCATAACAAACCAGCAGCTCAGACACAGTGTTAGTAATCCACTGCGTGAGTGGCAGGGAGAAACGAAACCGAGACAGTCAGCAACAATACAAGCACCTTCCACGTTTTGGGTGCTTGTTCTGACCTCTGCATTGCAACACAATAGCCCTTTGGGGAACTAGTTCTCATCTCTTCTCCCAACCCCATCTGCTGGGGCCAGGACATCCCCCTGACAGCCGTGCTGCACGCCATGCCTGGGCAAGGTTACCGAAGGCAGCACTGCTAACGAGCCTGTGACACACAGACGTTGCACAACCTACTTGGGGATTCTTTGGCACTTTGCCTTTTTCTCTGCTTCTGCATCCCAAGCTTACATCTGTTCAGATCATAACCTTCTATTTACACCCACCCTTCAAACTGCAATGGTTCAGCTCCTCGTCTGAGGCCAAGTGTTTAACAACCAAAACAACACAGCAATTCACAAATACAGAGAAGTCTTATGAAATATCTGCACCATACAAGCCCATTTACAGATAAAATGAATCACGATACAGGTTTATTCTGTCTTTCTACAGACAGAAGTCCAAAGTCTAGACATCCAGCCCAGAGGTAGCTCTTTGTCTAACTACTGGCTTCTTCAATACAAAATTAAGTCTGATTACCTCAGATCACTGGAAGAGTAACTGGAAGTAAAGAAAAACAGAACAATTACATCAGATAAACTCTAAAAAACAAACAACAACAACAACAAACTATCCTTCCTTCTAAATATGAAGATAGCATATCTTGAACATTTGATTTTGAAGAAATAGGCAGAAGCCTCCAGCAGATGTCCCCTGAGTAAAGTTCCTCTCAGACAGGAAAACCTGGTGATTTAGCTGACTTTTGGCATCAGGAAGACTTACTGTCACCACTACCTGAAACAGCAAGAGCAGTCTGTTTACGTTGCCTCTTGGCATCCAGAAAACCTTCCCCAGCATCACACGAGTAACCAGAAACAGCCTACACTTCTCCCCATGCCCAGGCTGCCGCTGTGATTTAAGATACTGAATCAAGACTAAAACAATACAATCAAAAGGAGACGACGGGGAGTCATAACCTCATTGTGTTTGCATTTACTTCGGCAATACGCAAAGTTTTGGCAGGCGGGCGCTGCTGCCATACACACAGAAACATCTGTATGGAACAGATGCATCCAAGCGCCTCCTTCGCGCATGGCGTGTGAGAGTTTGGGCAGGGTGCTGCCGCCATGCACACACAGGAGACCTGGGGTACGCCCACTTCATAGCCCTGAGAACCCAGCGGTTCACCAGGGCAGTATCAGAAAGGCAGATATTTACTGTGACAAACTGACACTGCCGAGGCAAATGCTAACGAAGCAAAGCCAGAGCGATGCCCAGAGGGCTCTGAATCTTCTACAGGTATTTTAGGATAAACTTATGATCTCTAGTATCAAAAGCCACTGGAAGATCAGTAAGAATCAAAATTGACAACGTGCCAGAATCCACCTACTATAAAACAGAAGGTCACTACAAATCCTCATTAAAGCTGTCTCGCTGCTTTGGCCTGATTGAAATGTTTCAAACAGTTTATTATTATCATGAAAGCAAGGGCAGCAGTTGCCCTGCCACAACCTGTCTCCAGGACCTTTGCTAGGAAAGGGAGATTTGAAACACGGTGGAAATCTGAGAAATTGCCTGCGGACAGCAAAGGGTCGCTTAATCAACTGCTCCAATCTCCAGCAAAGAAGAAACTCTTACAGATGCCAAAGAGGTGTTAATGATAGATATTGTAAAAGGGAACTGCCACAGTATATCTTTCAAAGACTGCTACAAAAGCCTTGCTGGCAAAAGATCAAGAAAATAGCTTGCAAGTACAGTGCCATATCTGTAATAGAAGTGCAGTGTGACAGGTTTAAAATCCATAAGCTATGCTGAAGTACATAGTTCAGAATCCCAGCGACCCAGCTGGAAATGAGGATGTAGAAAGTCTTGCCATTTAACCACCACAAGAAGAGACCCCAGGCCAACCATCTCCTCGCCACTACACCTTGCACTGGGAATGCCAGCAGCCCACACTGCTTCTCCGTAATCAGCTGTTTCCACCCTCACACTTCAGAGACTTCAGCAGATGTTAACACTAGAAAACACTGAACCGTTAACGGAAAGCTAACAGCAAAAAAACAACCCACGAATGCCAAGTGCAGTGCAGAGGCTTAAAACAATGGGACATGCTAGCAGCTGGGCAGGCAAAGGAGGCAAAGGCAACTCTGGACTTGGAGGCAATGTTTTTAGTAGGCACTGTGGCCATCTGCTTACAGAAGTACAGAGACTTCATAACAACTCCTGTGTTCACCCACTGTTGTCCTTTGGTTCTTTTTTGCTCACCACATTCATTTTCGTTCTCCCCCCCTGCACCGCCAGAAAGACTTTTGGTTTAAAGTTGTTTGTAGAAATACAGAAAGGTTTGGGTTGGAAGGGACCTTTAAGATCATGCAGTTCCAACCCCCTACTACAGAAAGGGACTCCTCCCTCTAGACCAGGCTGCTCACAGCCCCATTCAGCCTTGCCTTGACTGCTTGCAGGGAGGGAGTATCCACAGCCATAGACATAAATCTCATATAAGTTTTTCTCTTAACTGAAGTTACATCTCTTTGTAATACAATATATTCTATGCCAGACATTTACACAGAAACATGTAAAGGAAAGCAGTTAGAAAATGGAAAATACACATAGCTATAAATCCCTACTGTAGCTGCACTCTATCTAGAGCTTCATTTCGCTTGATTTTTAAATCCCAATTTTGCCTGAAATCAGCAAGGGGCAAAGCAGAACACGGCTTAAAATGCATCAGTGGAGATGAAACCCAGAATCAAGCCTCACACTTGCGGTTAAAGAAAGCTAGTGTCTTAATCAAGTAGCTCTCTTTCTAGGTCAGAAGACAGAAAGAAAATCTGGAAATGTCAATTACTCTTTCAGTTCCAATACTGCCACGTCCCACTCCAAACTCTGATGAAACAAAAACTCCCCCAAAATTCGGAGCCCTCTCAAACCCAAAGGATGGCAAAGGAGCACTACTTTGTTACTGCCCTTTGAGTTCAGCCCGTGAAGTCAGTGAAGAATCAGCATTTGTTCATATCTTTGGCAATCTTGCTTCTCTGACACATTGATGACATGAGCATTTTGCATCTACGAGTTACACAAAGAGTTTTTCTTTTAATCTTTTTAACCTTCACTTTAACTAAATTTGGCTGAGATGAAAACTTTTCATTAGCCTTAGGTGAACTTGTTGAGTATGTGGGTAAGAGACAAAGCTTTCAATCCCGCATACCATATGATTCTTTTTTTTCTAAAACGTGGTGGTTCAGAGTGGGCAGCAGTCATCCCACATCTGTCCTGCTTTTTCATCATCTGATTCTGCTCTTTTTCCAGTATGGCTCTGCTGGCCCCAGACAGGAACAAGCAACTTGCTTCCTAGTAGCATTTCAGTTGAGCCAAGGTTAGACTAAATTTCATCTTTCTAAGCTTTTTCTTTCAGAATCAAATATCTGTAGTAACAGAAAGCGGCTGTATGTCAACACGATCCTACAGGATAGCAATTGGAAAAGGAGCATGTGTTCAAACTCAAGTCCTGAGGAATAGACTAGGCAGAGCGTTTGAACTCTCAAAAGGAGAAATGGTGCATGGAAGAGATGTGACAAGAAATATGAAAGAAACAAGAAGCTGTATGTGGACCAAGAGTGTCATGCTTCTCACTTCACGCCCAAGCTTCTCTCTGTTGCATAGACCACACAAATAATGGAAACAAATACAAAAAGGCAGCAATGAAGAGTCATCATATATCTCCTCAGTGCTGACTCATCCGGAAAGCAAACTATTACCCTGTCCTCTCACACCATGTATTCACAATTCGGCCCACACAGGAAAACATTTCACCTTGCTCCTCAAAAAGCTTATCGTCCTTCTGCGAGAGATAAAAAGCAGGCAAGATAGCACACCGTTGATTGTGCTACCAGAAGGCGCTCAGATGCCAGGCCTGTGAGATAGTATGATAAAATATTTTCATTTTTAAAAAGCAGCAAAGAAAAAAAATGCATTCCAGTAGAATTTCTGTCATTCTTGCTGGAATATATGCATGTTTTGATAAGCAAGATAAAGATGATCTAGTTACACTGTAGGCAGAATATATTTTCATTTGTCCATAAATTGCAAGCCAAACCTGAGCACAGACATTGCTTGCCTGGAAGCTTACCAAACACATTTTTCTTGAAGTAGCAAAGTACATCAATAATCTTCCTCCAAGTCTTTTATTTCTCACTTGCCAGTAATTACTTTACTTACTCTGCATCACCATTTTGTCTTTGTAAAGATACACGCAGTCCCAAAACAAGCTCTTCAGAAAGCTTTTCGGCCAACACTGAACTTAAGCATCAACAAATTCAGCTGTGCTTTTTATATATTTGCTCAAGTATAATCAACGTTCTGATTTCTGAATTCAGATGTAACCAACAATAACACTCTGAACATCTCACCTGTATGTTTGCAACGGAGAACAAAGGTTCAGGCTGACCCTGCCATCTCCTGACTGCTTTACAAGTAGCTCAGCACTCTCATTTGCACAGAGCCATAAGGCAAAGAACTAAACATCTCCATTAAGAAGGGAAAATACGCTTCTCTTCCAGCAGGAAATAATACAGAGCAAGTGTTACACAACAAACAGCAGGAACATTTTGCAACATCATTAAAAAAAATATGCTATTAGGAGTGCCTACGGCCACGTGAATGAAATGCTTAAGCATCAGTGCTTAAAATGAACAAAGGAACCACAGTAATAGCAAGACCGATTCAACATCCTCCCTCCAACAACATACAGTATCAGTTACCACAAATAAATATGTAAAAAACCAACCAACCTGACCTGAGCAATTAAACGGCAGTCAAACTACAGTGAAAATATCATCGTAACCTCAACATTTAAACGGGGACTTGTATCTAAAGCACATGAGTTTCTCTTTCAAGAACTCCTGGATGTGAGTTGGGTTCTTCTGTGCTCCACCCAGGAATGAGGTGGTCTATTATAGCTCAAAAAGGCTCGAAGAAAGAAAGCCAGAATACAGGGAGAATAAGGAGAATATGGGAAAATAAGAACATACAGCAGAATACAGGAGAATAAGAAAAGCTGATACGGGAAACTCTATCTCAGAGTTCAGGCCAAGCAGCAGCAAGAGCCACATGACGTTGATAACAGGTATTTTCAACCTCAGGTCAAGGATACTTGCTATATGCTCTTGTCAATACACTGTTAACCATGATTGATTTGGTCCAGTGACAGATAATCTATTATGCACTCATACTCCAACCCCACTAAATCAAAGATAGCTTGTCTAGCAGAACAAAATGACACAAAATAGGAGAAGGCACAAAGACAAATCAGTAGCTTTCTTTTCATCCAACTTATCTCTCTACAAGAGAAGGAAACTAACAGTGCAAAAATTAGCAAGACAGTAATTAAAATCTTTATAGAGGATGTAGGGGAGGAAAAGGAGATAACTCCAAATAAAAACACAGATGGAAGAGAAGCAATAGAAGTCCCAGTGAAATGTCAGAGTTACAAATAGACTAAATATAAAGAACAGAGGGGGGAAAAGTAAACCAGAGTCAAGCTGTGTGGATATATTTATACAAACCCTTGGGGTGAGGGAACAGAACTAGGCTCATTGTTGGCCGTCAGCTACTGTAAAAGGGGGAAAAATAGACTCTCTCAGAGTACTAATTAGCATAGCTTGCATGCTTGTCTGCTATTTCCTGGGACAGGCTTGCAGCGCCCGCTTTATTCTCTTCCATATTCTTTCCTTATTTGATGCCAATATCTCCGCACAGACAAGATGTTTGGAGACAGTATCCTCTTGCTATGTTTATCCTAAAACCGATCTTCTAAAGAGTACTAATGCCATCACAACAATCCACCTATCCGAAAAGCGAGTGCATTCAGCCTCTTTTATCACTCACACTCACTATGCTGACGTTCAGTAACCCGTGCTAGCAACAGGAGACACATTTCTGTGAAGCAAACAATCTCCATTACTGTCATCCAGATACCCTTTGTCAGTTACAATGACTGGGGACAAATGGACTGAGCAAATATAAAGAAATAGCAGAGGACATACATAAACAAACAGGTAAAAGACAGGAACCTCGCATTACACTTAACACTCCGCTGAACAGCATCCCTTCCTGACACCCACCTGTTATCATACAGGTTGTGAAACAGCAGCTAGTTGCCCCGCAACAGATAAAGCATGGTAGGCAAACCACAAAAGACTGCAAAGGTAGCTGCAGTGTGCAACAAGATCAGAAGAGCTGCACAGGTTCTCCATCCACTCCTACCCCCTGAGGACAAGAGGGATATGCCACTATTAACCCATCTCAGAGCAGGGCTTCCCTTGGCAAAGTGAGCAACACATGTCAGAGCTGCACAAGCCCATTTTTGCATATACGAAGCACTAGTTTGCTATGCAAGGATGCAAAGGGTTGTTAAATAAAATCTCCCCCTCAGGCCTTTTCTTCTAAAGGTCTGCATGGCACGGGCCAAAGCTGATTTCCTCATCCAACCATATCTAGCAAGAACAGCTCAGCCATATACAACAGCAGCTGTGGAACACCTGACAGGGACAGAAACTTCTTTGAGAACAGTGAAACATTCACCTGGAGGTGTTCATACCCACCCTGTTGATCCAGCTCTATGCATTACTGCAGAGTACAGACATTATTTGACATTACACTGTGCACAGCATTTGTGACTTCAACTCAGGTGCTTCCACCCAAGCTGTGCAGCCTGCAAAGAGTTTTGTGTTTCTTCATCTTTACTATTCTCTTCCTTTAGAGAACATACATACATACACAGATTTCTTTTTTTTTTTTTAATAATGAAGTATTCTAGAGCTGCGTATAAAATTTCTCCTCAAGCTTTGCGAAGTGTCATCAAAGGATGAAAAAAAAAGCCCAACTTCACCTGGGTGAAGCCAGCAGAATCAAATTTATCTCAGCTTCAAATGCGTTGCTGATTCGGAAATTTTAATACAGACTTCTTTTCCTTCTATTAATTAGAAACACTTACAGACTCCTTCCAGCCTTCACAGCACCTCTGGTACGCGAAGCCCAGCACTCCACAGGCCGAACTACAGACAACCTCTCAAGAAGCACACACGCATTAGCGAGTCATGAGAAGCCCTCCGAGCTGCAGGAACGGGAGACAGCGGAATTCAAAGCCGCCGCCGAGGTAACGGCGCACAACTCACCTGTGAGAGAAGGCGGCCACTACGAGCAGCAGGAAACGGGACGCCGCCGCCGCTACGGCGTGCCAGCTCCGGGCGCCGCACGGGACTCCATCTGGAACCTCAGCGGCCTTCCTCCAGGGCACCGCCCCGCCTTTCGGGCCGCCTTCCGGGGTGCCGAGGCGGGGCCGCGGTTCGCGGCAGCCCTGCCCTGCCCTGCCCTGCCCGGCTCACCTGAGCCCCGCGGGCCGCCCCGCCTCAGCGCCGCCGAGGGGACCGGGGGCGGCGGCTGCCGTTGCTGAGGCGCCACCCGGCGGCGGCGGCGGGAACCCCGCGTGGCGGGCCGCGCGGCAGACGGCTCGTGCCCGGAGCTGCCGAACCGACTCTCGTGAACGGGGAAAAACACGAATCCTTCCGTGCACCAGCAGAGCTGCGCCTCGTGCCCGTGCTGCCGCCCTGCATCTGCTCCCCGCTTCCTTCCCGTCCGAGGGACTCGGCTGGAGCAGAACGGCGAGAGTGGGAAACAAAAAGTTGGTCAGAGAACTTTTGATGAGCAAATGGGGAAGAAAGCAAATAAACAGCAAGACTTCCAAGATGCTCCAGTCCGACTGTTCACCTATCACCCGTATTTCCCACTGCACCGTCAGCACAACATCCAAACGTTCCTTGAACGCCTCCTGGGCAGTGACCCCACCAGCTCCCTGGCAGCCCATTCCAGCACCTGACTGCTTCTTCAAAGAAATTCTTCCTGCTATCCAACCTGAACCTCTCCTGGTGCAACCTGAGGCCATTCCCTCTCATCCCATCACTAAATCAGGCTGTGATGTGGGGGGATGGCCTGAGACACGACAAGTAAGGGAACAAGATCCTGGAGAGCCCCGATAACCAATACAGTACTGAATACACACTGTTCCTCTGCTGGACTCCAAAGAGATGCTCTCCAGAGCTGTGCTTTGTGTGTATCCCACCAAGCAGAGCGTGGTGTTACAACAGCACGTCCTGTTACAACAGCAGGCGAATGTGAAGGTTACTGAAACGCTGTGGCTGCCTGAGCTAGAAGGAGCACGGCATGGCAGAGCCTCCTTGTTCTCTGCATGCCAATTAAAATAAGGATTTGTTTTGGCTCCTAACAGTAGCTTTTTTGTTTGTTTGTTTTAGAAGGTTTCTTTTAAAAGCCTCTTTTCTTTAAGCTATTATCATAGGCTGCTCTTTTGTATTTTCCGTGCGAGTCTTAGATGTCAGCATAAGGCAAAAATCTATAATGATCATTATTTTGTATCTTAAGGACTACGAAAGAAGGGACTGGTGTCACATTATTGAGTTCTGAGCATTCTTGGCATTTTTGTGTGCTGTTATAAAAAAAATAAATTAATTAAAATACTGGAGTGGAGAATACTATTTCCCAATACTTATTTTCAAAAATATTTACACGTAATATGCTTGTAGAATTCTGTTCTATTCTGCCTTGATAAGATAAACATTTCAGAAATGCACGAGTACATTTCTTGTGTTCTTAATAACTGAAGTATTTCTGAATAGCACTATAGATAAGCTTATGGTGAAACCTCTAAACTGAAATGGAATGAAATGAAATAAACTAATCTTTGCCAATTTGGGCATCATTAACATAACAAAGCAGTAACAAAAATATAGGAAGGAGTTGGCACAGTTCACCAACTTCTGGTAGGTGGCTAGGATCAAGAGCATGCTTTTTTTTTACAGTAAAAACTACTTCGTATCAAAAACAAGTTCTAATTGCATTTTTGAAGCAATAGATTTAATTAACTAAAGCTACTGTACAGATCAAATAAAACAAAGAATTCATGTTATACATATTCTGTTGCACATGATTTAAACGTGCCGATATGTTAAGGTTTTGTATTTACTTAAAGAGCTACAGAATCATACCCCAAGTCAGAGCAGCGGGAACTCTGAAGAAAGGTTCAATTTCTGCTTGAACCTGATGAATTATTTTTATGATTTCAATAAGAAAAGAAAAAGAAGTACAAGAAGCCATGGCCTCCTAGGGCATGGGGTTTTTCTTTGTATTTAAGGTTTCCATGAAATTACTGCTTCAAAACAGTCCAGTACTGTAAAAGCACTCAGTGTATTAAAGCCCACCAGAGGTTCTGCCAAACACCTCGCTGTCTGGCTACACTGACTCCTCTATTTTAACACTACTCCTGCATTAATCACAGCACACAAGGGATTTTGAGATGTACACTGACATTTCTTTGTATGTTCAGTACCTATGCCAAGCTTGTTTAACTCATTATTTGGCCTACTAGCACAGGCACTAACTGTGGAAGGACATACATACGTGTTTTACATAGTATGAACTAATTTCAGTGAAACTGTTTCTAGAGCCAGATCTAAACCCAGTGAACCAAGAAAAAACCCTGCCATTTACTGAACTGGACTTCACATTACAGCTACGGTTACAGAATTGTTACATGAAAAATACCAAAGATTCAATTCATTTTCCTTCATTAATTAAACAGCACATATCATGTATGGTTACTTTAGAAGTCGCTAAATGATAGCGTTCAATTAATGCGCACGAAAAATCAAGTTGTAAGACCATGATTCAGCCAAACTTTTAAGCATGCTCCTCGTTCAATTCCACTGACAGCAAATCATACACTCGCATTCACTTTCTGGTGGAAGTCAATCTTTTAACTAATTCATTTTATTTAACTGATGTAGGTAAAATACATGGAGAACACCCTTGAAAAAGCACAGACATGTGCCAAGGTTTTCACTGCCCACACCTCATGGCTGTAGCTCTAAAAATTTATCTATGCTTCAACTCAAAAGTTATTTGAGAGGTATTGATGGCTCTTATTTTCTGCAGAGATATCTGTAGTGCGACGTTCTATCAGCCTCACAGAACTGTTAATGCCCAATAACAGGATGTTGTAATGCGTACAAATCTCTACATCATTATCTTGAAATTAAGTGTTTTAATAAGAATGCAAGAGAAAGTTTTCCAAAACGAGAAGCCACGTTTCCTCCTACCACCTCTATATAACGTTTCCAGTTTAATGCCTGGGGAATTTCAGGAAATATCTTGTCTATCAGAGAGCTCAGCCTCCTGGAAAAATCCAAATTATATTTCATTACAGAAAGTCCTGTTATTAAAACTGCTCTCATTCAAGATCTATAAAACTGACAATTCAGTAGACTGGGCCTCACTCTCCTCTCAGGTACATTAGAATAACCCCATCAACTTCAATTATCTTGTACCAGTTCAAAGATCAGGCACGTAGCAATGCCTGCTTGCTGCTATCTACGCAACAGAACACCGTGGGCATCAAGTGTAGCTTTTTTTCTGTAGGAAATGATTTCTCTTTAATACTTTAATAATGGGATCTGACATAGCAAGAATCAAAGGGACTTTTAAGAACTTCATATTTGTTCCCTTTCTATTATTTTTTTTTTTCTGATATACCCTCAAAACTTTAACCAAAATGTAAAATAATGAGATCAAAACTATTTAAAATCAAACATTACTTGTCTAGACTATGGGTTCATATCTGCTGAAATCATACTAAATAATATAAACCAAAGAGCCATAGCTTTGAGCCAAGTCTTTTGTGTATTTGGGAAAGCTTCATTGAGGCTACATTAAAATCTGTGTTAAGCCATGTGGATTTTATCTTCTTAACACGTGAAATTAGTTATGTTATTCTCTTACCACATTTCATTAGTTATTTAGTGTTTAGTGTAAGGATGCACCATGTCGTATTTATTTTTTTTCTCATAATAATTAAAGACTTTGAGAAAATTAATAATCAAAGAAGAAAATGAAACGGTAGAAAAATGGTTAAATAATTCAGATTGAGAATGTTGAACTGCCAAACTGGAAAATTTGTGATTAGAAAGCAGTTACAGGCAGGTGTATCTGAGCATCCACCACTGCAGTGAACGAGTATCTTGTTTTTGCGAATTCCTGTGTTTGGTCTTACTTTTGGATATGCCCTCCTTCTGTATTTATTTTCATCCGGTATAAAAATGAGGCTAGAGAAGTTTCTTCATGATTAGCCTTTTTTTTCTTTATTTGTTCCTGAAATTTGTAATGGAGGATGTTGGCAGAGCCATGAATCTGAATTTGAAAAAAGAACAGGTTTGTTTTCATTACAAGGTCATGGTATAGTTGACTTAATTGTGCCATTTCTGATCTACTTTTGGCAAGGACTGTGCCTAGCACCTCTAAGTTGAAAGTAGCCTTTGATGTGATGCTGATGATTTTATAATGCTTCTTCACTTTATTTTATTTTATTTTATTTTTTTGGCAATGAATCTTCAGCTATTTAGCTTTCTCTGGCTAGCTTGAGGGAGGCATTCATGTATTCTAGCAGGAAAAAAATTGTACCTCTCCTCCTAAGGCTATCTCTATGAATGTTAGGTAGTTCTAAAGGAGTTCAAAGGACTTAAGACCAAATTAAAACGAATAAGTTTCCTTAATAGTAGTAAATGGCATAATTCACCCTATTTCACTTACATTTTTCAAATGAGAATACCCCTTTTGTTTTTCACAAAACATGTATTCTTGAACATGAAAACAATTATAGCAATCTTCAGAACTCTGCACAGGAGCTGTGATAGACTTCAGAACTTCACTGTAAGCACACACACACCACCTAGGCACCTATTTGAAAACCCTCACTTGTGAGACTGATCTTTTGCAGATGCATCACAGCAAACAGAGACAGGACCCCCTGGGGCTAATTCGGAAAGTCTGAGCTGGGCTCCACACTGCCAGAATTCCTCTGGACAGCAGTGTTAGCCGTGCTGCAGGCAGATGCACAAGTGCTGCGAACGCTTTCTGTGTTTCTGTCTCTTACTACCAGTGACTTTTCACATCTCTACAATTAACTCAGTACACAATTCAGCACATATCCAATTCACAACGAATTTTTTACATGGATTACACAGATTTATTCCTAGTTCCTTTCTATACACTTAACTAGAACGCAACTAACTTCCTGAAAGCTGTCCATTGCACAGGAGAGTTCAGGTGACATCAGCTATACAGAGATCTACCTTAATTTTTAAGTCTCTTCTAATAATGTGCTTGTAACTTTTAACTAACTTATAATGCCAATTAATTATCAGTTCTGGTTTTATAAATCAAATTACTTTTTAAACGAATACCGATGAAATTCTCACCTGTCCAAAGAAGGAACAAATACTGTTAAAAATTTCAAAGAAATTAGAAGAAACTCGCATTTTATCAGAATGCACTGTTAAATAATGATTTTCAAGTTTATAGATTCGTGCCCTTCAAGATCTTGTGTGAATTATGAGATCCAATTTTATTCTCATAACTGTACTAAAATTTTATAAATGCTATAAAGAAGAATCAACAGCACTTGGAACTGTCTGGCCATGTAATAAAAATGCATTTCTTCATTGTGAGGTGACAGGTAAGTAAGGTGTACCTGCATATTGATCAATATGTTTGCCTTTTCCCCTTGAGTGCATTTACTTTTTCCTCATGGGATAATCTTTTTTTTTAAAAAAAAAGAATTTTCCATTAACATCAAAAATGAACACCGGAAAAAGGCAAACATAAAGAAAGAAGAGATTGAAGTAGTCAAGAAAAAGTTCAGTAATTTCTAATTATATTCTCTATGTGGTTTGTTCTCTACTTTCTTACTACAGTTGGCAACTGAAGCCTAGGCTTCCTCCAACATCACAGAGGGGGATGTCAAAACACTCTACCCACACTTACGCTGCAGTAACCCTGCATGGCAGATACTCTGCCATCTGAGACACAAACTTTGAACGATTCTGTGATTCCAAAGCACGAACTCTCAAGCAGTATTCCAGACCTCCCCTAGACACTTCTGTCCTGAGAAAACTACAGTAAGTTTGTTGGAAGATGGATCATGTCTCATGTTTTCAACTGCTGATTATTTTGAATAGAAAAATCTACTTTTTTTAGAAGTTTTTAAACATGCACAGTTTATAGAATTATTTTTGCTGCATTTGGTAACTTCTGTTGCCGAATGTCTTAAAATTCCTTTTATCACTCTGAATATTGCTTTTGCAACTGGAGATCAATGATTACTTTTTCCACGTCATCAAAAAATAATGACACGTCCATATATTTGATCAGCTGCAAATTAGGCCTCTCGATAAACGGCACCCCTTGGACAAGCAAGCTTGGCATAATAGGCAGATTATTTTGCTGTCAGACGTGCCTGCATGATGAAGCAGACAGGAGGCAAAGCAGTCTTTTTTTCTCACCTTTACATGTTATCATGAATACAACAAATGTAACCGAGGAGACTGCTGGAGCATTTAAAGTATTAAATGTTCTTACTTGTTTTGCTGGACAGCAATGGTCTGAATTCTTAACACTGATAGGTTCACTACACCACATAAAATTGAGGCCAGGTTCACACTGCCCCTATGATACCCTGTGAGTTTAAAATACAAATATTAAAAAAACAGTTAAAAGGTGCCCTTATACTACCATTTAAATTAATAATTTTATTTAATTAATACTTACAACTTCATCATACAATGAGATTTAAAGAATATATTGTTTCCATTTCCCCACAGCTCTTCCGTCCCCAAATTATTTTATACTTGCACTTAGACATGGCTGATGTGTTTACTATTTTGGAAAGATTCCATACCTTTAGAGACTGCCACGTTGTTCTCAGAGACAGCTTGTCCTAAAAAATATGCTTTGCTTGGTTAATGTTTTTAAAAATATGCTCATTCCTTGCTCCTTCTGTGGCATAGGAAGCTGGAAAAATTCCAGTGACCTTTGGTATGACTGTCTTACAAATTAGTGCAATATATTTCTCTACATTTCACACCGTGCTAAATATTTTTGGCAGTACAAGATGAATATTATGAATCTAGCTTAGTTCTTAAACAGCTTCTCCATTTGTATGGAAACTCTGAAGCTCCTTGGCTTCCAACCAGCGAACTCGTCTTCTGTCTTGTTCCTTACATGTTAATTATTCTTAAAAGAACAACATTATTTAAAAATTAAAAAAATAAAAATAAAATAAAATAGGAATAGAATAGAAAATGGAAAAAAAAACCAGGAAACTCTCTGGAAAGGAACGACATTCCTTGAGGTCCCTTCCAACTGTGGCCATTCTGTGATTCTGTGATTTTACAGCACTTTGGTGAATAAAATACACATTTCAACTAAATCAATTAGATCCCTCTCCATGTAATTATCTTGAATGCAAGCCCAACTTGAATTTAACCAACTACTGATACTATGTAGTTTCCCCTTTTCAAAACACAGCTTTTATTACCAGCTAAAGGCAGCTGAATGAAAATCAGAGGTTTAACCTCTCAGAAGCCTGCTGGCAGTATTGATGAGCTGTAATTCGAATTGGAAACCCTTGCAGTTAGTGCGCAACAAAACACCATAGCTGTTTTTTAGTGATGACAACATGCTTTGCAGATGTTACCTGCATGGCACCTCCAGACAGGAGTTACCTGAAGAGCTCCATAGACGCGGGGAGTGAAGACGAGGAAGCGTGCATCCACCTGAATTACAGAGCTGGTTCGTTTTTCCTCTGCAAGAATGAACTTCATTTTTCCGCTCCTCCAAAATATTTTCTTTCAGATGTTTTTACTTAATTCTTTTGCTGACTAAGATCTGCCCTGTACATTCAATAAAAGGCCAGAGTGGTCTGATACGTGCTAGAGGGCTTTTTACCAGGAGGACTTCTTTTACAGGGAACTAGCTTAAAGCATGAAAGCGATAGCAGTGGCAATACAATCAATTATATCTGAAACTATGTGTGTATTTTAGAGCTTATGGTAACTGATTCAATGCACAAGCATACACAAGTATTTGATGACCATTAAACAACATCTCTGTTCATCTTTGATCTCCAAACACCACTTCCATTTCATTAATGGTGTTACTCAATTAGAATGGAAGCACAAGGCAGCTTATTTCCCTCTGCCATTACTTGGAAGTCTGAGCAGATTTTTATGATACTATTTGTAACTGTGGTAACCGAAATATATTTACTCCATTGCACAAAAGTAAGGTCTAACCTTTAATAGAGATTTTTTTTTTCCGTAAGTCAAATTCTTAATCAGAAAACTCTCAAAAAATCTCCAAACCATTTCTAAAGCTTTTGCCCAGTTGCAATATTAAATACTCATTTCAGCATTCACAACTGGTATGAAACATCACAACATTATTTTATGGGTGTTGTTTATTGTGTTTTTCTTTCATCTTCTACTGCACCAGTATTTCTAAGATTCCAGCATTCTAGGAGAGCATTTCTGCAAGCAGAATTTCCTTATTTATTGCTGGGAATTGGAGCTGAGAAAGGACTGACTCAGCTCAGAAAGAAGCCATCTGGCAGCAGTCTAGGAACTTCAACACTGAAAGATAGGAAAGTTGTGGGAAGACCGAGCTGAAGAGAAAGAAGAGGCTGTCACAGAAAGGAAGAGAAGGAATATAGAAATGCAGTAGGAAAACTTTTCAGACAAAAGGGCAATTTCAACTCTGCTGTGGATGAGCTGTTAGCTTTCATCTCAGTTCATTGAATCACCTTGAACAGTTTCAGAAGATTTGGGGACATTTGGCTGAAGTCAAAAGGTTAAGTCTTCTACTTTATTTCTTGAGTAATTTCTCTGTTTTTAGGTCCACATTCATCTTAAAAGATTTTTTTTTTTTTTAATAACAAAGGAGGAAAGACAAGTAAAAATCCTATCTGGTACCTTTTTAGTGTTATAACATTTTTTCTTGCAGGTAATGATCATAGGAGCTTTTTCAGTCTCATCTTTGAAGAAGAAACTACTGATGTGTTTTAGATCTTTTCAAGTCACCTAATTTAGTATCCTTACCTTTTTCGGGATCTAATAGTAATGAAAAAGAACAAGAATAATCTTTAGAGGAGACAACATTACGTTTTCTTTCTATACATCTTTTGAAAATAGAATGTACCTTAGAATCATTTTTTCCTTTACAAGAGAATATAATGAGAAGGTTTGGGATTTTAATTAAAGATGATGCTCAAACTAATTGTTCTCTAATACTACTACCAATATTTGGGTGGGAATTCATAGGAATTGTATAGATTTTTCATGGCAGTTTCCATCAGAAACGGAGATTACCTTCAGATAAGAAGAATTCTTACAGATATTTACATATTTATTTTCACAGTGAACGTACAGATGCTTTGCCTTTTCTCCCAGAGTACCTCAGCTGGGCAGATTTCAAGCACACCCTGCTTCGAATGCAGCTGTGTCAGGAAGTAGTGAAATATTGCTGGGTAAAGCATGGATAGAGCTCACTTTATTTGTACTCCAAATACACAGGCCACTTCTGTCAGTCTACCAATGACAGCACAATATCCCTGCAAAAAGAGAGGTTACTAACTGAATTACTAAGCCTCACTGGTCAGTTAGCTGCCTTGGGGCAAAACTGCTATCTTTTATAACTATGAAGTGCTTAATCATTATGGTAAAGAAAATCATATTATCAGCTAAGATTAGTTCTTGATTCTCCTGTGCTTAAAAAATTCTTTAATTTTAGCAGGAAAGAGTCCCAGAGAAGACTATTGGAATTTCAAGCTGACTAAAGATACAGCCAATCTTAAAAGGTAATGTTGCATCACCCTTGACCCTGAGTACTACAATTTGTTTCAGCATGAAAAGACAGAGTATTTCCTCAGGAATTGAAAGAGAATTTCTGATGCTTACTGATGGGCTCTTGGCCCATCAGTTTTTCTTGCAGTGTAACATGTTCTCCATCCCATGGTAGTGTATAGGCACCAAAAACTGTTAAAGACTCACATGTCCCTAAATGCAAAACTTTCTCTGGATAAATCCTGTAGCATCATATGCAATTCTGAGACGTATTCTCCCAAGAGCAGCAAAATAATTCTCCTAAGATCTGTTCTGTGAATTGCCCCTGGTTTTCTACAGCTGTTTTATGGTACCTGTTTTTGCGTTTTCCCTTTTTATTTATTTCCCTGGGCATAAGTGGTACACTAGAGCTGCCATCCTTTATGCCATGCTTTTCACTTGCTCAGTTTTTGGTAATAGGCTTAGACTTCAATGTAGCAAAGTACGTGAGCTTAACTTCACTGTGTGGCACCATGGATATGTAACTTCACTAGATAATGCTGCCAGCACTGAGCAAATTCTTTCCCCTTCTCAAGTTCAAATCTGCTTGATAGTCACAGAGAGTCTTCCTCTTTATCAATTTTATGGAAAATAAATCCTTGAGAATATAGCAGTTCTGCTGTTGCTATCATTTACATGGCCTGGAATGTGTTATAGCTGTTGAATATCCACTAATCATTTGCTCACATTCACTTCAGCTTCTTTTCCCAAAAACATTGAATCTAACATGATACCAGGTGTGAAAAACTACTGAACATGCACAGACATTGAAAGTTATTGGTTGCTTGGCTAGTCACATATTGAGCAATCTGCCAAAAACAGAGATCACATTTACTGCTTATCTAGTGTCTCAAACAGGAAGATGGCTACTGCTACTATCATCTAAAATTGAACTGTGAGTTTGGGCGTTAGTAGCAAAAGATAGTGATCATAATTGTATCGTAATGGTAATAGATATTTTCCATATTCATAGACATTGTTTAAAAGAAAATTCAGTAGTTCAGAACAAAATTGTTTTCTTAACGTCTTTCATCAGACATGCAGATGCCAACACCTTATTTACAAACATTCCAAAACACAATTATTTATAGGAGAACAATTTCTCCCTCTCTGTGACAGTCTTTAAAAAACAGCCCAAAGGAGGAAGGCCATGACATAAGGCTTCGCATTTAAAATTGAGAATATTTTAGATCTTATTTATAAGTATAAAAATTGAGTTATTCTAGAAATGTAAGCACATGAAGTCTATAAAGATAAAGATACAACCAGCTCCTGAGGTGTATTTACATATTTTGCAATATTGCAGTGCATATCTTGGCTCCTTCTATAATTGATTTCAGTGTATTTTGTTTTGAAGCTGCTACAGCGACATTAAAGTGTCAGGCTTCAATTTATACCCCACTCTGTCCAAACCTGCAGTCCTCTCACAGAAAGGGAGGCAGTGAGATAGCTCTTAGCATGAGCTATTTTTTTTTTTATTTTGCTTGAAAACATCTTGCAAATAAACACTTTATGGCTAACAAATCCTGAAGTTCATTATGGATAAGAAAACTCTTTAGATAAGAAAAGTATGAGCTATTCAGACAAACAGTTCTCTTGAGGATGCTGAGTGTGCAATATGGTCACTGATCTGTCACTGCTGATTTACCTTTGGATCACCATTATGTTTCTGTAGCAGCAGGAAATATGTCTTCCATGGGTTGCTGTCAATCTCAGATATGTTGGTATCTTTCAAGTTTAATAACGACATGGTTTCTTGTTCATCTAAAATACTGAAATCTCACCTGTGGTTTTCAAATAGCTGGGATTTCTTCTTTGCCATCTAGGAGAAAAAGAAGAATTGCTTCATACATCTGGGATGTTATGACTTAAAAACCAGAGATACGTGTTGTTCAATAGGAATTATCACTGCTCACGTCTTGGCAAGTGGAGAGGGAGGGGTAATTTAGGGATTTCTTTACACATAAAATTTTAGCTTACTTAAATCACATTGGAAAACAACATTACCAAAAAATGCACCTGAAGACAGTAGATCAGATTTGTAACTGAGCACAGTGATTAGACAGGACCCCCTCAGCAGTCCTGCAATTTATTTGCAGATGAGATGAAAAAATGAAGGACTAGAAGAATAATGAACTTGTAATAGTCAGCTTTTGATTATTAATCCTAGCTCATTAAGAAACTCCATTTACATGTTTCTTGAAATGGATTAGAGCATGAAGAGCAAGTTTAATGTAGGCTTAAAAAACTGACACCAGGTTCTTTTATTCACTTACTGTGATTTTTGTGTTGTTTTTGTTTTGAATAGATTTTTTGCCTAATTTCTACTGAACCGAAAGCATTAAAAGTAAAATACTGCATTAAAATACTATGAATGGCTTCAGTTCCTTGAAGTTGCAGTCCTAAAGTAGATGACAAAAGACCCTGGGAGACAGGCCACAGATGCACAACCTTCCCCTCTTACTTGGTACAACAGCAAATGGCAGAGCTGCACAAGGTTTGCTTCATTCCAAGACAGCGTCAGCAAAATTTGTTTCGGATTCTATTGACTGAATGTTAACAATAATGTAACATTTTAAATCACCTGTTAGTTCTCTAGAAGGGAAAGGAAAAAATAGCTTTGTTTCTGAGGTGTCCTGTTGCTTTTATTCTAGTGCAAACTTTTCAGATGGGCTTTATTACACTTCTCGAACCCTTTTAACTGCTTCCATATTGCTGTGAAATAACTGTGTATGGCACATGAACTGTATAAAGCTACTACTGACGGATCACAGCCATGGAATAAACCACCCCTAACAACACCAAATAAATAAATAGTATCCACACAACTTTCCTAGACTGTATGGATAAAGCTTGTATCAAAAAATCTCCATTTCTTGGGAGGAGAAACAAGATATCTTGAGTTGGCCTACAGATTACAGACTGAAGACTGCTACATAATTTAAAACAAAGAAGAATTTCAGCCAGGCAGTGTCTCCTACAATTTTGTGTTTTTTAACAGCTGCCTGCAGAGAGAAATAAGGCGGTAAATAAAGAGAAATAAATCATAGTAAAAAAGAAGACTAAAAAACTGGATCAAATTGGCTCTTGGAATTTGCAGATTGTTATATTCTCATATAAAAAGTTCTTGAAAAGGAAAGGAATGCACGTATTCATAACTCTTGGGCCCAAATATTATGGAAAAGTAGTTGAAATATAGGAGAAAAGGGATTCAGTATTTAGCCCTTCCCTACAGCACAGTGGAACACCTCCTTCCTATGTGATCACTGATGCCATTCCCACAGACTACTCCCCTCTGCAGAGCAGCTACAATGGAAGGACCACAGAGATTCATGTAGCAAATATCATACCTGCTGTTTGAACATTTTAGTATTGAAACCTCTTTCAGAAATAAGTAATTTTTGACATTTACTTCTGGTTTTGTCTATTTTTCCAAAATCTTTGGGACCTCTGACTGCACAAAGCCGTGGCAGAGTTCTCAAAAAGCTTGGATTATTGCTATTGCTCTTTCATCACCTCTCAAAAGAGGATCATTTCATCCCTTGCAGAAGTGGAAGGGATAATCAGGCTTTAGAATTCAAGTATTATTAGGATATTAGGTAGATTTAAGTTAGCATAAGGGGAATTGTAATATTATAAGCCATAGAGGCTGAAGAACCAGGGAGATATAAAACTGTAAGCCCCCAATTGAAGTATGAAGCAGTACACTGAGAAAAATGCTGACATCCATAATGCACCAGGAATGTAGATGAATTCAGTGTAATGTGAATGGTAACTGGGAACCATCACTGATAATTTAGGATGAGTGGAAATTTTATAATTGAGTCTTAGCACGACGTAGAGCTCAGTGAAGTTTAGGACCATAGCAGAGGTCAGTCTATTCTCTGAGCTGTAAGAATTACGGCTCCATTTTTCCAATGTCCTCCATTTTCTAGTAAGCGTTCCACCAATTGGAGGCTAACTTGTAAGGCAACTAGTAAGAATTAATATAAAAGATACATCGCTAGAAAATCAATGGCTGCATTCCAACTTTTCCTTTTTATTGCAGCAATTCAAAAGAACAAACATGCTCTAGTATTACATCCAAGTACAAAGCAAATTAGCGATTGGACCCTATTTTACTTACACTACCCAAAATATTGTAAAGGACATGTGAAAAGGCATTCACAAAAGCACACGCAATTAAATGCTTGGTTACCAGTGAATAATTATCTTATGCTCATTTTATTAAACCAGCATTTAGTAGGTGAACATCAAGCAGTTTATTCTTCCCTAAAGTGAAACCTCATGGAAGAACCTGGATTAAAAAACGGCCTAAAGAAAAGACTTAATCTGATTAGGAGATGACAGCTCCATCCCGTATCAATTTACACAAGTCAGAAGTGGTTAGCTACATCAGTTTTCCTTGGTTATTATGTTCAATCTTGAACAAATGAGGGGGAAATTCTGTCTGTGCTCCTCACATGCAGTCATTTAATTCAGTATTCTTTTCGGGTAAATCTCATACAGTGCTCCTTTGAAACATGAGTGGTGACGCCAATTACCACAGGCACATTTCATTTTGCTACAGAATAAGACACCGATGAAATCTGCTGTAATTTCTACATCCCTTCCTATTTAATACCTACTGTTTATTTTTTATTTCACAAGATAAGTATGAATCCTGTTCTCCTACTCAGTCTCTCAGTATTGCTCCGTTAAGTCAAATTACAATATAATTCAGGAATATCCAAATTGATGAATGATGGTACTGCCTTTCAAAACTAAAGAATCACAGAACAAACAGCTTCCTTCATCTGTAATCTTTGCTTTTTCCAGTTGAAGACAACAGAAATTTAGGAGTTTAGAAGCCAGCTGCAACTGACAAATTCCTCGCAATAAGGCTATTTTATAATTCAAAGTTAATAATACCAGAAATCCCACTACAGGGAGACAGAAGTTCAGATAAAAAGTGAGGAGTTCATTGGCTTAAGCCAAATTATTATTTAAAATAGAGTTTGTTAGAAAAGATAGTTTTACTATAATTTTAAATATAGTTGAAGTCTAAATTTAAATTGAGATGAAGTCCTTCAAAAGGATTTGGATTTCACTCACTGTGTACATTCAAATCATAGTCCCTTCTTTTTCAATAACATGTACTGGCCATCTGGCAAGACTTGGCAAGTTGTATAATTTTTGTAGAATGATGCATCTGATTAATTACCTTTTCTGCTCATAGGAGGTTTCCTGAAGAAGCAAACAGAACTACATCTCTTATGCAGTTCATTGTCTGGTGTACAAACAGCTTTAAGAGGCTGCTGTGCATTTAGCTGGAAGTTGTGGCCACCTAGCAGATAAAACAAAGAAAGTACAAAGATAATTATTATGTGTGCTGGTGTAGACACCCGAAATATGGTTTCTATCTAAAGTCTCTAAGTAGTACAAAATTAAAACAATAATGGCATATAGCAATATAGGAGAAGTCACTGCAGACAAAGAAATGCTAACATACCTCTTGCTACAGATTCTCAGTCAAGGCCCACACTCTGGGTCTTACACAAACCTTGCTGGTTGTTATTGAGAGCTTAGTAAGAAAATAGTTGGGATTTGATCCATGCAGTATGACATTAGCAGAAATAACCAGAGAGATTCTATAACAGACATCTAACATCACTTAAGAGTAAGTATTTCTCAAACAACATGAACATGAGCAGTAGTTTGGACACTTTGGCATAGTTCATCCTTGTTGAGGGTAGGTCATTATTTGATAAATTTCAAGAACAGAGCTTCTGTTGTGCTTTTGCAACATCACATATTATCTCCTCCCCCTCCAAATTAATGAAACTGATATTCAAGGAATGGATAAGCAGAGATGCTTGAACTGCATATGCACAGGAATGGACATATATATTTACATAAAGGATAAAACAAACATGTTTTCTATTATTGCTATCAGTAATTCCTAGCACAGGAATTCCTAACTAGATGTGAAGTGTTCAATCATGAAGTCAATCTAATTCACGGATTGCCAAACATGCAGAAATACTGTTTCGGACTTGGACAGAAACCATTCCTGAGCTGGGCTCCACACACAGCCTCTGCCAGAGCTCCCTTGGCTCCCAGAGCTGCACAGGGTGAGCCAAGAGAGACAGCGTGCTCCTCAACTCCTGGGAGCAGAGCAGAAGGAGTAAAGCTTTCATCTTGCCCTGGAGCTGCTTTCTGTGGATCAGCAGACAATGGACGGGACCTGGCTGGCAGGAAAGGCATCCAGCAGTTCAGGAGAGGAGCTGTGACAGCAGCAGGTCAGGGTGAGGCCATAAGATATATAGGAGGAAAAGACAGCAGTGATTTCACGGGTAGCTGTATGTGACTCTTGACAATGCAGGTGACCCCAGTGACCTAAGTCTCAGATCTATGCATTAAATACAGTAATAACTCAGCAAATATTGAAGATAATATTTCATTTTAATGCATACACAAACAATTGACCTTTGCTCCTGCAGTTTAGTCATATTTTAAAATCTTCACACTATCAATAGAGAAAAAAAACTTCCCTTAAAAAATCTTCTGAAGAAATAAAATAGAACAAAATCACAGATATGGCAGTGTAAAAGACAGAGATGATCCAAATATTAGAAAAGATGCTAACCTGGTGAACAATTCACCTGATTTACACATGAGATTCATAGCTACAAGTATTTGTTCTTGTTCCACTCTATAAGACCAAGAGTGATCTGCTGATTGAAGGCAGCTTTATCTTGCAGACTCAGCCAGCAAGGCCATAATTGCTTTCTAACACAATTTCTGGGAGCTAACCAATACTCAAGAATTGTAACTAGATGTGATCTACCAGATGGGAAGGGAATTATAACTGCTTTTTTTTACTTTATTTTCTTCTATCAGGCAACTTTTTTTTTTTTTTTTTTTTTTCACAACCTTATTTTTAAATCATGTGGATGAGTCCTGCCCACACATAAAACAAAAACAAATTTCTTAAATTCTTTAACAGTTATAAGATGTTGCTGTCGCTCTCCTTTAGCTTTTCACAGCATATATTTATTTAGCCTTTCACAGCATATATTTAAGTGTACATATAAAATAGTATGTTTTATAACAGAGAGCATGACTTCAAACCCCCTGAAATGGTTTGGACAGGTGTGAGCCCTGGCATACATCTGAGACACATGAATACGTTCATTAAGCTCCTTTGTAGAATTGTACCTCTTAAGCAGTAGGAGACTCTCACTCAGTTGAAGTTCTTTGGAAATAGGAACAATTCCAGCTACAGGGAGAAATTTTACTGACCATATCTTAATGAATGCATGAGGGAGGACAGAAGGCTGTAAGACCACGAAACTGACAAAGCAGGAAACAAGATGGTCCTAGACAAAGCCATACAGATAAAACGGCCTCCAAAAAAATACACATTGGCAAGGGAGTTTTAGAACTTAGAGGCTTAGAATGACCAAGCAAACTATACCTTATTGTCTACACGTTCCAGTCCATATTATTCATTTCATTCTGGATTCAATGGGACAGGACTGCATGATTGCTGTTAACAAACAAACAAAAAAACAACCAACAGATTCTCCACTGAAATTCTCAACTGTGTGAGTGCGCTACAGGAGTCTGTGGAACTGATCTAGTAAAGAAATCAATCCTTGAATCTCCATGTATTTCCAGTGCTATAAGCTGCACTGTGATACCAGGAACATCTTTTGGCAGTTTGATCTCCTTTTTAGTATCTTTACTTCTCTAGTTGCTCTTCTTGATGCATAGATTTGTTGATCAGGTTTATAACAGTTCAGATGAGCACATGTCTGTGCAGCTGGTTGATTACACAGACATCTCTGCTCAGGTGATGGCAGTTTGAGCGATAAGGTGATACAGTACTTAGACACTGAGTCCTAGCTTGGTAATTACCCCAAATCCACAGTTGTGAATGTTCCACAGTGTGCTCACAAAGGCAGTGCACATGCACTCTTACTAAGCATGGGGCTGTGTAATCCAGGAATAGGACTGTTCGTACAGAGAGTCGTGATTTTTGGGTGGTGATATGGATGTAATAGCAAGTCCGTGAATTCTGTAGCTTATCCTTTGCTATATTTTTTTGATCCTTATAAGCTGTTTGTGACTCTATTACGCATTGAAGAAAAACTATTATTGATAGTCAAATCTTTTCATTTCTGTTTTTTGTTGGTGGTGGTGGTTTTTGTTTTCTTTTTTAGGTTTTGAAGATTCCACAGATTTCAGTGGAATGAAATTTCACTTTTGATGTCACAGCAACCTTATTTCAAACACAGTGCATGGATGTAGTGCATTAACAGTAACAACAAGCAACAAAGACTAATATCTTACCATTCTCTTCAGTACAGAAAGGATGGAAACATTATGTTCAGTAACCCCCAATTTATTATTTTTTTAACAGAACATTTTATATCACAATGCCAGGCATACATTGTTTTAAAACCTTGGCTTTAACAAGAGAGAGATAAAAGACACTCATTCATCTACTGCTTTTCAGTGACAGCAGTGAGTATTTATAGTATGAAGATGGCAGATTTTAAATCTACAAATGGCTTTCTGGCATTATAATTCAGGGTTATGGTGTAGCTCAAATTGTGTTCACAGAGTGCAATGTTGAAATGTGAATGCATCATATGTTCATGAAACTTAACAAATTTAACGCCACAAAAGCAGACTGAAAGGTGCAATGTCTCTGTAGTTTAACTAGAGGCTAACCTTTTGAAACTTGTTTCTGAATCACAGTGATTTACTTACAAAGAGTAGAGAGCTTTCCAAGTAACCAAATCCCACGCACTCAATGCTGATACAGTGAATTTCATCTGAATAAGAACATCAACACAGGAACTTTTGTCTCATTAGCAAGGTATTTTAAAATGATCTGGAATTAAAAATTCAATAATGCACACTATTAAGGAGCCACATTAGGGACCAAAAATTTCCCACTGCTACTGAAAGGGTTAAATAACAAAGCCGAGCTGTTTTCAAAACTGACAGAATCTCTCTCCTATTGATACACAGAAAAACATTTAAAAGCATTCCAAGTACAGAAGTTGTTAAATTCGCAATTCAGAAAGTGTACTGCCATTTTGTTTGAGGTGCTGTTGGATGAGGCTTTCATTCATTAATATGGTAAACCAATGACAGAAATTGTAGAGAATTTGGACATTTTAAAAAATGATATATTTTTTTCCCCACTGCTTACAATAATTTTGGGGTTTTTCCCCCCTCATCTTGCTTGGCTTTCCCTTCCTAGACTTCCCTCACATATTTATTTTTGATACAGTGAATGACCATTCTTCCCAGTATCGTAACTTTGCAGAAGAGATGCATCTGTTTTATCTTCTCTCCCATCAATTATTTCTCCAAGCAGTATCTCGCATTAATGCCTCTCCTTAAAGTTAGCTAACAGTATACATTCTTAGATCATCAATTCAGTTTTACTGGCAAAAGCATACAAGTAGTAAAGCATGGAAGTAGTAGATTAAGAAATGACACTGGCATTTTGTAAGGAACCCCTGCAGTTACATCTGCATAACAACAACTACTCTTCACTGAACATTATCAAGTTTAAGAGAGGGGCAAATGGTGTTGATTATCTGAGTGTGCAAGTGTCGCTGGAACCAGGAAAAGGCTGCATTAAGATTGTCAAAGAAAGGAAGAATTAATAATGGAAGAAGAAAATGAGGAAAAATGAAAAAATAAAAAGAATAGGATAAGCATGGATCTAAACAGTTTGAATCAAAAATTGTTTGCTAAGCTTAAAAATAACTTTGGTGGGGACTGTCAGAGGTACAGCAGGAATTCAGGTATGCATTTGTCTGCACTTCAACTGAAATTGTGCAAAAAACCCAGAGATTTAGATGAAGGCATTTAGCAATACAGCAGTGACTCCCACACTGAAAAAGTAGCTTACATTGCTCTGAGTAGTTCTGTTTGTAGGTACTTGATTTAATTCCATGTGTATCCTTCAGAGAGATTTTTCTCCTAAGTCCCTACAATTAGGCTCCAATATGTGAACAGAAGTAAATCAGACACCGGACCTGTACTCTAAACCAGGGCAGGTGCTTTGTTCCTCTGTTTTTACTTTGTAGCTCAGCTGCCAAAGCACTCACTGAGGAGAAGGGCTGACTCCAGTTTATCCTACTCTCAGGAGGCTCTTAAAATACAAACTACAGCTCAGTTGGTCAGAAATTTCACTGGTCCCTGAAATAAGCTAATTACATGTTTAAAATTAATGCAGACAAAGACAAAAGCCATAAAGCATCTTCTCCACAGCAGTTATACATTTAGAAAGATGGGAAATTTTTGCTTCTGAACTCTCCTTGCCAAAACCGTCTGTCATTCTGTGTTAAGCTTAATTAATTAATTAATTGGTGTAGTATATGAAGCAGGGAGCAAATAGATGAGCTTTGAGTCACCTGCTTGTACTGCCTGGCTCCTGGCACTGACTGCATTCAGTTTTTAAATGTTCAATCAGCTTGCTGTGGCCAGCAGGTGATTTTCAGATACGGCATTAGCCATTCTGCAACCACAAATGGATGCTCTGGAAGCTGTGTCAGAAGCTCACTTCTATTTATGCTTTGTGAGAATTCTGATGGAAATCACTGCAATGTATGAACATACACATTTTTCCAGTTTGAATCACAACAAGTTTTAATTATTAGACACAAATCCAATTACTGTGCAGGAGCCAACCACAGTAATATTTTGGGAGGGTCACAAGTCTGAATGGATCAGAATATAAACGACTAGCATCTGTTTAATAATTAATGATATTAAAAAATATAAGTGCAAGTGAATAGGAAATTCATTTGCATTTGTAATGTTTGTTAAACCTTTAATCTCAAATCATTTTTCCTTATTTTTCACTAACTAGTATATAAAATGGTTTCACAGTCCCTACAGTCTTTTTTTCTGATTATTTTAAATGTATTAAGAATAATCAGTCTTTACATACTCACAGGTACATCAAGTGAACAAAGTAAAAATGATTTACAGTAATAGCGTAAAAATACCTCAAAAACTTATTATGAAATACACATCAGCTTGCATGTAAAACTGACCAATTAGTAATTTTGCAGCAGCTTCATATTTATTTAATTCAACCTTTACACCAACTCTGATTTTTGATAGCATTTAATTAACCTGTGTAATGACTGCAATTGCGTACATAGATTTAAAAATTGTATAAGTAATGGTCAGTTAGGCAGCAACTAGTATAATCTGTACATACAATTACATCAATTAAGCCCTCAAATTGGGCACATCATTACTTTTCACAATATAGAATTCTGGCCTTTGAAGTCCATTCCTCTACCTGTTCACAAATGTTTTAAAGTAACATCTATGCACGGTGCAGCTCATTCTTAGTTTGTAAGAGGGATTACTGGAGACAATATTAAGTGAAAAAGAGCCTGCTAAAATACAAAACAGAAAAAGAAAAAGAAAATTCAATCCAAAAGTTTGTTCAGTGTTAGTACTTTTACTAACAGTTAATTCTTCTGTTAGAAGGCAAAAAGCAAGGCAATGGATTTCTAAAGATATATGTGAGCATTTGTTTGGAAAGCAATTTCTTCTAGCTCTGTAACAAGCTGAAGATGAGGGGCAAAAATGTATCTCACGTTAAAAAAAAAAAAAAAAAGATTTAACGAGGACTTATTTTCAATTGTCTTTTTACCTGTAATATCTGTTACAGTCATTTTGTCAGCAGTGCCACTGGCTTCAGCTCTTCCTTCACACACCTTTCCCCAAGGAATCAATGCTCATTCACAGCTCACAGTGACAAACCTGTGAAAGAACAGACTGATGTTCCACATTTGGTGCACAGTTTGTAAGCCTTCCTGGTAAATCCGAGTTGTTCTGCACACATGGGAAAAAAAACAGAAGGGCCTGGTGAAGATGACTAATTACACAAACGCTATTAAGCTCTTTTTCTTCTGAACACACTTTGGTAGTACAGAGGGTTCTGCTTTCTCTTGCACGTGAAGTTTACCCAGACTTCACACAGCCCTCCACTCATAAGCTATTTTTTCATAACTTTAGAACTTCATAAATGAAGAATTTATTTTCATACATGCACATGGACACAAAGTAAATATGAATTGTATTTTACCTAGCCTAGCGTTAAGACATGAGATGAGTTCAGTCAAATGCAATGCCACACAGTGTCTCGTTTGTTTTAATGAATTTCCCATCTGAATAGCTGCTGGTTAAACAAAATGCCAGATGTTTATCTTAATAGCAAGGTCTGATGCTAGACTTGAGTTCTGCTGTGCTTTGCTCTCTATGGACAGAAGAACACAAGAAATCCTGATGAGAGGAAGCTACTTGCTACTCCATGCCCACAAATTAAGTAAAAATCCAGCCTTTTTTTTTGTTAATTTACACTTAGATTACTTTTTTTTGTTGTTCTAACACTGACTTTTATAATGTATCTCAAGGGTTGAATAACTAAGTATCATTAATTTTGGAGAAAGTGTAATCATATTAATGATACGAACTACCAGCCTATTAGATTGTGAAAGGAGTTATCTTTGAAGAGGAGAAATCATATTCTATTCTTTTGCCACTCTGTAGACTTCCATAACTAGATATTCCAGTGCTTTTCCTACTCGGCTCAGTACCTGTCTCCATATTTAATGAACCAGCAGAAGCACAATTGCCACTTATTTGCCACAGCGATTAGCACTGCTTCAGTTGACATTCCGACACTCAAAGTGCTCTCTCTAGTATTCAGTAACCTGTTGAAAAGCACGGGACATCTCATACAAGTTGCCTGATCTTCAGGTACACATCCCTGGGTAGGTTTACAGTGAATTATCAGCTAGAAGATGATTACTAAATCCACAAAATCAGTGTTTGTGATGAGGAACTAGGAGATGTACGTTATGGATGAGAGACACGTGGCCACCAGGAAACAGCTTAAAGTCACTGTGAATTATTGCAAGTTACTGTGAATCACTTGAGCAATAATTGGCTCAGTTCCTGGAAAATCCCCCAGTCCTTCCTATCAACTTACTATTAATAAAC
This sequence comes from Tympanuchus pallidicinctus, assembly GCF_026119805.1. Classification (NCBI taxonomy): domain Eukaryota; kingdom Metazoa; phylum Chordata; class Aves; order Galliformes; family Phasianidae; genus Tympanuchus; species Tympanuchus pallidicinctus. The sequence goes on from NW_026294747.1 coordinate 1,470,440, forward strand.
AGGTAGTGCTAGAAGAATGAAATGCATGCAATAAAGGGGATGGTATATCCTCTAACAATCTTTTTTTTAATACTGGGGAAAACAAAAACTAGGTGGAAAACAACAAATTTCATGTAGCTCAAAACAGCACTGGCTCAGCTAATGAAACACCCATCAGTTCAGCTGCATTTTTTTGAAGGCAAAAATAACTTGTAATACTGCATCCATTAATTCCCTGGGTGGTCAAGGACAATCACTCAGCTTGGGCCATCAGCAGCACAGTCCCTAGTGCAAAGATGAGCGGTAACACGTCAGGTTCACTTTGAATGTCTTTAACATCAGATAAGATTGTCCCCGCTCACATGCTCCTTTCTCTTTTTTTTTTTGCCTTTCGAATGGCAACTAGATGTAGACAGAACTAATGTCTAGAAGGTGACTTAAAGAGAATCTGCTCCCCAGGTGTAAGAGCTTTATTTGTCGTCTTTGTCTTCATTGCCAGACCCAGGAGAGTCTGAATTATTTTTCTAAGTAGACAAAGGAGTTTCTAAGCGGTTCTGGAATGGCTCTACATGTACAGCTTTCCCAGTTCAACCCCAAATTAATTAGCATTCCTTCTCTTACTGACAGCAAATACACTTTGATTACAAAAAGAAAATGTAAAAATGTCAATAAGCTATAAAGTTGAGGGATTAGGAGGAGTTAAAATTTCCTGATGGAGTAAACAAATATAGGAAATACAGTCTAGCCTAAAATGTTCCTTGTTTGAATCTCCCCAGAAGGTCACAGGTTTTCAGAGACTGGGCTGTTCACAGTTACCAAGCACTGGATATCTACACAGACAGCAGGAAAAGGAAACTTTCATGATGTATCGAATGCAAAAACATGGAACTGAGTACATGTGATCCATATCTGAGACAAAATCCTATTAATATACTAAAAGGCCCATCTCTTTGCTATTTTTTCCTTGATATTCTCAGATGTCGTTTTTTAAGACACAGTATTTTACACGCAGCAGAGGAATCTCTCTACTCTAGAAAGCATACTACAAATATTATATAATGAGAGAAATTAATAAAATACTGGTGTAAAAAAGGATTGAAATTCACATGTTAAAACAACATCAAACCCAGCAGGGATAAAATAGCCACTTAATTAACACCACCCTTCACACAGCTTGCTCTGTGAAATTTGACTAGGTAGCCACATGGAATTTGGGACTGGAAAATGCAACCTACTTCTTCAGGATTAAAAAAGTAACTAAAAATCATCAGGTTGAATTCTGAGGTAAATCTAAGCTACTCTAAAGGGTATTTAAGCTGTAGCAGCTCACACTGTGCTGCTGCACCACAGCCAGCAGCTAACACCCGCCCAGTCTGTTGCTTTGCATCCATGCAGTGAGGTGAGGGAAAGAATTGAAGGGACAAAAAGAACAACTTACAGATTGAGATGAAGACAACATACTATGTGAAGGAAAAAACTCCAACAAGTGATGCAAAAGCACTCACTCACTATTCCTATGAGCAAAATGAAGCTGGTCCAGAGTTACAGCTCCAGAAAATTTCCCCCAGTGTCATTGCTGAGCAAAAAGCTGCATAGCATGAAATATCAATGTGGTCAATTTAGGCCAGCTGTCCTGGCTGTGTGCAGCCTCTTTGCCCCCCTCTAGCCAGTTTGCTACAGGTGTAGAGTGAAAAACAGAGAAGTCCTTGGTGCTGTACAAGCACTGTTCAGCAGCAAAAGCATTGGTCCTTTATCAGTACAGTTTTGGTCACAGATCTAAGACATGGTACCATGTGGTGCACAAGGTAGGAAGTCAGCTCTCTCAGTTAGACCAGAGTGACAGTATGTCATAAAAATCTGATTGGACAGGAGGGAGAGAAGAAGCAAAGTTATTCAGCAAGCCACTTATGGAACGAAACTGCTACTCTAAAGTAAATGAAGTTCATAGAACTTCAAGATAAAAAATGTCAGAAAATGGCTATTACAGGAGGCAGCAGATAGCAAAAAGATGAGTGAAGTTAGAAGTTAAGGCAGGATACATCCTGTGTTTCATTTTCTCATGCTTTCTTTTGGACTTACAAATGAAGATGTTTCACTCATTTAAGCACCTTTGTCAGACTGCTGTTCTGAAGAACCCAGTACAGTATAAGGAAATTGATGCTACATATTTTATGCCATCTTAGATCTATTTTACAGCTAGATGTGGCTAATAAGTGAGCCTTCCTGTTTCATTTGGAGCATAAATGAAGTACAACATTCCTGAAAAACAATGGGCTTGTTTAGATTGGAGAAGAGAAGGCTCCGGGGAGACCTCATTGTGGCCTTCCAGTGCTTGAAGGGAGCATATAAACAGGAGGGGGAACAGCTGTTTGTGAGGATGAATAGTGATAGGACAAGAGGGAATGATTTGAAACTGAGACAGGGGAGGTTTAGGTTGGAGGTGAGGCACTGGAACAGGTTGCCCAAGGAGGCTGTGGATGCCCCATCCCTGCAGGCAATCAAGGCCAGGCTGGATGTGGCTCCGGGCAGCCTGGGCTGCTGGTTGGTGACCTGCACACAGCAGGGGGTTTGAAAACAGATGATCATTGTGGTCCTTTTCAACCCAGGCCATTCTGTGATTCCAGTATCCCTCTTTATTCTACTGCCAAACTGAGAAAAGTAATTGGTACCATATACATACAGAACTAGACAAGGCAGGGTGTTTTTATCAGTCAGATTACAAATTTATGAGAATGACATCCATACACTTTTTCCCACTGAACTTCATACGTGCCTTATTTTAAAACTACTGCATGTGATGCCTTAGCCCGTTGTTTCCTAACAGTGTTAATTAAATCTCCTTGATAGATCATTTATTTTATAAAACTATGTAAACTTTCATAACAGAACCAGCATTTAGATGCTGCATACAAAAATCTGTCAAAGAATGTACAGCGGTCGCTCCAAAAGTAATGCCTCGTATTTATTTCCATGGAAGCTACAATAGATGCAAAGAGGGCAATAACACTATTTGACAGAGCAGGTTCTTAGCTACACAGCACTACTTTTCTACAGTCACCTCCATTAGCTATGCCTTTTTGCCAGAGATGAACAAGAGCCTGCATGCTGTGCGTGTGACAATCTGCACCAGCAGAGGTGACCCACTGTCACTGTCACCTCTGCTGAAACTCACCACCTACCGCCTCCCTGTGCTGACATCTGCTGTTTGATCTCCACAAACATTCAGCAAGTAGTGATGAATGTCAGTAGATGCCATTTTTTCCACATGGAGGAATTCAATGACACACTTCTCTTCATCTGCACTTCCATGCCAGACTCCATTTTGTCAGAGTGCCCCTCTGCTGCCATCTGTCACATGGCAACAAAATGTAACTGCATATCGGTGGGAAGGTTCGGCCTCAACTGCCATAACACCAGCATCTGCTTCTGATGTCATGGGCCAGCATAACAGAACTGGAGGCATTACTTTTGGAGCAGCCTACGTATATAAAGTATTTATAAAATGCATGCACATACTAGTATGAATTATACTGAGTCCAGTGAGTACAGCTGGGACAAGAATTCGTATGTAAATATATATCATACATGACATTCTCGGCTCGATGAAATATACCCATCTTACCTGAAGGACCACAGGACACTCTTGAATTTTCACTTCAGTCCCTTCACACACAGTTGGCTCTCATTGCAGTTGCTGATGACAGGTTTAAGTCATTCATCTGGTGAAAGTTCCTAACAAAAAAATAGCTGATGCTATGTTAAAATACCATATATTGGGCCTTTTTTTATGGCAATGTGGTGGATTATGCTTTTCTTAACTGCTTTTTACAGCTGAAGAACTTGGGCAAAAGCTTTGTCCAGTTTACTTTCATGCAGAAAGCTCTGGAAAAAGGTTATCTGCAGAGTGACAAACACATCATCCGTTATCCTGGGTGTCCAGTTTCAGATTTGTCCAGTAATCTACATCTCATTAGTACATTTTGCATTAAATAATCCTGTCAAATTACTGAGCTTTTTGAAAAGCACCCATCTCAGAATTTTCCCTCTCTTCATGAAGAAAACTTATAAACAAGGTAATAATTACTTGGCCTCTTGAAAAGTGGTTGCAAAAACAAAGGAGGAAAAAGTTGCATTGGTTGGGCAAAGTTTTGGTTGTTCCACCATAAACAATATTAAAACCCTTTGTCTAGATAACCAGGCAGTGATACTTCAGTCCTGTATTGCATCTTTTGATGCCTTCAAGGTACTTTGTATTAATTTTGGATTCTATCCATACACATTTTAATCTGAAAGGATTTCTGAAGCTCAAAAAAAAAAAAAAAAAAAGGCCTAAATTTTGCCACAACATAAAAATGCAAGACTGCATTGTTTTCTGTATTAAAGAGAAAATTGACTTTAACCAAGTTCATGTTCTTCACATTTCTCTCACAAGCCTTCAGATCACAACTTCTGCTTGATGTGTACAAGTATACTCTACATTTTCATTTTCATTTTTGTATTCCAATACTTTTATTCATATTCATCTTAGATTAATCATAAGCAACAACTCATCCAACCATATTTCGTTTCCCAAAAAGAAGCCACTGCAACGGATGCAAGTATAGCATGGCAGAAACTTGCTTAGCTAAATGAAATTTTGCCTGAGATGTGGTAGCAATTTGGCAGTGAGGCAGCTCATCCAACATGTACAGCTGCAACCAACACACGATTCTTAGTTTTGCAATAACAGCCAAACTATTGTCTCTGAAAAACAAAAGGATTTCATACAGGAAAAAAAAAAAAAAAAAAAAAAAAAAAAGAAGGGGTTTTGGATGCTACACAGGAAAAAAAAAAAAAAAAAAAAAAAAAAGGAAAAAAAAAACAAGGAAAAAAAAAGGTAGAAAAAAAATAGAAGGGAATGTGGCTGTTTTTGAGAAGGAGCAAAATCAAAAGGTACTGAAGAAGGTAAAAACACCTTTTTGCCTTCTTTGTAAAATTGGTGTGCTTTAAAAAGGGTGATTTTGGTGGCCACTGATGAGTTTTCTTTGGATTTTAGTTTTTCTGCAAATAGTTGCAGAAGTTGAGATACAAAGAAAAGTTAGATTAACAGAAGAGTACAGAATACTTTGAAAATATAGCCCTAGCTATGTAAGTCGTCAGTGCTGTGGACTTGTTTTGAGTTACAGGAGACTCAAAAAGAATGCCACCATTGCAGTCAGACACTTTTCTCTATTCAAGACCACTACAGAAAGATAACATTTCTATGTCACGAGTCCACGTGGTGGTTGAATGCATATTCTGTCTGCTGCTGCAGTGGACTGTATTACTTATGGGGAAAAAAAGTCAAGAAAAGTAGTAGTAAAAGAGTAGTAAAGGTCGTAGCAAACCACAAAACTACTGCCACTTCAAGCATGTTCAGAAAAGGAAATGATGCACACATTCTGACATCTGTTCTCTGTTTTTGAAAAACACAGTGCCTGGGATTCTTCGAAACTAATCTGAGCATCTGTTAACAGTACAGTATTTGTACTTGACATCTTGATCCTAAGATCACTCCTAATGTTGGGAAAGCTTTAAAGCAAAGTGCACTTCATGTATCTGTCCAACAGGCCATAGTGAAATAACTATGATTCATTCACAGGATAGGAAGAAATTTCCTTGATATTAGTCTTGAAAGCAATCTGTCATTAGATAGGCACATTAGCCTTGTTCAAATTCCTTTGTGAGATTCTTTGCAGGAAATAGTGACTAATAAAGTAAGGAAATGATAGAAGAATATTGAGGCCCTATTAAATCATTAAACCTAATTGTTTCTCAGATACAATAAAGGCTTTGAACAGTTAGACAACAGCCTATGAAGTTGCATTTATATTTTAAGAAATAAGAAAGTCTGCCTTCATAAACGTTGAGTTGTAAAACATAAGCTAACATACAAACTTCAGTTGTCATTCTTTCAAAGCTGGTGTGACTGATTCCCATCAGGTGTCTTTTCCAATACAACCTCAGTCTCAAGAGTGCAGAATCTTATATTCCAAAAACAAGGCCTGGGAATGCATGATTTTTAAAGCACAGGTCAAACTCAAACTCCTATCTTGCACTTTGTTAAATCCTGCAGAGAGCTTTGGTGGAGGGCTGGATAAAGAGCTGAATTTTACACTGATAAAACACTCTGCAAAGTGTTATATATCAACATTAGTCTTCAGTGCCTCTCCATTTTATGGCCCAGGTTTCTAACTTCTTCCTGAGAGATAAATTAGAAAAGTAAATATAATGTATATTCCTGGACAAGAAGGTAGATCAGGAAGGATGGATTATCCTCTTCAGCCTTCATAGAACTGTGTGTTGCATCTTTCCTTAGCAGGTAAAATCCCTTCTATTAGTCATGCTCCATGGGATGTCACTCAGAGAGACCTAGACATGCCCTAGCAGTGCCTCCAGGTGAACCTCATGACGTTCAACAAATCCAGGTGCAAGGTCTTGCACCTTGGTTGTGGTAAACCCCCACTATCAGTACAAGCTGGAGGATGCAAGGATGCAGCACAGCGCTGCCAAAAAGGACTGGTGGATGGTAAGATGAACATGAGCCAGCAGTGTGCCCTCACAGCCCAGAAAGCCAACAACATCCTGGGCTGCATCAAAAGAAGTCTGGCCAGTAGGTGGAGGGACGTGATCCTGCCCCTCTACTCTGCACTGGGGAGACCTTACTTGCACCACTGTGTCCAGTTATGGAGTTCTCAGTACAGAGGAGATGTGGATCTGTTGGACTGCATCCAGGGGAGGGCCACAAAAATGATCCAAGGGACAGAACATCTTCCCTGTGAGATCAGGCTGAGAGAACTGAGGTTGTTCAGTTTAGAGAAAACTCCAGGTAGACCTGAGAGCAGCTTTTCAGGCTCCAAAGAGGTGCTATAAAGCAGGAAGGTGACAGACTCGTTAGCAGGCTCTGCTGTGATAGGACAGGGGAAATTGGTTTTAAACTCAAGGAGGGGAGATTTAGACTGGATGTAAGGAAGAAGTTTTTTACAGTAAGGGTAGGGAGGCACTGGAATGGGCTGCCCAGAGAGGTGGTGGATGCTCCATACCCTTGGAGACAATTCAGGTCAGGCTGGACGGGGCTCTGAGCGCCTGATGGAGCTGTGGGTGCCTCTGTTCATGGCAGGGGAGCTGACATAGACGGCCTTTAAGGGTTCCTTCAAACTCAAACGATTCGATGACGCTGTGAACATGTAAGAATACACCGCCATCTGTTGTTCCATGCAGTAACTGCAGCTATTTTCTACGATCAGTATTTCTACAACGAACCTCACAGCCCTCTGCCTGCCTCTGCTGATTTAACAGCTGACTGTTCAACTGTTTTCAGGAAATGCCGGGCTATTCTTACTTCACATTAAAGTAGGTTAATGAATTCCAATGAACTTAGGCAGTTAAATGTTGAAACGAGCATAATGCTTTAACTTTCCAGCAGTGGACTTGGTAAAGGATTTATGGGAACCATGTCATTGAACAAAGGGTGATTTCTATAACTGGTAGAGATTAACTGTTAAGGTGGCTAATCACTTGGCTGCTGAGAAAAATCAGTGCATTCAATGCTGCCGCTGCCACTTAAAGGCCTTGACTCTTACCTGGATACTAAATGGAAGCAAATGGCCTGTTGTGGAAACAGTTTGTAATCTGCAATACAGAAGAATCTGAAGAATGATGACCTTTCTCTAACATACGCTTTTTCTAAACTTCTAACATGAAATGTCTAACAAAGGATTTTATATTTATATATTAAAATTTTCCTGATTTTTTTTCCTTTCAAAGTCAGCATTTAATCTCTTACTGACCAAGAAAATAAAAACAAAAGATCCATGCAAAACAAAAATCCTTTAACCCCAAATAATATGCATGGCATCTACAGTCTTCTACTTTATTCACTGTAGCTGTATTGCATTTTTCTTTGACTAATAAAAGTCACATACAATTAGCACATGAAGGTACAGAGTGCTAAAAAAAAATTGGATTGCAATCCAGAGAACCATGACTCTTTTACTGTAGCTGTCTGCATTTGATACTTTGCCTTTCCCTTCTCATAGACACATCTGATGGGAACGGTTGTGGTGCAAATTACAGTTCTCAAGAGAAGAGCAAAAATCTGTGATCAGTGGAAATTTAACACCGTCTACCAACAGTATTTTTCAAAATTATTTTGCTTCCACCTTTCTGATTAAATATCTTCTGCTTTAATTTCACCATCCTCACCTTTGCTATTCTTTATCTTTTGCTGTGGTCTCTATTTTACTCCCTCTGGTCTTGGTGTAGATCTTCTTGAAAACTTGACAAGTTATCACTTAGCATGTGAAAATGACAGAAAAGAAGAGGTACAAATACTTCAACAATGATGCCAGCTTACTCTTGGCACTTTTCATTAATAATGTGTAACAGTCACTGTAGAAATTCCACCACAGTGAGAGCTACCTCTATCTGCATGCTATGCTAAAATTTATGAATCGTGGTTGCCAATACGACTGTTCTGGGTTACTTACAGATAATAATCTAAATTATCTTCTGCACTGTCTGTTGTCCCTTTTTTCTCCTCCAGTTCCTTATTCATTTTCTTCTTCAGAAGCAGGAAGTTGGCATACAACTGTATTTGACACACACTACGAACACAAAGACACATGAAGTTATTATGTACTAAATCTCTTTTGTTACCACTGTAATGATTCAGTTACAAAACACTGCTAAAGCATTGACTGAAATGATCTTGTATTACTGTAAAAAATTACTGAGAATCCTTTTGTTTTGTTTTGTTTTAAGGAAGCTTGGTGATTTTAAACATTTATCCCAACTTTCCATTCTTCAGAATATTCTTTAACTTCTAAGATACAGTTATGACTTTTTTTCTCTATCTAAATCCTAATATCCAGATCTGAGACAAATATACTAGCAACACTACGGCATTATTCTAGATGCACATCATAGGAGATTTGAATCTATTTTATGCATCTCAGCTTTTTTAATTTTTGGCACCTGAAGATCCCAGAATTATCCATAACTAAGCAGATGTAGATGAATGCAAAACAATGCTCTGGGCCAATGCACCCCACTCTACATTTCCCATGACTACGGGCTCCGAGCAGCTATTGTTAGAGCACAGGGACACTATCAGACTACACAACAGAGAACATTCTGGCTCTTAAGAATGGCTGGAGGAATTGCTGTCTGCATATGATATTCAAAAGAGTTCTTGTTCAGAGGGTGGAACACCACCTGCTGCCACTTGGGAGTGCCCAGCTGTCTTGCTGAAGAAGTGCTACCCCAGTTCACCATACCAAAGGAAATGACACAAATTAGAAATACATTGTGGTTGCACAACTGCAGATGGGAAACACAGATCCAAGTTCCTCCTCTCAGAAACCTTGGTATATATTTTCTGAAAACTGTTCTGGTAAGAGAAACTGAATTTAGGCATGCTCAGCCCTTTCTGGGAGGCTAATTCTGTATATAAAGTTGTATTACAGGTTTTATATAAACATGGTATAAAATCTACGACACACATCATGCAAGTTCCTGCTAGTATTTGAAGAGGCTGGGGAGGTCATGCATTTATTACTAAATGTAAAAAAAAATATTTTTGAAGACCATGATGCTACTTAACATGAGAAGGTATCTATCTGCTCTAGGAACGACAACAGCAATCTTTTGTTTAGGTACAGTATTGGCAGCATTCAGATGATGTACATGAGGCAACATGGGATTCTCTTGTTTTTGATTTATTACAAAATCTGTAATCACAGTCAAACTGTGTTTAAACTTCTTTCAGAAATATTCACCTTGAGAAGTTTGTGTTTCTCTTTGAGAAAAGAAGGATGATCTTTTGATTCCAGAAAAGCAATCAGGAACCTTCTCACCACAGAATCTGAGTACGCTGATGTATTAAGGTGTAAGTGACATTAACAGTGCTTTTATTAAAGAATATAAAGCGCTTGAAGTCAGTGAAAAGGTCATATAAAGTGAATCACATTTGAAGTGGTACAGTGTTCACTTTAAAACAACAGAGGAAACAACCTTCGTGATCGCTGTCTTGGGAGCACAGACAGAACATTGCACCTCCAGAAGAATTCTGAACACAAGGGAGCTGCCCATTCTCAAACCCCACCTTCTACTTGATGAACAGCCCTGTGGTTTTCAAGTACATCGTTTCAGAAAAATTGAACCCAGATAAAATTATGTAAAAACAAACAGTAGAACCAATAAACTAAGCAACAAATGAAACCAAAAAGTAGCAGAATAATGCCACTGCTCAAATCTATAGAATAGCTGCACTGACAGCTGGGCTGTTACCGTGACAGAAGTAGCTGATGACAGAGCAATGGGAGACTTTTTCTGCTGGCTTTGTTGAAGGAGAAACCACTATAGGACTGTACCTTCATGCCTTGAGTCTACTGGATACGTTCTTGAGGTTCTTTTCCCTTGACATTAAGTGTATCTGTTGACTGAAACAAAAAGCAGAGAAACACAAGAGATAAAGGCAACTATTCTAGGAATTTTAACATGAAACAAAATTCAACAACTTTACAAGGAAAAAAAAAGTCAGATGACTCCAGAATACATAGAAGGCAGAGGTGCAGAGGCTAGAACAATTCATTAATGCTCCATGTAAGAGGAATTATCTTAAGAGCACTGTATTTGCATTTTAGATATAGTAGAATGAACTAATTATGAAATGTATGCGTCAAAGATTTCAATTTCAGGCTTGACTTTACTTTGGAGATTAATTTTTTACTTTATCATTTTTGCAGGCAGTTCAGTGGACAGCCTTATTTGAATGTTACTCATTGTTCAGTGATGTATGAAATGCACTTAATCAATGTGAAGAAAGTAATATTAAATTATTGTCAGAAGCATCAAATGTTCTAAAAAGTCTCAAAAGGAAGGTCAAAAGGTAACAGTCCTGCAAACAGTATGTGAAACAATGTATTTAACTTATTCTTTACAGCCAACTTTTTCCATGGTATATAAACAATACTTCTGTTACATACAACTAAAATGCAAAGTGCATTTTTTTATCCTATTGATTAAAAACATCACATACATAATAAATAATTTTGCAATGTTTTCCTAAGAGAAATTTAAATAGCAATTTAAGAATAGACGTGCCTTTCAAATGGCTGACTGCAAAAGCTTTTGACCATTAAGTCATTTGTCAGTGTGTCAGTTATTACAGAATCACAGAACCACGGGGGTTGGAAGGCACCTCTGGGGCTCATCGAGTTCAACTCCTTGCTAAAACAGGTTCTTGGACACAGGTAGGTGTCCAAGTAGGTCTTGAAGATCTCCAGAGAAGGAGACTCCACAACCTCTGTGGGCAGCCTGCTCCACTGCTCCGTCACACTGTCAGTAAAGAAGTTCTTCCCTGTGTCAGCATGGAACCTCCTGTGTTCCCACTGCCCCTTGTTCTACTATTGCTCACTGCTGAAATAGAGTCTGCCCTCACTGACTTGACTCCCACATTTCAGATGTTCATAAGCAGTGATGAGATCCCTCTCGGCCTTTTCTTCTCCAGGCTGAACAGTCCAAGGTCTCTCAGCCTTTCCTTGTATGGGAGATGCTCGAGGCCCTTAATCATCTTTGTCACCCTCTGCTGGACTCATTCTAGAAGATCCCTGTCTTTCTAGAAATGGGGATGCCAAAACTGGACACTGTTCCTGATGTGACCGCACGAGAGCACAGTTCAGGGGGAGGAGAACCTCCACTGACCTGCTGGCTGTGCTTTTTTCAGTTTATCTTATTCTTTACAGAGTAAGGAAATTGCCAACAAGGTCAGTTATATCAGTAATTCACATCTCTGCAAGTATTGCAATCCTCTCTTTATAAAGATTAAAACACGATCTTAATTAAAACAACCACATGAACCACTTCTTTCCTTTTTAATCTTTTCAGAGCCACCAACACAGTGACAATCATCACCTTAGTTTTATCTAAAACAGCTAACATAAGAAACTGTTCATCTAAGGGCTATGAGTGGGAAACACACTTATTGTCAAGCAGCAGTTCCAGCACATCATCCTGCACGGCTCCATTTGAATCACACACAGGATTTCCAGCCCTGTCCAAACGGTCAATGGCCACCTTCTAAGAGCATTTTCACAGTGGGTGCAGGAGGTTAAAATGTCCTGGATATAAAGCCAGAGCTCTCCCAACACTACCGCAGACTTGAGCTCAGTGGGTTGGGTTAGTGTGGAAGAAGATGGTAGGTGTTGACAGCTTGAGGTAGCACAGAGAATCATGTCTTCAACTACAGAATCTATTTCCTTTCCTTGAATATACAAATATAGAGCCAAGTTAGGAATTTAATGAGTATATTCAGTTTCATGTACGTCCTTAAATTATATTTGATTTATCACTTGAATGACTTTAACAGAATATTCTGCCATAGTTGTGTCATAATGATAACTACACTGACACAAAGAGATTCAGCATATTTAATTTTCTCCTTAGCTTTTTTACTACATAAATCTCAGGTTCATAAAACTTCATGGAATATCAGATGTATTTCAGTTACTCATCCAGGATAACTGTGAAATTCCTAGAATAAAAACTGAAGTTGAGGGAATTTCTTCTTTGAAATACGTGTTTTATGTTAATAGAATTTTTTTGTCTTATACATCTTCACTACTGCAACAAAAAACAACTCTTAGTGACATTGGGGCTATATGTGAGAACTTTGCTCATAAAGTGCAACAGAAGGAAATGTATATGTATGCATGTATACACATATATCTATGCATACAGCCAATTGAGTAGATAAGCAGTTTTGACTCTCGAGCTATAGAAATAAAAGTTCTTGGCCACCTTCTCTTTGGGGATTTCATATACCCTAGATTCTGATATATGGAAATCTAGGCTATAGAACTGGAATCTAGCACTTAGCATTCATTATACATACAAAGAAAAAAGAAGAAGGGAAAAGATTCCCCTGATTCTCTGAATCTGAATCTCTATTTAGATGCGACATCAGATGCAATCTTGATATTGTATCTAAGTTTTGGAAACTAACACTGAGTTTTCTCTGCTGCTACTGTTACCAAATGCATACGGGGAATAGTTCAGAAAGTAATCACTAAACTTTCTAATTGAGGGAATTTGAAATGCCTAAAATTAGCGAAGAGTTCTTAATCAGGAGATTTTGATAGCATTTCAGACAAGGAAGACAACAGTTCTTCTTTTCTTTCATCAATATGCAGAAACTTCATGAGCCCAGAAAAGGAGTTGTATGGAGACGAGGAGATTGTATGGGGTCTGCAAAACGACCTTTCCATGTCAGCCTCACCAAGCACTTGCAGATACAGAAAGTAGTCAGCTAAGGCAGAAGAAAAGTAGGCAGGTAGGAGTTGGATTATGGCCCACACTTTGATACTGTACAGTTCTGTACTGTTTACAGTAGGAATCAGTAGTCACAAGAAAGTCCATACTGTGAATGTCCTGATGATAGCCTGAGGACATTTTTCCAACCATACTTGGAAAAAAAAGTGTCACTTCCTTCAAACCCCAGAAAGGAGAACATAGGGATCTCCAACCTGTCTGTCTCATTCCAGGCTAGCAAGAATCACCCCAGGATTAAACAGCTGCACTTTCAGCCAAACCAAGATGAAAACTTAATTTGTGCATAGCATTAAAGCTGATGATGCCCTAGGAAAATCCAACATCCCATGTCACAGTACAGTGAAACTCAGAGATTCAAATGAACTTTTTAAATTATTTGAATTACAAAGAACTGCTGTGCCAATTTTAAATGGCTTTAAATTGCTTAATAGGCAATTGTTTTTACAATCAAAATAGTCCTTGGGTTGAAGATGCATAGGACAACACTCAGGATGCTTGTATTACACCTTATATGAAAGCAGAACTCAGACTCACTCAAAAAGAAGTCCTAAATTCTTTGTCTTGTACTAAAGTCTGGAAATGTAAGCACAAAATCTTTCCATTTAATACATATATTCTATATAATCAATGAAACCATCTCCAAAAAACATTCAAAATCTGACTTAAACGACAAAAAACTAGTTCATTACTATTCTTATCTTGGCTTATTTAATCTATTATAGCTCACAGCACAAAGATTTATAATCTTAATCTTGATTTAAGCAGTTAATACATGAGTTTACAAGCTGTCCTACTAAATCGGTGAGATATGACAGTATCTATTTCGAGCAAGATTAGATAAATTAGTTACAGCTCATAATCAGAAAAAAAACATGGGTTTTAAATTATCGAAAGTGGCAGAAGCAGGTTAGATAAAAATCACATTTGTGATGGATTTTCCTCATTATTATCTTCTCAACGTGGGAAAAAAAGATTTTACAGCCTATACACCAAAAAAGTCCCACGAAGCACTGTGTAGTTCTGAGCCTTTTAGAACACCATAGCATTTTAAACAGCTGTTCTTACTCCAAACAACAGAGTCATAGATATAAATTCACAGAAATTCACACAGGTTTATCAGTAACACTTACATGCAACTGCAATTAGCCAAGATAATACCTGGGAGAGGTGCTAGGTTTGGTACAGGAGCCAAGACTGAAACTCATAGTATGAACTCTTCATAATTATGTAATGTTCAGAATAAGTTGCAGATTTAAGTCACTGCTTGTCTGCATACTTCCTTTAGTTTTGGAATGGTGGCAATGTAACATCTGAAGCCATGAATAATGCTGAAGTTATGCTTTGCAGATGTTAGAGTTATAGCAACAAGTTCTATCGCACTTTTGTGTCACATTTCAAAGTTTCTCAGTAATACAGAGGAGGTAATGCAGGCAACGTGGAATTTCCAACTATTATTTAACCTGGCACTGGAGTAAAAGATGTTGAAAAAATGACGATTATTTCAGTTAGGAAGCTGTACTTATTTATACCTGTGCCATTTTTAACTCCTTGAGCTACCAGCTATTTCTTCTGCCTGAAGCACTGTCTGTAACACATCAGCCAGTCATAAATCTACATACGTTGTTACCTGAAAATTAATCCTGTCTTTACTTCTGCTTCTAACGGCACAAAGTAGCGGCTCTTGAACCAGACACGAAGTAGCATATGTAAAGTCAAAAGGTCTTTGCAGAAAACAATATTATGCTGGCAAATTTCAACACAAAGTGGATGTGATATCAACTTATAAACTTTTATAACTGCGTTCTACAAAACTGATGTATTTTAAACAATGATGGCAGCAATGACTACAATTGTTATGACAAGATATGTGCAAAAAATATTTGTCGTTGCAGAATTACATGCAGAAGTACATGATTGTAGCATCATGTACTGTTGAGGATTTAGAAGAATATTTTCTTTTAGCAGCACTAGGTGGAGACAGTGATTCACACAACACTTCACAACAGAAATGTTTTCTATCTGCTGTGCCATGGTTACCAGCAGCTAGCATCATTTCACTTTTCTGTTTATTACAGATTGCAGGCTTGCAATGTGTTTTAGCAGCTGCACCAAAGAAAGTAAAACAAAATTACTCTTGGCTTTGAGCAGGCAGCAGGACTCCCTGAATCTCACACTCATGTATGCAAATGTAAATTACACAACTTCAGGCAAGCTATGCACTGCTAGAGTTTTATTTGCAGAATATGTGTGAAATTTATTTACCAATGGTAACTTTGACAGCATCTTTACCAAGCCATAAGAAACATCCTCACCTAATTTCTTAAATTTAGTTTTTAAAACCAGAATATACACACTCATACTCGATTAAAAACCTCAGCCTTTTGGACAGCAAAAATATTTTTGAAACTCAGAAAAAGAGAAAAATGTCTGTAGACTTTACTTTGCTTTCCCCATAGAAACTCAATATATTGAGCCTACCATAGGTTATTTATGGTCTCACAATTAGCATCTGGAGAAAAAGTTTCACACATCAGTCATGAGCAATGATTGGTATCACTGCTCAGCCCCTTTCTTTAACTTCATATGGACGAGTTCTGAACTAGTCAGGAGGCACTAGAAGAGAAAAGACAACAAAGGTAATTGCATAAAACTAAACAACTGCCAAGAGACCATTCTGCAGATCTGCATTCTAAAATTTAAAAAGTGGTTTGTGATTCAAGAAGCTTAATGGCATCAAGACAACATGCTACTGGCAGAAAGTGACTATGAAATACTCTGCAAATCTGACATATTTGAATTTCAAAATTACAAAATTGGCCCGAGCTAAAATTTTATTTAGGCTGCTAAGACAAATGCAGTTGCAGTTCTTATTCTATCTCCCTGTTGTCTGAAATATGGGATTTCTTGGCAATGAAGTTATTCCAAGTTAAAATGTTTTTAACATGCTGAACTGCAGTGTGGGCTAATTTCTTAATAGCAATCAAATTCCAAATCTTGAATTTGGCTGAGCTTAGCTGTAGCTGACTGCAGTCTATACAGACACACTAGGAGATTGCATTGAAAAGGATCCTCTTAAAAACATCCATTTTAGTCAGCAGAGTCTTTGGAAGGGTATGGCAAACTTCCCTAGCAGACTGGTGGAGTTTGGCCTGGTCAGTGAGTGACTGGAATTCACACAGCCTGGGTTTTCTTCTTTAACTTTGTTTACACTGTTGCCTTTCAAACAGAATAGGAAGAGAAGATATGTAGATTTTATATTTAGCATAACTTATTTATTTAATAGTTTCTAGGCCTTGCAGTGGTCCCCTGATCTTCCTCTTCTCCAGGTTGCATTGCAAGAGAGATGCTTCAGTTCATTCGTGATCTTAGCAGCACTTTGCTGGAGTATGCCCATGTCCCTCTTGTACTGGGGGAAATCAGCAAGAAATACAAACTGGCCTCAACTGCCTGACACTGTAGTGTCAGCTGAGCATCAAGGAGATAGTTTCAAGAAGTGAATGCACTAAAATTCACTAATTCATATAACAGACAAGCCATCCATTCTGGAAAAAAAGAAAAGAGAAAAAAAGAAAGGCCATTTCAAAGGTAAGGGTGCTTTTTAAGCAAGGCAGATAACCATTTCTAGAGAGGATGGTGTGCAGTCTGTAGATGTCCCACAGCCTTTTGCTTGGTACGAGGGTAAAAAGGACAGTTGAGCAGGCTGCTTGAGGGTCAGAAAGTCAGCAGCTGAGCTGAGTTAATATACCTTGTCCTCCCTGGTAAACATTCACCAGTATTATCTATAACAATTTACCCCTGGAAGAATAACTTCTATCATTCATATGTGCTCCTATCTGATTCAATCTAAGTATCTATGGCTTAATCAGGATTACCAGTTTCTCTAGCTGATATAGAATCAAATTTCTTAACAGTTTTAATGATATCATAGTCTTTGAAACTTTACCAACACTGACATTTACTCTGAAAAAAATAGCATAAATTTAGCTGATCATATAAAATGGACAGAAAAGGACTTTTGTAGGTCACATTCAGGGCACGGAGGATTTCTGTTTGTAGCTTGTGACAGATACTGAAAAATCTCCACGCTGTCATTCCAGAGTATTTTACCCCCAGCTTATAAATATTTTAGTCTTCATTGCTCGGCAAATGAATGAAAAGTCTAGCCTATTCTCTTCCTTCTATTTTTGCAACAACTCACTGTTCTATTCCATAATTCATTAAATTGGACTACTTATTACCACTCAACTTGAATCAAGTTCCGGTTTTCTAGGGAGTGTTTCAGAGACAGAGCCGTTCAGTAGAACAGGTAACTATTAAGCTACCCACCTGCTGGCTATTTCTTATTCATTCATATTAATGACAAGTCAAAAAAATATGTAGGAATTGTTGGTGCTCTGGAAAATCCAACCATTTTTGGTTTTGTATAAGGCTTCAGAAGACTGCGTTCTGAGAAATTTAAGCTAAAGTCAAGTCATATTTCAAACTTGCATGTTACATCTACTACTTATAAAGCCTAAAAATTAATGGAAAACATCTCCACTGTAAGCCACTGAATTAATGATTTATCTATAAGCACTGGTATTAATACTGCTCATAAATAACTCTCCAAATACACTTGAATATGTAAAGCATTTTGGACTGTATATGTGAGGATTGAGAGGAGAAAAAAATATCCTTTCCCCTTTGCCTATGAAAAGAATTTATAGGTGAAGTCCTTGCTTTTAGAGATTTTCCTTTTTCTCCTTGCCACAGCTCTGAGATAACCTCCATTACAGAAGTCCAACATAGCTGACAGACATTGTACACACCTGCAGAGCTACACAGCATCCACAATACTGCTTCGAACTGTACCTTTCTTTATCTCTCAGCGATGAAACATTTAGCATTCATGGTTTACTTTGGAAAGCAGAAAAGCCTTGTGCATGGCAGAATTCCATCTTTGTTCTATTTTCCATTTTTAAAGCTGGGGAGAGGAAGGACTCTACCATTAAGGAGTAATTATGTGCACATTTCTATAAGGATGAGAGCAGAGAACTGGCAAAGCCTGGAAAACAAGGCCAGCATCTCAAGTAGCTATGTGGGCTGCAGGTACTCTTGAGTAAGTTGTGTGGTGCATTGCTTACATGCTACCCGCATTCTTCTCATACAGTCACGTTTCTGCTCCTGGTCACAGTTTCCTCCACACACACTCAATCTATCATGCTGTGTATAAACAAAACTGCTTTTCTGGCAAATTATTTCCAGATTACACACATAGCCACTTGTTGATAACAACTGACATTTAAAAGTTGAATGTAGCAGGAACCTAATAAGGGACAAAATCACAATGAGGCTATGTGAAGGCATGAGATAAAACAAAGAGCAGTCATTACAAAGAGGAGCACAAGGTAAGTGTCCATACTTCTAATAGGCCAATGGAGACCAAAGCAGTTCAAGTGCTCAGCTGAAATATGAAAAATAAACACAGCAAAGGTACCAACGTGACAGCTATGCACTTGAACTCTGCGAAGGGCACTAACCTCAAAACATATCCAACCCTACAGAATTGGGTTAAACCGCCATCCATGCAATCCCTACAAAACCCCCAAACAGCCGAGCGCCAGCATTTTCACCTATGCTATCAGGTTATATCCAGACCTTCATCAGTCACATATTCCGTTCCAGCACATTATTACATTATTTATTTTCTGAAATGTAAGGTCAGCTCTCATTTTGCATGAGTGTAATTGTATTTAAATAATGAATACCCTTAATGAAATTCTTGTTGAACTGAAACCACTGGAATAACTTCCATTGATCTCGCTGCAGCCAAAATTTGAACCATGGGTTTCAACAGCAAAAGACAAAAATCAAAATATATTATTCCAAGTAGAATTACTACTCTCCATTTAGTGGAGTTGCAAAAAGACTCATGTAGTTTTGTGAAATGAAAGGAGTTTTAGTGTTTATTAGATATGTATCAACCTACTGGCAGAACAAATGTGGAAGGTAAGATATGTGCATTAGAGTGATAATTCACATACGTCACTACTGCCAGGTCCCTCTAAAAAAAAAACAAAAAAAAAGAAAGAAAAAGGACAAAATAAGTCTACCTATGATGTTTATGTTTTTACAGTGAAAACTACTTAATATTCAAAGCTGTACAATGTGGGCAGAATAAACAGCTTTTTAAATTTCTCCTTTCTGTTCAGACTCACGCTGCATCGGCTGAAACACTGCATTTCAGCCCCTGAAGATCTGATGCACTGATCTGAGGCACTGTGGCTGACCTATTACAGATGATTATAAATTAGAGAAGTCCTCGTGTTGCTATAATTTTCTAGAGATTGCTTCTTAAAGCCATAAGGTGAAAAATAAATAAATAATTGTAAACTACCATTTCCTATGTCTATGCTGGATTTAGCTCAGCTAGAAATACTATTCTGGAGCCATAAGCAGAGTGCTCAATTTATTTAGTGCCCCGTATGGAATTTACACAAGAAACAAGTTAAGTGCTCTAATACAAAATTAGAGAAGCTGTTGGATTCTGTGCTGCTTACTCCTGGAAGCTCTTGTTATTTTTGTACAACGCCTGTGCTTCAATTATACCTAGATTAAATGGGGAAAATTATTTCCTTTCTTCAAAAAGATGGCAAATTCCTACTAGGCTGCGGGATATGAATATACTGTAGCAATGTCATGCAATGTAATTAAAAACCAAGAAATGCATTGCAGATAAAAGTAAACAGTTTGTGCTTTTCAATTATCACTGCTTTGTTTTTGCTGTGTGAATTATTTGCAGGATTAGACTGCTTGGAAGTTGATAGTAGTGGTCTTTTCTTTCATTTTGTGCCGTTCTGGAGACTAGAGGAGCCTCGGGAATTAATTGCAGCCTTCTAATAACCACAACGATGTAATGACGTATTTAAGATCACTGTTTTTTGTTTGATTCCAAATAAATTGCAGATTTTTTTTTTCCGCTGTGATACTAAAACAATTACCTTTTTGAAAAAGGATAATTAATCTACAATTTTTTCACATTAGATCATGTATCTCTAAAGAGTGCCCACAGATTTGATGGTCTTCAGCTGCTGTGTATTTATTTTTCATTTTTTCTAGTGATGTACCGCCCCATCAGCGCTGACATTTAAATGAGTGAGTATTCAACACAAATGTGATCATTTGTATAGCATCCAATGTGGCACCATACTGAGATGATTGCTTCTGGGAGCCATCCATGGGTTCTCGAATAGGGGGGAAATGCCAGGCAAAATTTTATCAATTTACATTTTTCTGTGATTAATTTTTATGCAAATAAGGGCCCGACCGTGCTCCCATCTCACCTGAATCATGCGGATCATCAAAGACAAATTGAGCATCACTTATTTAAAAAATAGGCTTTAAACTACTCTACAGCTGTGTTGGAAAATGCTAAGAGCAGGGCATGAACTTTTCTAATATAACGGGAATATAGATAAGAAAATGCTTCTTTTTGCATTTTTGTCCACACTGTGATAAACATGAATCTTAACAAAATCCTAAAAATTGTCTTTGTTTTGTATTCTTTATGCCCTTGTAAACATTTGGCCACAGGAAAACGGCATAAGGGCATTTTTCCAATTTCAGAATACAAACAAATGTAATTGGGAATAAAAAAATGCATTGTTTAGCAATAAAAAATATTGCATTGGTTAGTGTACTTAAAGCAAATAGTCCATTTACATTTTTAGATAGAATTCAAGAAAACAGTGGCATGCCACAGTGGAAAAGGCCTTATATAAACAATCTCATAATGTTAGAGGAAAAGGCACCGACTCACACGGAAACGTGTAACATCTGTTTACAAATGAGCAAATTCTGCTTTATCTTAAGTATCTAAACATGTCTATATTTGCTACCACAAATTTGGAAATTTTAGTATCTGCTAAGCAACGAGCTCTTAAAGTAATTTAGATGAGTAGATTACAAGGATGGACATTTTATAATTATTAATTCTAATATCAAGGAGTGTAAGCGTGAAAAAATTATCACCAACTTTATAACAAAACACTATTCCTCTTCCTGATGGAAAGAAAAACTATTTACTTAAGGTGTTACAGAAGAAGTAGATGCCAGCATTATTAGCATCAACTGTATTTTTCTGTAGCTGAAAAATATGTACAACTCAGAAATATGAACAATTGATCCTCTAATTTTCACTTGCAATTCGTAAACAGGTGGTAAAACGTGCTGTCATGAAAAATGTGCTCATATAAAGAAGTTGAACGACGAAAAGGCAGTTCCTCTACAGAACTGTGTTCTGAAAATTCAGACATTAAGAGACTCGTTTTACAAGCCCTTGCACAAATCAGTATCCCTAGAGGTAACCTCAGGGGGGTAAGTGTGATGTGCACTGGAGAAAAGATGGCCATCATCAGTTTGAATTGGAAAAAAGAGGCCCATGAATCACATGAGGCAAAGGACGCCTCCTCACATATTACACACGACAGCTTTTTTTCTTTTTTAATGGGTAGAACTGACACTTTTAATGAGTTTCCTTTCATTTAACTGTACAGCTAAATGAACATTATTTCGTATGCAACACCAAATACGTTTGCACACATGGAAATACGAGCAAGTTTATGTTCAGACCCTCCCTTAAATATTTCAGTTCCATATTCCTCACTACACGGCTGGCAAAATGGCCAAAACCACCACTGCAGCAAAGCCAGGGAGAGTTCTGGTGCAGTTCTCAAAAACTTCCCTTTTTTGCTTGGAGGCAAATGCAGTCTGCAGACCAGAGCACCAGAACTGATGCTGTTAAAGAGATGGGGAGAGTAACACGTGACCATCATTTTTAATGTTTGTATTAGTTCCTCTGTCTCCAGGAGCTGCAGTAAGTTTCAAACACATCTAGTAGACTGACCATATAAATGCTACTACTTGCTGTTCAGAAGAGGACTCTCGCAGCATTGATTATGAGGTTAGTAAGATAGTAAATTATTTAAAACAAAAACCTGTTTCTCCTTAAAAAAGGTATTTTGGAAGAAAAAAACTAAGATGTTGAAAAAGACCGAGTAATAAAGATGAAAATGGTGCTGCTGTTATTTTCAAACTCTGTTCACCATATTAAGATCAGTTCGACTATTTAGATTCCTGTAAAATGGAACAAAGCTTGACACATTTTCCATTCACTTTCAACAAGCTTAACATCTTCTACAGAATGCATCCTTATGACTGCATTCATATATAAATGCAACAGCAGATCTATCAAGTCCACCTCCTCTGTATGACAGGTTCCTGTGGATTACTCTGTGTCACTGATGCCCACATAATTTCATACAGACTGTAGTCATGGCATCCTACTGGAACAGTTCTGCTATTATAGTAAGTAATACATGAAAAAGTACTATGTAACAGCTTACAAAGAGGATTCTGAATCAACTGAAAATGTTAAAAGTGATATCCTGGTGTTTCAATACAAGAACTTATCACATTAATCTTACGGGATATAAGGGAGGCATAAATTATTGTACCACTCACCAGCTCGTGTTCTAAGATGCAAAATATCAGTTGTTTAATAGCACAGGATCACACTGCACACATTTTAAGGCAAAGAGTAGAAACATTAGGAAACACAATGTATGCATGTCTCCTTTCAAAGATCACTTGTTGGTACTTCACTTGCCAAGGAATGCAAAACAGTGCAATAGCAAATAAAAATAGGAATTTATGTAAAAGGAGTGCCTATATTCCCACTTACAAAAATCGAGCATGAAAATTCCCTTTCCAAAAAACAAGAAGAAATAAAAATATTGTCAGCATATTCCAGGCTAGAAATAATCCTTATTAACTGAAACTAAAAGAGTTTTGTTTATATACATACATACACACATATAAGCCTCTTTATACATGTGCATTTCTGGATTTCCTACACACATACATATGGATTAGGTGGTCCCTTTTTTTTTTGGCAAGCTAGGAGCTGGATGAGGTACTGTGACCAGTCATGTTAAGGGCATACTTTTGGCATTGATGGGGCTGTCAGCAAGAGGATTTCAGCTGGTTCAGCTGCAGTTTCAAGTCAAAGCCAACAGCCCCGGGAGCACAGAGCCAGTCTGTCCCTCCCAGTGGTACAGTGGCACCCTTGGCTGCTGATGGGACAGCTGTGCTCCATGCACCAAGCCTTGAGAAACACAAGACTGCTCTGACAATGCAAAAAGGAAAAGGTAATTTTAGAAAAGACAAAGAAAATTATCAGAGCAGTAATGTTTCACGTGAAGCGCCTTTCCTTCCAAAAGCCACGTGGCAAGTTGTTCCATTTTTGCTGCTGAGGCACCAACCTTTGGCATTAGGCCCACATATTAAAAGCACAATGCTCAGAGGGAAATGCTGCATGGAAGACAACACCAGACTTTCCTTTCTGGGTATGAGCGTAGTGACCCAGAAACAGAGGATCAAACTTGAATGTCCTTAAAATATCTTTTTCTGTGGTGGATGCAAAAACGAAGGTCTTATGCTTGGAAAAAAAGTTGGATATTATGGAAAGAAAAGGTTCTGGAACTATTGAAAATGTATTTATTGGAGAAAAACACAAATTGGCAACAAGGTTATGAATCTGCACTAATAATACATTTGCATCTATTTACTGAGATAAGTGTTTGGCTAAAATACTACTCTTCTCCTTTCACACATTTTTCTGAACTCCTGATGTTGCTGTTATGTGGAATCTCAACAAGTTACTCATATTTGACAAAGTTTGCATACATAGACATTAGCAGAAGGTCAGACAAGACAGTGGGGAGAAAATAATGTGGGATGGCTGTTGTTGCAAGAACAGACTTAGCAGAGAACTTTTGTACCATGCAGGTGGCTTTTTCATTTCACGTTCGCTTTGCAAAATTATGAAAAAAATACCATTATGGTTCTACTCATAATATTTTAGATGAAACGAAACGTTAAAACATTCTGTATGACCATAAATTAAATGTTTAGCTGTGTTTTCTCACACTGCCTTTTTTGTTTGATTGTTTGTTTTTCATTTGCCTCCTTGACTTTTGAAAAGCAGAATAAGCTAGGTTGCTATCTAAATATAAAAACTATATCCTGAGTTTAACCCTAATTAGCACACTTTTGACCCATCTCCTTATCATCCCTCTCCAGAACAAAACCCTCCCACATTACAGTGCCCTGACAGGACCAACAAGCATTCCACAACTAGGCCAGAGTTTCCCTCCATGCAGAATCACTGACTACCAGATACATGCTTGTGCCCAAAGAGTCACAGTCATTAGGAACCTAAGAATCTTCTGTTCACCTAACAGCTGTCACAGGGGACTCCAAGCATTTACTAGTCAACAAAAGCTCACAACACTCACTCTTTTAATACAGGAAACCTCAGTAATCAATGATCCACGAGCAAAATCCAATCCATGCAGACAGTGACTCAGTAGACTCCTCCAGTACGTATCTGCTTTGTCACATACCATCTAAGAATCCATATTTTACGGGTTAACGAACCCATAAAGGTTCTTATGGGGTTAAAGAAGAACTACTGGCATTACTTCACCTATTCTCCTGTGTTAGTTTGTATTCCATTGAAAACAGAAAGGCGCTCAAGGATTGCCTTCGAAGGTTTAGTAAACGTCCAAGTCAGCTTTTGAAAGTCTCCAAGTAGGGAGGCACTACAACAGCTCTGGGCAACATAGGTCTGTGTGTGGAAGAAGCATCTGTGTTTCAGCCTGTGCCCATTTCCCCTTTTTCTCACACTGGGTACAGCAGAAAAGAGCCTGGCTCTGCCCTGCCTGCACCCTCCCTTCAGGAATCTATAGACATTGGTAAGATCCCTCCTGATCCCTCCTTTCTCCGTGCAGAACAGTCACAGCACTGTCTGCCTTTCCTCATAAAAGAGATACTTCAATCCCTAAAACACCTTAGAAATAGAAGCGATGAAGAGTGTACTCTTTGAGTCCATATTATTATTAAAATTATATATAAATTACTTGGAAAAATATTTGTAAAATAAAGACAATCCGATACATTAGAAAAACATTTTTTTTCTAATATTAATGCAGACTCATCTATGCAGACAGCTGCAGACACTGCTAGGCTCTGAGGTAAGAAATGCAGATTCTGTTTCCTGCTAGCTTATCACAAATCATTTTATATTTCTATGCTTTGGTTTTTCCACCTGCAAAAAGAAAGTACTACTTTAATTTGTAAAGTCCTTTGCAATTGTTAGGTGAAAAGTTCTTTTGAAAGCTAAGTATTACCATCAAAATCTATCAGCAAGATAAAATTAAAATTCATAATACAACAAAAATATTAGTTAATGGAAATTAAATCACACTAGCATTCAGGATGAACACCTGAACCCATCCTCACTGAGCTTCTCAGCATCAAGACTTAAAAAATTTGTTTTAAGAGCAAGATTCATCAAAGCAAATGTACTTATTACAGTCTCAGGACTAAATCCATCTTTAAGGTCATACTCTAGCAACAAAAATCTCCTTGTGTCTGTCACTCCTTGTCACTACTTTTTGTGGAATGTACCCTGGTTATTATGGAAGGTGCCTGGTTATTATAAAATTATTCATATAGAAACAAATACATTCCCTTACTGCATTTCAGTGACCATGCACTGTTTCTGCAACCTTTCTAAACATATGCCAATCAATTCTGGCATCAGAGCTCCATTTCCCCTGGAAATTTGTATTCCCTTGAGAAATTACCAAGAGAAAATAACCTGATATCACCAGCTAATTATCAGACAGAACATCACTGTAATTTGCCCAAAACAAAGCCCATATCAAGTAGCACAGCTTCTCTTTGCACCGATTCAAGAGATGTTTTAGATCACAGCTAATTTGATACATCTAACAAGTTACCAGAGCTTCATATATGAACAGCAAATTCAGCTTTATTTGCCTTAAGAGACTGCTACTTCATTCAAATAACATTAAAGTATCCAAACTAAAGTATCCAAAGTATTCCATGAACTACCGTGCTACCTATATTATGAATAACATTTACATTACTGATACAGACTTCCGTAACAAAGGATGAGATCTTCACCAATAAGCAGGGTAAAATATTTTTACTGAGAGAGATCATTAATTCAACTCAAATCTAAAGTGCCTAAAAATATTAAAATAGCCTGTATCATTCATTGGCATGAGGTTTATTGTAAATGAGGGAATTTAATTGCTTATTTAAAATAAGAATCTTTTTAAAAAAATGTTAATTTGTACCCATTGAATGAGGGTAAAAAAAGCAATGGTGCTTTCTTACACTCTCAAAATTTATCTCGGAGGCTGCTGGCCTTTCCCAGTATTTTGTGTCCCAAAAGCCTGAGATCCTCACCCACCTCACTGTTGATAATCAGTGCTCTGAAGCTTTGTATTACTGTATTGCTCTGCCTGCTACTACACGGTCTACAAATAAAAAGAGGCTCCACTGGCTAAAACTGTACAGGGTAGCTAGTAACTTGCCCATATAACACTTAAGATCAGCAGCCAGCAGAGCAGACTTCATTTTCTAAGTAATCCTTCATTCTCTTCAGAGATTTTTGCAGACGTGACAAAGCAGTTCAGTGTTGAAGACCATAACTAGCACAAAGAATTTTCTAAAGTTGTACATATGTGAGGGATGATGAAGAGCAACAATTTGAAATAAGTAATAAGCAAACAAACAAAAATATACTAATAATTCAGTAATTCTCAGTGTCCCACTCATTAGGAACCACTTTTTTCACCTATTACAAATATCCAATCCCTTTAGCAGTATATGAAAGGCAAGAAATCACAACCAATTATTTGAAATCTTTTTTGTCTCATCATAAAGACACATTTGTCAACCAATCTGGTTTTAGTGCTACAACTGAGAACATAGCAAGAATTCAATCCTGATGAAAATACTCCCATTAAATTGAGATAGATCTCGGCTCAGAGGTGCTTTTGGAAACTCTTAGCAAATGTCACCTGCTATCTTAAAAAGACATACAGATCCTTCTTTTTATTATTCAGACATAATTAAAATTATTTAAACTGATGTTTATGTAGTGCCGTCTAGAGAGCTGTCACACTTGTCCTTGGTGTGGTACACAAAATTCTAGCTTAAGTTCAAAATAAAGCACTACATATGTGTGTGTGTGTGTGTGCATATACGCATTGCCAAGCTACTCCTCATCCATTTATTAAAATTTAAATTACTAGGTATTCTTATTATAACAACACAACTTTTTCTCTATGTTTTGATAAAAATAAAAAGAAGATGCTGTAAGAAAAGCAAGACTACGGCAGTAGAGTAAATCCTTCAAAAAACCAAACAGAATATGCTTTCTGTTGTCACACCTAGAATAAGCCTTCCTCTTGAAGTTTGCTTCAAGAAGGCCTCCCTGAGTAGCATTCAGTGAAGAAAGCACACAATGCTTGCTTCAAATCTCCAAACTCTCACACTGCTAGAAAGTCTTGCTCTTACATGAAGCAACAGAATCACTCGAGCAGGAATCAAAGAAGCGTAATTACCTGTTCTGTCCCACAAACTTGGGCTCCATCTCATGTAAGGATAGAAATATTTGTTATCCCAGTTCAGATTTAGGGGTAACTTTCCTAAAATCTACGCTCTTGGTGTAATTGGAAAGAAAGGATGTCAGCACTTCACTCTTGGTAGGTAAAAAGTCACTTCATCTTGAAAAAGAGGAATGACAAACACTAGCAAACTCTTTTGCCGTTTAAAAACTCCTGTCTGTGCACATTACTCTTTCACAGCAAAAAAAAAAAAACCAACAAAAAAAACCTCTCTGTTTTGCTCTGTACACAAGACTTCAACTAATTACAAGAAGAGACAGATGCTGAGTAGCCTTAAGGCTTTCCCTGCCACCACAGTGAGCCAGTGCGCTAGTCAACAAGCAGGTAGTGAGTGAACTCAAATGTTATCTGACAAGGCAGCAGATCCCATCACCTAGGGTTAGAATACAGACAAGCAACTCTGTGTTTGAAAGTAAAGACAGAAAAATTTCAAGCAGATTGTTTCTGACAGAAATCATATCGCAGCCGCACTTTCTGACAAAGTCTACGCGAATGAAACTATACACTTTCTGTTTCCTATCTTCTCCTTTAAGAAACAGCCAGTATTTCAAAGGTACATTGGAGGTGACAGCTCAATGCACAATGGTTAGCAAGTTCTTATAAGCTTGTTTTCTCTTTAGAGGTATAAAGAGACCTTTAATGCTTATCTGTGGGGTAGTGAAAGATTGTCCCACACATTCCAATCATTCTTCATTTCATGAGCACTTCGAAGATGCAAAGTGTCAGTTTCACTATACAGCATTGTGACATGAGGAAGCTTTTGAAAAGTTGCATCACTCTAAAAAAGGCCATTCCACAATAATATTAGACACTGCTGCAGTTACCAATATCGTTTCCAGTGTAAAAGAAACTTTTTTCACACATTCACCAGCTGTATCTAAACAAAGAATTTGGGCATTAGCTTTAAAACCTGTATTTTAGGGCTTATTTTTTTGCCCTTCCTCTGCAGTATCCAGGAGCTTCAAGTTAAAGGAAATTACATACATTTGAGTGTTGCAAATTTCTACCAAGTAACAGAGTTGAACAGCTTGATTTCCACCCAGAAAGGATTGAATTGATCTAGATTGATTTGGCTGTTTCACTCAGAGTAAATGTCAAAACAAGACAGGAGGTATACAGTGTTCAATGGAGCACATCAGATTTTATGTACATAGGTTCTAGCAGTGCTGTGGATTTTGACCGGCAAACTGGGCATTTGCTCCCAATGGCCCGTGAAAACCCGTAGGGAAGTTTCAGGGCTTCACTGACTAGAATTACAAACACCACTTTCTTTTGCAGAAGGCTAGCATTTTCCAACCTGAAAAATTAAATGGAGAACATGAAGCACGCTTGCTTACCCTGCAGTATAATTAAGACGCTGAAGACGAATGAGGCATTCATTTCTAAATCTTCCTTTTAGCAGTCAGGATGGGCTAAACACACTGATAATTACTGCAGATCAAAGAGGAAGGATTGTAAACAGGATAAGCACATAAAAAAGTATCAAATATTAGAGAGCGCGTTCAGCCCATGTCAAAGCTGTTTCGGACTCCATACTCTCTTTGTTTCAATTCCTCCTTTGAATGCTTTCTAGGAATGACACTCATGACTTTGCATAATATTGTCAATTTGCAGCACTGCTCTCTGCCTTTTCCACTATCAAAAGAACGACACCAACACATTTCACTTGAATCTGTGCTAGAAAACCAGCAGTAGAGTATGGCAAATATATTTGAGCATTTCCTTGCTGGAATCTGTCAATTTTTAGCATTCCATACTGTGTAGCACTAACTGATTTCTGTGTAAGTATTGGCTTTAGTTTTAATTAAATTTATGCGGCTTAGGATGTGGTACCTTCCACACTGGAACAACACTATAACTTAGATAATTTTTAAAATTATTTAAATCATTTTTACAATAGTCTGATAGACATTTCGAGGGATTAGAGCTATTAGACCTACATTACCAGTGGAAGCTCCAATTATCAAGCTCTATGAGAAATCTATTTTATTAATCTTCCTATCATGCAGAGAAATTAATTTTTGCTTGAATGTTTTACTGTTCTAAGCTAAAATATTTTACAGAAAATCAAATTCTACATCAGCAGTAATTTGTCCTAGACAGTGTTAGCACACCTGTTTGCTACAGGTAACTTTACCACACAATGGCTGCTTTGGTCAACTTCTTCAAAGTCATTCTCTGCTCCCTGGTGTAGTAACAGTAGCATCAAATAGCTTATTATCAGTTCAAAAGCAGTTAAACTTTGGGATCAGTCACACACATCAAGTGTAGATTTGAGTGTTCAGCCTAAGGTTATGGAAGACCCACAAAACTATTTTTCTTTAGAAGTAATCAAGATCAGAAACCGCTTTGTAAAATTTGTAAAAGTCGTAGACTCTGCCCAGTTTTTTCCCCATTTCTTCTAGCAGACAAACTGTGCATCTTTATTAGCAAACAAAATTCATTTTCCCTAAATTTCCCTACAGAATGTAGGGAATGAGATGTTCTTAACAAAAGAAGAAGAACACCAAAACATTACAGCTTTAGAATTAGGAGAAAATGATCATGAAAAACGCACCTAAGAAAATTATCCAAAACCTCAATAATTCCATTCCAATTCTAGTACCTCAAACCTGGCATACAGTTTGATTCATCCAGGCAGACCCTGAACTTGAGAGCACTTAGGCTTTGGACCTTTCAAATTAAATGAATGGTTGGATGAGTTATTCAAATAATAATAATAAGCTCTTTCTATAATCAAATGAGCTGCCTGGTCTCTGTGAAATCATTATATCACGAGCGCCTGAACATCATGAGCTCTTCTTGATTAATGCGATCGGCCAGGAAGCCAATGTTCACAGAAGGATGAAAATTACAACAGAAGTGAAAATTATGAAGAAATTGCGAAAGAAAATTAATTCTATAGTCCAGTGACTACTCTGAGGTTACTCCAGACAAAGGAAGATGAGAAATCTGCTTCAAACATTAGCTCCTTCTCCACCTTTTCATACCGATCCTCGGAACAAAAATGAAAAGGTCAATTCTCCTTACACACAGGACAAGTTGTTTTAAGAAGCGTTTGGTAGCTGCACACAGACAAGTCAGATTTCTCGTGTTTGTATCAGGACCTCCGTGAGTTTGGGAACACTCCGCAGAAGCTGAACAGAAGAAACATGTTTGGTAGGAAATCCAGAGAGGTGTCCTTTATCGAACATAGCAGAAGCTTGAAGAGCTCACTAACAAGAGCTACACTCTAACAAAAGCAGGAAGAAGTGTTTCCACCCGGTTATTCCTCACTTTGACTTGAAACAGATGGAGTCAGTTCAGAGCTTCCACAAGGACTGGACCTTTGCCTGGTATCAGTCTGTCAGTGCACTTGGTCTGGCAAGTTTCCTAATGTTTGCTGAATACAGTCCCTATAAACTTCTAATGTTTTTAATGACAGAACAACTAATTACTAGAGGTTCTGCATTAAAGATTGTTATATCAAATCCATCTGAACTATAAAATGAAAATCAAAATATCCAAGATCGATCTCCAGGAGCTTTCTTTGCATGCAGAATTCTCTGTTCTCATGCGCAACAGACAGAAGTTCAGAAGCCTGAGAACAATTTTCAGTTAAAAGTATATTTTAAAAATCAAATTTAAATGCACAAATATACTATTAAGGATGCAAATTTGTCCTATTAGAAGTTCAAGGGGAAGCCACATAGAAATTGAGACCTATACTTTAACAAGCATCTTGTTGTTTCATTGCAAAACAGATAGAGAAGTGCTGTAAGAAGTAATTTAATGGCTCTATAATTGCTTTTGCCAATAAAGAAAAAGGGTAGAACTTGAAGGAGTTTCCTATTTACAGGATGAACGCACCATCCAGATACTTAACTGATTCTAAAATACTTCAGAAATTGTACCCTCTATCACCACTGTACATATCATGTCTGCACAAAATTAAGCCTACCAATTCTAAAGGCTTTTTTTCAGAGTTATTTTCTTTATCTTTGTGTATTTTGTTGACCCAAGAAGCCTAAAAAGCATAATAGAGAACTTTAAGAATCTGTTTGTCTTAAGTTCTGTAGATTATACAAAAGATACCCTATATTTTTTTTTCTTAATTAGAATACCCTATGTTTACTGCAAAATCTGTAAGAAGGCACTGGAAGAAATGGCAGATACCTTGTTAAATAAAGTATTATTACTTTATGAAAACAATTTAGTAAGCAACCAGAAAAAGCAACTTGCGAACATGCAGAAAAACATATGGTATAGATTCGGGGCCATCACCTAAACATTTCTGGGGGACTCCTTAGAATATGTCATAACTGCATATCATGTTGGCAGTGGGAGGGCATCGTGGTAGCTATCTCAGGACTCCAGAGTAGAGGACGCTGCATATCAGAGAGCGTTCTACTCAGAAGTTAACATGCCTCAGGCACTTTCAGAAGAAACACATCATGCTTTTAAAGTTAGAAATACTAAATTTAAGAATCTGAGTGGCTAAAAAAATGACTGGGGACTTCTTAGGAAACAGACGCTGCTGTCAGTGAATTCAAGATATGCAGTTGTCTAACTCTGGACTGCCTAAGGGCCCAGAAGTTGTGCTGTGACAAGTTATAAAGCCACAAAAGTGAGCAAGCGCAGGCGTTCACGACAGTCTAAAATAAAATTGAAAAATTTACTCCATAGGTTGCATTAAGATCTGATTTAGGGATGGCACGTGCCACCCTGCAAATGATTCATTCAGGGTGTTGTCTCAGCAGACGAAAATATACAAAAATCATCTCTCAAACTGGCGATGAAGCCTTGCTGCAGAGAATTCAGTGGTCAATTTCATATGCGGTCAGTCTACAGAGGAAACTTCTTCCCTTTTATTTGTTGTGGGGGAGAATGGCACAAGGACCAGAAGAGAGGCTTTCGGTTCCAGTAAAAATAATTCCACTAGGCAAACATAACACTAATTATCTATTGATTTTAGTGTATCTCATGAAAGAAAGCAATATTTTTCACCCTTCTCTCTGCTATCTCCCTGTGGTTGCTAGTTAGTCTACACAATTACAGGATTTTTCAAGCCTCAGATGTTTACAGGGGCAGGAACTTTGCTTTGGTACACATTTTGTAAAGTGCTACGCATACTTATGGTCTTTTAAAGAATAAACAATGCTAGTATGCTTCATTTAACATATCTAAAAATATTCTTCCCCCAGGAACAGCAGCCATAAAATTTGTAGCTGGCCACAAGGTCACTAAAGTATAATGCACGCACACCATGGGGATCATTTCTACCTCACTGTCCACTGCTTTGGTCTTTGGTTCTGCTAAAAACTCCATAACATCTCAAATTGGTTATTCTGCAATAACTAACAATCAGTACTGGGTACAATGCTTATGTATATCCAGACAAAACAGTGATCATTTTGACACACAAAAAAAAGCTGTTTAAATTTTTTGTGTTTGTTTTTCTCAAGCAACCTTTGTTTAAAAAAAGACCTCCTTTGTTCATAACAAATAAAACCAAACCAAGAGAATATTTAGAAAAATATTTTAACCCGCAGACCAATTAATTCAATAATATGTTTCCACATGAAATATGAAATAATATGTTTCCACATTCCACCTAGAATTTGGTGCATGTTATGTGCAAAGAACTGTCTGCATACCTTTGACACAGAACTTGTCAAAATCAGCACTGCTAAAATGCACTTCCAACGCTTTCCTTAACTTCTTTATCAGTGACATTATTTGTTGCAACTTCATGCTCTCCTCCAGGGAACTGTCCATTGGCAGAGGTTGGCTGTTCTTTTTCAGAATACAAGATTCTTTGAAGAAAGTTTGATCACCATTGACAGTTGCCCTGCTGCTCTCAGAAACACCAGCAGGAAGAGCTGGGAGGCAGACAACTAACAAACACAAAGTCAGTTCTGTAAATGATGGCCAGAAACCCTGCTCCTCTAGAAATACACAAGCAGCTCAGTATCAATATAGCTTTGTACAAGGAAGACAACATGTGCATTTTTAATCACAAGTTTTGCAACTCAGTTAATTGTTTTTAAGGTACACATCTCTCTACAGTTCTGTTTAAAACGCGTATTTCCTTGGAGAAATTCTCCTGCCATTTTGCTTCTAGTCTGCTATTTAAAATAATGCAGATCCCCTTGCTCAGAAGAATATTTGAAATAAATCCATAAACGAAACAAAGCTAATGAATAGTGTTGCACAAAGACTTTTGGATTACGCAGGAAGTCACGCACTCTCTTCAAGGCACAGTTAGGATTCAAGGTTACTCCTGGAGGAAGGAGAGCACTGAAAAGATGTGCTGTTTTTGTTTGTTAATTAAACGAGCTGACTGAGAAGTAACACCAAGAGGTATAACCCAAGCAGCCTTCACAATTGGACATGGATTCTGCACGTCCATTCAAAGAGAAATAGCAATAAACATCTACTTCAGATCTCCCCGTGTGCTCTACCCTATACTTAAGTTTTTTCAACTAGTTCCAAATGGAATTGCAAAGCACCACAATCTGATTCTTAAAGAAGGCAAAACATTTCTATCTTTAGCCTCACTGAGCAACAGCACGAAGATGCAGAAAACAGAGAAGTAGAATACATGAGTAATTTCAGGAGGTTAGTCAAAACACTGAACACACATACCAATACAAAGGAGGCATCTAAGGCTCAACCCTGTAACGCGTGCTGCGGAGGAACTGTTATTTAAATATCCACCTGTGCTGACTTCTCTATCATTCTTTGGGACAAAGTAGAAGTCAACCATATTGCAGACCCTGCCTCTGATTTTTTTAGATTATATTGATTAGCCTAAGTAAATTAACGTTCTGCGTTTACCCCAGACTAAACAAATAAAAGTACTGAATTGGTATCCAGGAAAATCTTGAGGATACTCTCTAGATCCCTGACCCATATACTAAGAATTTCTTGTTCACTATTGTTTATATTGCACAATTACCAATATCTTATATCTGCTATAAAATAGATCAATGCATTTGCATGTGATATATGTTATTTCAATTTTTCACATCCTAAGAAAAGGAGAGAAGTACCAGATTAAAAACTATTTTTCCAGCAATTTCCAAGAAGAGCAGTTCAGGGCTCTTGGGTATTTTCATAATGAATTAAAGCTTGGTTTTATTGTTAAGCATGGCTTTTAGCCACATTAAAAACTGTATCTTGATAATAGCAGGTTTTCAACAGAATGCTGCCTTTTTTTTTTTTCTTTTTATTGTCTGGTCTCCAGCTGCTAATATTATTACTTGCTTAATTTTTTCTTTTCTCTTTTGATTTTCCCTCCCTCCAGGTTTCTCTATACTAGTTTTCAACTGTTCCATTTTGTGATAGATTTGTCAAGCAGTATCTGTTTCCATCACATCCGTAGGTTTTGCCTATTTATTGTTATTCTACATTAAGCTAATCTTATCAGATCATTGTCATTACTCTTAGAATGATTTTCCTTTTTTTTTTTCTCCATAAATATACATAAGATTAATGTGTGGCTGAATACAGCTTCACTTTACAGTGTAATTTCGGCTTTCCACTTATGGGTAAAATCTCAGGAAGATATGCCATCAGCTCAATATACAAGTGGAATTTGAATGCAAGAATTATTAACTTTCTCATTTTGAGCCTCCTTATGGGGCTCCAAAATCTGAAATAAATAATTTTTTGAGTGCACGTGCCTCTTGCAGGTAATTTGCAGGTTAGAGACCACAGTAATGCGAACCAACAAGCAGAAAATATAACAAACTGCACAAGGTATAGGGCAACAAAGCTGCTTTCTGTGAGAACCATTTCATCCTGGAGTACCATAAAGATCCACGCAGGAGGCAATTCTTCAACTTCAGTTCAAGTCTACTTTAGTAAACTTGCTATAGTCCCATATGCAACTCCCTAATAAAGTTCTCTCAGATGTGTTGATTAAAAACTGCTTGTGTGGAAACAATCTGATTTTCCAACATGCTTCCATTGTGTTGTGCCACATTATCATGACAATAGAGTTCTTAAAAAGACATTGGGACTTAACAAATGTCAGCGATGCAAATATCTTTTTATTAGTGGAGCACTGTAGCATCAGTGAGAACCACCAGCAAGAATCTCAGAGCCTAGTTTGACTGCTTGCAGAGGGAGAAATTTCTTACACAGGAACGGAAAAGAAGACCAGCTCAAAGAAGTAGAACTAAATAGAGATCCTTACACTGGTTTTAAACTTAGAATAACAGTGTAACGCTTTCCCACTTATGTATTTGAATAGACATTTGAAAAATAGGTATTCATACGTATTTCTTATGCTTTCAAACACAATGTGTTTCTCCTCTCAAGTTGGATTCCTTTGCATTTCAAATATTAATGCCACGTGGAGTAATCTGCTGATAACCACATCTTTTTGCATTTGGCTTCAGTTAATATTTTATGCCTGTTTGGAGTGGTTTTTTTTAATTATTCTCCAAGAGCCACAGTGATCATTGTCTTCATACAGTAAATGCTCAAAAGAAAATTTCTAGCAATAAAGAATGTCTCTGAAGCAATGAGAATAGGAGTTTGCAAAGAAAAATGCAACCAAAACAGCCAACAAAAGTACCATGTCAGTTTCTGAGAAAAACACACTTGCAACTTCATTTTGTCAGCATAATGTAAACTACACCAAGACACTCCCAATTCTAATTAATCATTGCTTCTTTCTGGGTCAAATGCTTTGTGTATTACAACTGACACTGGATTATTGTGTCGAGTTGCTTTCGTATTTGTTGACAAAAATAGGGAGTATATGCAAAGCAGTTTAATTTTTGGAAAAGATGTTTAAAGTTCAAAGCAACAGTCAGAAGTCTTAATTCAGCAATTCCATTCCAGCATTAAAATTTTTTTTAGATAATTTGAATTTAGAAATAATTGAAGTTAATAAAATTTCACCAACGCAGAAATTTCAGGCTCATTTGCTGTGTTTTGTATTACTACCAAGCTTTCAGCAACACAAGCATTAATCAGCATAATTAAAAAAAATAATAGAAAAGAAAACGAAGCTGCCGTAACACTTCCTTACTTAGATTTCTGTAGCGACCATGTTTTGCTGCCATGGGACTTTCTGTTTCAGGCTGCACAGTGATGGAAAATGAACAGTTCAAGCCTGCCATTATCCTACAGGAGATTTAGATCAAAATATGATTCTGTACTCACAATATGCAATTGTCATTCTTTCCTCCTCTGCAATCCTTTAAAGGAGATGGGATATGCTATACCAAAAGGGAAAGGTGTAATGATAACATATTTATGAAACTTAAGTGGCTCAATTATTTTCATCCCAGTAGTTTCATGAGAGGAAAAAGTATGAAACTCCATGAAATGATACAACTCCCAGGAATTATTACAATGCTTGCACATTACTACTAATTCTACCCTATTAGATGATACTCTACCTTTTCATAATGAAGATTAAATGCAGCAGAAACTATATAATGGCAGAACTGCTGTAGATCAAATTGAGTCTACCATAAGAAAAATGATCGCTGATCCCAAGACGTTATGGAATGGTAAACTTAGGAAACTGTGCTGCTTTTCAAGTTTATGTGACTATGATTATTTAATTTTCCTTTGTGCATGCTCAAGTATAGCTGTTATGTGACTACACATGAGAGAACCTGAAATTAATTTGTCTGTATAAGATCAGTGACTGTACAAATTCTTATGAAAACTAACATGCCATGACAATAGTAATTTTGATAAAATTACAGCAAGAACTGCAATTCTCTGCCATCTGGCTGTCTCATCATAACTACTTTGATGTGCTTTTTATTACTTATTTACTTACTTCAACCACTTTACCAGTGTTTTCAGAGCTTAGAAATGTTAACTGCCGAACAGTAGTAAAGAAACAGCATCTCCAGAGCTTAACATTACTTCCTTACAGAAGTTTAAAATCTGCAATCACTTTTAAATTGAAGCCCTAAAAATAATATATCTACTCTATAGAAAGCAATTTCCTTTTTTAAAATGCTGATTAGTTTCTTCAAAAGTCTGAATGAACTGCCATTCCCCTCTCATTTTTCCATACAAAGCCTTTCAATTAAGTCTGGAATTAAGTTACATATCTACTTAATATACGGGCACAATTAACAGACTAGCAGAGTAGTATATCTAAGCACATTTGTATAAATAAGAAACTCATTTACTTGAGGTCAGGGTATCAGTACCGTGCATTTCTAATTCAATCATATTTATTCTGAAGCAAATCATCTCTTTGGTGACTTCTTATGAATATTAACTATCCACCATAATTTAATTTCTTTATACGGGGTGGAAAATGGTGAAGTTGAGACACTGCCTGTAACTTACAAAAATACATGTCTGATAAAGGTCCTGATCCAAAAGCATACAACTTCATGCTGTAATTTCGTACTATTGTGTTCCAATCTCGAGTTTCCAAGATAGAAAACAGTATGTTCAATTCTCATAGTATCGCTTCTGTTTCCCAGCTCTCAGTAATTTCAACACTCATTAGAAAACTACTGGTTCATAACAGATAATGCAGTTCAAAATGTGTGCATGAGGTATCACGTAAAAACAACAACTTACCACATGCGAGTTCTATAGAAAAGTTAAATTTCTGAAACCTTAGGCTAGAAATAAAATTACAGATGAAAAGCATCCTACTACTGACTATTTCTTGATTGTACTGTTTAAGACTTCAGATACTCTACTGACAGATACTATCTGAGAAGAGACACTTACATATAAAGCACAGATGTAGTTGGATAAATGGATTCATGTGCAGTTTCTAGTGATGACTCACACAACAAGACGTGCAACCAGACCTGGCACTACTGGGATTTCTTGCTGATCCAAGCAGTATGAGAGGCATATGATCCTGGTTTCATACAAGTAAAAGGGAAACTAACCTGCATTGACTTTGGTCTGGTCAGGATTTCAAAACTCCATGAAGCTCACTTCTACTTTGTGGTCAGATCCTCACTTGGTGTAAACTATCAATTTGTTGAAGTAGCAGAGTTTAGAGAAACGGTAAGAATTTGTACAGGTTGGAAGCTGAATTTGTACCTCTAGGTCATGGCTAAGCCCTGCAGCAGCAGAAATTCCACTTATGATGCTGTATAAGTACCGCGAAGCAGGAGGCCTGCAATGCTGTCAAATTCACCTTCCATGAGCTCTAAATTCTCAGTGAATTAAATTAATAAAAAAAAAAAAGACAGTGCTGCCATCAGAAACTCCTTGCAGATGGCATAAAATAACTTAACTATAATTCACTGGGAGCTAATTTCAGTCATTGCTAATACATGCTGGGTAGAAAATTAGTGTCAAACAACAAAATGGCATGATTTTTTAAAAGCATTTGGATTCAAGTTTCAAATACTCTCAATTAAGCAGTATTCGAGTTTCCAGATTCAAACCTCAGCTACAGAATTACATTATTGCCAGCTACTCCTTCAGTTTTTAAGAAAAGAATGGATGCCAGGCTTAGTTAGCTTGCAGTAATTAAAACGGTGAAACCTATGGCAATGTAATGCAGCTACGCATTTATACTGGACAGATAGAGGATTTTGCAAAATATTTGCCTGAGACATGCATCTTTTTCCCTCTAAAAAATGGAATATTTCAGCACACCAGTTTTCCTTTTGTTAGGTATTACATTCCTTGTTAGCTTCGTTAACAGTATCCTCAAATTAGTAGAGGCACAGCTCCAAAATCTGCAAGGGCAGGCAACCAGAAACTGCACAGACAGAAAGTGTAATTCAGATTTGTTTCTTCTGTCTATTAAAAAAAAAAACAACAAAACAATCATTTTGGGTTTTACTGCATAAAATCCCTAGGCACTTTTCCAGCAAGTAAATTCCATAAAATTGATTATAAATATGAAATATATATATAAAAAAGGAAACTTTTCTGTTCTTACAAAATTAGAGCGCATTCTCCTTTCTTTTGCATTTATGCAAAAGGCAAAGCTTGACCTGTGTTTTCATACCTCAACAAAAACATACAAAACATCCACAGAAAAATACTAAACGTGGAGGCCAGTTAAAGGAACTAATTACAGTGTCATTTGTAGACCCTTTAAAAATAAGATCTTCTATGTATGTCTTTAATAGTAGCATTGTTATTCCATACTGAAACACTGAGAGAATTCTCAGCTTTCTAGTTGTAGGGAAATATCTATGGGGCTTTCTATTTTCCTACAGGCAAAATGCGGAAGAATAAACACTCATTAGTTTGGAAATGTAAAGAGCTCTGATTCTGAACAAACCAAATTATTTGGAAAGCATTTTTTTGTTATGAAAATAATAATTACAGGACAAAAACCTCCAAACAATTATGCTGGGACAGAACTATGACTTAGGAGATAATGGCTGTAGCCAGCAGGGTTTAAAGTGTGCAGGATTTCCTGGTCATTTACTCATTGGGAGATTTGAAAATCAGTTTATTCATGGGAGAAAAAATGAGCTATTGCCATCAGTGCTCGATCACAAAACACACATAACTTTAAACTCAGTGCAATGTTAAAATGAGATAAACGTGCGTCTAATCAGCTCTGCCCTTAGTTGCAGGTATCACTTTGGCAATCAGGAGCACACTGTGGAACGTACAAAATCACGGGCAGAGGATATTCTCAGTTAAAATACAGCAGAAAGACCCCTACTCTTTGCAAAATGCACAGAAAGACTATAACCACAGGTGGCTGCTTTTGCTGACCTAAAACAACTCCCTAAAACGATAGCTGTGATGCATGCTGAACATCAAGGGCACATTTTCTTTTTAACTTGCACATTCTTCAGGAATCCTGAGGTCTGAATTAACTGCACCATCCCCAGTAACCCTTCAGATGCAAAGGAAAACTCACACTGAAAATGCACATCGAGGGTGCATTAAATGAGTACCTCTTACTACTGAAATCCCAGACCATTTTTCTTTACTCTTCTATGTCAGGAATTTTATTCACAGTGTTTCCACTTCAGAGGAACCTGACAAAATGAAGCACCCTTACCGAACACAACAGTAATTTTCATAAAACGTACAGTCAAACTGGTAAAGACAAAAATCATCTAAATTCTCCAATTTTTACTTCAATTTGAAACAAAATAATGTGAAACACAGTCATTGTGAGTTTCTTAAAATAAGAAACATTTTACAGGTACTAAAACCAATAAGTAATGTATATGAATATTTCTTTTTTTTCTGGCAATTTTGAACTGCTTGTCTTTCATGGGATTTCTTATGGCTATTTACATTTTCACTCAGTGAAAATCAATTACCTTCCTGCAATAAGCCTCATTTGCTACCTTTGAGTATAATAGAAACACCATTAGGATGATGACATTACCCAAAAGAAGGGCACCACACAGTTGGTAGACATAAATTAAGGACCCTTTCACATATGCATTAGAAATACTGCTGTGACTGAAATATGCATAAAATCTGTATCTATTAGAGCTATTAGTGTGTGCCGGTGATGATTTTCAAGGAGGAGGGGGAGATTGTGATCTACTACTTTGACAAAATTATGTATTTCCTTTTTTTCTCAGTATGTGCCACTGATGCAATAAGCACAGGCCCCCAGCTGAGCTGCATTTGGAAATGCCACTGAGCATGGTATGCGCGCTTCACTTCCCTTTGCTGAAGCAAGACACTGTCAGGAATAGAGTGCATGTGTGCCGCCAAGCCCGCTCCTCCTTCCTCACCCTGACCTCCACCGTTCTGCGGATGTATGCCTGGGTGAGGACAGCACTCATGTGGAAAACAGCTCCTGCAGATCAATTCATAGGATTTAGGGACATTTAACTTCCATCAAGACCACATCATCTTATTGATATTTGAAGACTAACTTATTACTGAACATTAATGGGACTGGCATAAAGGGCTGCTGTTTGCTGGGGGTAGAGGGGAGAAACTAATTTAGAGATTCCTCCCTTGGAGACTGTTAAGCAGAGGAAACTACTTCTAAATGCCGTTATTTTTTACCTGGGTTCTTATGGGCTTAAGTAAAGCAAAATTATAACACAGAATGATTATGTGTTTATGTATTAAAAGTGTAAAGTGCTGTTCCCTGCTTCCTACTTCCATATTCATTTGACATACCAATGAGCCCACTATGAAGAGGGAAATATTGGGACACCGTCTCTCTCCTAAAAGGATTACTAATCATATCTGTCACTTATTAGTTAACGGAAAAGCTCTAGCTACATTTTCTTGTGGATGTATCATTTAAACTATTTCAGATCTGCAGTATTACAGCCTTTGTGCTAAATTGCAGAAATTGAAAATTTGAAAAATCTCAGTCGTGCAGCAGACGTTCTACTGACAATGCCATGAATTGTGCAAATGACATGAGTCAAATTCATCAAACAGCCCACAGTAATGTAAGAAAACTTGCTTAATTAACAGACAGAAATATTTAATATGGCACGTGCCGATCACAGAAGTAGTAACCTTGGGTTCCTCTGATTTGTAAAGATATACCACTATAAAGTAGGCAAATGGAGGTACATGGGCAAAGACAAATGAAGGGCAGAAAAAGCAGGTCTAGAAATTACTGCCCGTCATTTGAAGTTCCCCATAGTTTGAGTACCCTTCTATATTGCCATTCTGTGCAAATCACTTTTTTCATACAGCGCTTCATACTGAGCAAACAGGCATAATCAAGCAAAGCAAATGTGTGCATCTATAAAACACTACTAAAATCAAACATTAATGCAGTTCAATTAACCAGATGTGTAAAGTTTCATTTGATTTGGAAAAGCACTGAGAATTTTGCAAGACAAAGTCCATAAAGGGTAGTAGGGCCAGTACAATTTTCAGGAGTGTGAGAATTTTGTTTATCTTGAGGGGAACAAAAAAAGTTTTTTGAGAAATCAAACCATTTAGAGAATGATTTCTGACTTGACATTTAAACCTGAACTATTGTTATAATCTCAGTATCCAAAGCCATTGTGGAACAAAATGAAAGTAGCAGTACTTGATAGGTAATTTTCCTTCTAATCTACTTATTTCACTTTCTATTATGTGTGAAGATAATGTTCATGAATTCTGGCTAAACATTATTTCAACATAAGCTTGAAAGTCCACTAAGTAGTTACCGAGCACTTAGGAAAAATGCAGAAAGGAATGAATCTCATCTATATTCTTAGAAAAATGCTGCATATATACAAAGTGTACAAAGCAAATCTTCTAGTGTGCCTGTTATGTATTTTACATTAAAAACCCTTGGTGCAGGAACGCTTACTTCTCTGCAGGCATTGACACTGCTACAATGTACAATAGGAAATATGCAGAGAGGATGTGGCTTCAAATCATTTAGACGCTATACATTTCATAAGGATAAAGGTCATAACAGCTGAGCAAACCATTTCCATCAACGTTTTAAATAAGAAGATTATATGATAGGCAGAATTTTCATTTGAACTAACAGGACAGAATTTGAGCAAAGTGCTGCAGCATTTCAGGAAATTGTCTGAATGAAGAAAACATGACAGTGCTTTATCCAGACAGGTGTAACAACCATCTAAATACAAACCAATCAAACAAGACAATTAAATGTCAGATTTATCATTATTAATATCACCTCAGAACTCATATGAAAAACATCTGTTTCATTTTAAGTATACATACAAGTGTTGCATCTATTCAAACCCTAGACTAGGTTTTTTAAGCATATTTGTACCTTTTGTTTAACATAAATACAGGACTCGATAAAAAGTAAATTTAAGCTAAATGTAATGAGAATGTCTTTTCAGAACCAAATTTAATTTCACTAGCATAGCACTATTTTTTTTTAAGGTTCCTATGTAGAATATTTTGAAAAATCAGACCACACAGTTAACAGAAAACTGAGTTTAAATTTGACTTCAAGATTCAGCAACTTTGTTTTACATGACTGATTTTAGGCTTATTAATTTATGACAAATCCTTTCCAGGCAATTGAAAGACACCCACAATAAATTTGGTCCAAGTATTAGGATCACTTAAATATTGTTTACTTAATATACATGTCACAATTTTTCTACCACTTCACATGTGCCAGAGAATCTGGATTTCAGACAAACACTTCAGCAGTTTCTTTGAGAGCCTGGAAATGGGAAGTTATACTTCCTAACCCTAACTACCATTATAACACCTCTGCATGTAGGAATCCGTCACAGTTTTGGTTTGACTGAATGGTGCAAAGATCCTTCTGCAGCGTGTACCTCTCTATCATCACTGCTGGGCCAAATCTTCACATCCAAAGGAAAACAAAACATGCAGACATAGGTCTCTCAGCATCTGTGGAATATTACCCCATACTGTTCTCTGCAGCTCTTGTATTAACTCCTAAGGTTGACTAACATAGGACTGGAGGGAATAGCCTCAAGCTGCTCCAGGGGAAGTTCAGATTGGATATTAGGAAGAATTCCTTCTCAGAAAGAGTATTGAGTCATAGGAACAGGTGGTAAAGTCACCATCCCTGGAGGTGCTTAAGGAAAGGGTAGATGTAGCACTTAAGGACAGGGTTTAGTGGGCAACCTTGGTGGTAGGTGGACGGTTGGACTGCATGACCTTTTGAAACTTTAATAATTCTATGACTGCAGTTGCCTGTTGAAGAGGTGCAATAGCAGAAGGCCCTGTGGAAACTACATCTGAACAGCAGATCAGTGTCTGAACAGCAGACCATATTTTAGGCATTGTTACAAAAGGTGCATGGAACAAGAATGAAAATAATCTTACGCCACAGCACGTTGTGAGAACACAAGCAGTTCTGATTCTTGCCTTGTGCAAAAGGATACACAACAAAACTAGCAGAAGTGTGAAGAGCTGCAACAGGCTTCTGTGCAGCAAACAATAGGGCAGAATATGGTTCTTCAGCTTGAAGAGAAAAGACAGGGAATATGATAGAAATGTGTTAGATAAACACTGGGAAGTGTCTGAGAAATGACTGTTGGACTGCACACTGATTAATTTTAAACCTGCAGATCAATTTAATATCATTTTGTAGATAGGAAAGCATTACATTTCCTGAACAAATTCGTGGAGAAAATTTAACTCGTACTTTAGAAAATCCATGCAACCTTAGTTATGT
The DNA here is from genome assembly GCF_026119805.1 of Tympanuchus pallidicinctus. Taxonomy (NCBI): domain Eukaryota; kingdom Metazoa; phylum Chordata; class Aves; order Galliformes; family Phasianidae; genus Tympanuchus; species Tympanuchus pallidicinctus. Next base: position 1,515,353 of record NW_026294747.1, read on the forward strand.
TGACACATCCTTGTAATGGTTTCATTATGAAGGAGATTGAAAGATACATGTTCTAACATGCAATGTTGTAATACTATTTTGGATGATTTCTGCTATTGCTGTCTATGGATCCATTACGTATGCCACGAGGATTTTTTAAAATTATTTTTAATGGATTGGAATAATCATAATTGTCACCATGCAGAAACACTCCTCAGAAAAAAGCAACAACCAAATGAAAACACATTATTTTCACTTTCCTCAAAACATATGTATACACAGGAGTTCAAGAGACTGTCACGCTGTGGTTATCTCACATTGCGGGTACTAATAGGATGATGGTATTTGTTCCTGGGTCAGTGAACAAGCTAAAGCTGCCTAAAGTTAAGCTCAAGCTTCAAGTGAAAGTGTTGTCTTTTATTTTTTTTTTAAGAGGAAAATGTACAAAAATGCTTAGTTTTGACTGGTCCCACACAGTTTCATATTTGCATTCTCTGCTTTCTGTTTCAGCACAGCTGTGCTAGTAATATTCTTGCCTTCAGGCCTGAAGTTCAGGGGTTGAAGGACAACAGAAAAACTTAGGCTCTAATTCAGTGATGACACAGAGGCAGTGTGCTCGTAGGGGAAGAGCAACCATACTGTCAAAGGTGTCTTCTTTGGATGAAACACTGAACAGAGGTCCCTACTGGCAAAGTCAAATGAAAAAGGAATAAAAATTCATTTTAAAAATATCTTCTCTAGACTTCAGAAAGAAAATAGAAGTTCTGACAGCGCTATTTAGCTAATAAAACAGTTTGCACATCCATGGTAGGGACTGAGGAAAAAAAATCAACAGTTCCAAGTGTCATTACCAATTCATTCTAGAGTACCCATCTTATAAAATTTATCTTACCATGTCACATGCCTTTTTACATGAAAGCAATGCTTTATAATTCTGAGTAAAAGATATTTAACTTTCACTTTTTTGGGAACCAGATTTAAAGGGAATCTTAGTTGTCACATTTTAAAAATTCACCGTCTTCATGTTGTCAGTGGGTTCTTAATGAACAAGTGCTTCAGTTTGTCATAAAAATAGTTTAAGATGTAGAAAGATCATATCTGAAAATGAAGGAGTTCAATGAACAACAAATTGAGGAAATTCCCTAGACTGTTGTCTGAAACCCACTGATCAGCATTAGCTTGAAGTCCACATTAAGCTAAAAGAAGAAAATAAAAGAGAATGGAATTCATAAATGGAAAACACCATAATCATTCTTGCTGATATTTTTTGGGAGAGACATACAGTAAAAGAAGAAACAGGGCATGATATGTTGAAAATGCCTCACTGACAGACTGTAATGACATTGCTGGTTTGCTCACCCCCATCGGAAAGTCTTTCAAAGCCATAAATAGAAGATATGACCTGTACAATGCACACATCTTCATATGTCCCACAACACCCTGAAAGTGAGTAGATCAGATTGAGAAAACTGTTTTAGGAGATTATGGTTCACATGGATTGTCTTTGAGCAGGGCCACAGAGGGAACCAGCACTTCAGGACAAGATCCTCCAGGATTCTAAGCAAGCCAGTGAGGTTCTGATCAAGTCGTACTTGATAAATTCTACCAGTTTACACATCTGGCACTGTTATACAGGCACACTCACCTTTGCAACCAGAAATGCAAACACGTACACACATACTTAAAACAATTACATTAATTTTTAATTCAAACACCGCACTGCAAATTGGCTTTATCCTTTATTATCAGGCTTTCAGACATTTGTATTACTAGAAACATCCCACACTGACTTCTAAATATAATTTCACGTTGTAACTGTCAAAAATGCATCTGAAAGCACGATTTAACTTTCTACTTTACAAAAAGCTGTAATGATGTGGATCAACAAATGAAGAATTTTGAAATCTCTAAAGAAGCTCTTTGAAGATCTAAGATACTACTGTATAGAAGTAAAAGAAGCTCGCAGTTTTATTCTCATAATTTCATTCTACAAAGCGCAGGAAAATTTCAAGAGCTCCGAAAAACAAAACTATACCAAAAATGTATCCACTGATTTTATAATATGAGTGTTTCTGCTTGGAAAAACAGTATGAGTAATACCATGCCTCAGTATTTGGTCACTGACAGACAAGTGGGCACTACTTAGAGCTCTCTATTCACCGTACTAACAGTCATCTCTGATCTTTAAGATCACATCTACAATACAAAGTCCTGCCAGCATTGCCATCGACTCAAATACAAGAAGGATTCTTGATAAACAGCAGGACTGAAATTAGAACAGAAAATACACTTTTGCAGGTATAAATTTTAATTCAGAGAGAGGAGAAAACAAAACCAAATTCTATCACATTGACACAAAGCTTAATTTAGTTGATAACAATGTTTGCTTTAGGAGTACTACCCTGGTGTGGAGCAGCACTCACATGAAGTAATACTGCTAGAAAACAAGAGCGTGTAATGAAAAGCCTTTAGACTGAATGAAAGCTATTCCTTTTACAGTAAAGATGTTATTAATCCAGATGCATTAAAATAGCTAATATCACTAAAAGTCTGTGAAGCTAAACAGATTGAGCAAGCGAAAGTAGACTCAAGTGTAAGAGTCAGAAGGGCAGCCACAGCCTGAATAAGGATTTCAGCTGAAAGCTGGTGTGACACAAGTGTCTGCTAGTGCTGCTAGACAGTTTGCCTTTCACTTTGCATACAATATAAATATTCAAGACACCATATTGACTCTATCAAAAGCAAAAAGCTGTACATAGAATTATCACTTCTGAATACAGAAATTTGGGTCACACGTTTTCCAAGCATGTAGGACAACCTTAGGATAAGACTCAGAAAAAGCACATGCTGTTAAGGCTCTTAAGTGCCAGAATCACCTCTCATGTGGGCTTACAAAGTAAAACTGTATAAAAAGATATGTGTAAAGAAATAACGTGATTTTGAATGCATAAAATAAAAGGCTTTAGTATTTAGTAGACTAGTGTATTAAAATGTAAGACTCTCCTAGAATGGTGGTAAGGCAAAGTAATGTGAGAAATTAAGAAAAATACCTTTCTCACTTGTATAGACTAGCTAAGGAATAACATGTAACTAAACTAAACCAAACTATTGTATCGAGTGGCACAAATTCCTATCAAAATTATGGGGAATGTGCAAAAGTAGCAGTAGAGGGGGATTGATGGGAGTGTATTGAGATGACTATAATTTTTGGCTTAAGATCAGAAAAAAATACTCCTAACAGGGAAGAATATTATACTGTTAAAAAGACACATCCAAGGGAAGTGACAGAAGCCTCACTTCCTCAAGGCTTTAAAAATGAATTAAGAAAAAAGACGGAAAATAAGCCTGCCCTTGTTAAGAGTTATTCTTACAAGAATTACCCAACTACTTTTCAACTCATATCAACTACTTTGCCTTGTAATTTAGAACTTCTTATCTTTGTTAATAAAATTGTATTAGGATTACATGAGATGGTTATTTGAAAATGAAAGCTAAGAAACACTTCTTTCTTCACACCTTACCCAGAAATAAACTCATATCGCAACAAAGTAAAAAAAGAAAAAAAAAGACAAACAAAACAACACAAACCACCACCACTTACAGAAAAGAAAGAACAAAAACCCACACCAAAACTATACGTGACAGGCAAAGCTCAAGGGAGTTTGTCCTCTGCTCCCAAATTCCTTCACTATTTATTTCCTTGGTATTCTGCACGTTCTGTCTTTCTTCATAACTAAATTTCACCCGTTCTTACTTTCTATGCCCCCTCTGTACCCTTGGAAAGTTTAGAACTGAATGGATCAGTTGGAAGGGACCTTCAACATCACCTAGACCAAGTGACTCAGCACTTAACCAAAACTTAAAGCAGGTTATGAAGGCCATTATCCAAATGGCTCAGGGTTTGTTTTGAAACAGCAAGATGCATTTAAATGTAGCTTTAAATAGCTAGATATTGCTTTTGAGATTGCATCTCAAGTGCCAGAAAGTGATGAGGAAAGAAAACTGAAGAGTGATCACTGTGTGCTTAGAGGCAGCAACTCACCTAGGGAAGGTAAGACAACAGGTTCACTTTGCGAGTTTATTTTCATACCATAATCACCAGAGAAAAAATAGTTTGTTGCTTCAATTTTGACAAATTGGCAAGGATTACAAGAATGACTCAATTTCTGCTTAGCACACTGGCTGCTTAGGAATCCCTTTGTAACCCTTCTGACTCCTTTTCCAATAAGCTAAGCAGTTAAAAAGTTACAATCTTTGCTAGGCAGCTATGCTTTCAGTGACTCAGTTCCCTGCTGTGGCCTTGCTTATGCAAGTTCATTAACACAGTTTGTTTTTTTAATTATCAGCTGATAATAAGCACTTGATAAATACAGGAAACTCTGTCAAAATGTGCATTTGCTACCCATCCATCCATTCACTGCTGAAATGAAAGTTTTGAATACATATCACAGATTTAATGGAACTCTTCAGTTTTCAATTGCAACAAAAACAGCGAGCACTCTCAAATCCAATGTAAGAACTGAAAAGACAATTCCTAATGAGCACCATGTGCATTCTGACTGGGCTGCATTCCAAACACAGGCACTGTCTTCCCTCTGGATCAATCACTATACTTCATACTCAATACAGTAAATTGTTTTCTGAAGTCATTTGACTATTCATCAGAACGAGAAAACCTGATTACCTACAACTCACTAATTAAGACTGTGCTAACCAAAAAGAGATTTACAAAGACGCTACACACTAACGAGGCAACTAATTGTCTTCATCTTAGAAAAGGAGGCAAACAACCCAGTTGGGACCTATTTTTAACTCCTTCTCATTAAACCTTTCTGGAGGAAAAACACCCCTAGAGAACTGGTAAATTTGAAATCCATTTCTTCAGTTGAAGATCCCAAATTTGGTACGTCTCTAATGCAGTAAGCGTAGGGTCCTGTGATCCACAGTATTAAACTAGGAACTAAGCCATCTGTTCAGAAAAGCCTGACTGCTCCTACCTGCTAAACAAACCCAGGTAGATTGCCTCTTCTCTATGCCAGCACCCTTTCTTTTTGTTTTATACATGTAATGAGATTACTATCTATTCAGAGAATGGGTAATCTTTTTTTCTGCATCCTGAGGACAGTGGGATCTCATGGTTAGAATAGCAGTACCAGCACTCAAGAGGACACTTTTATGTTTTTCTTATTTCACATTACACAAAGGGGACAGCATGGATTCAGAAATTATCTACAGACCTCACACAACACAGCACCTCCACACATCCTACTCACCACAACACCTCTGCTCTAGGTTTACATAACTAAGGACAGTGGATTACATTAGTGAGGCGGACAAAAAGGAGAGAAGAGACACACTGTTGTATACATCTAACAGCAATTGATCACCACAAAATCAGGCAAGCTGTCCAGAGATGTGGTGGAGACTCTTTCTATGGATACATACAAAATTCCAGCTGAACGCTTTCCTGTGTAACCTCCTATAGGGAATCTGCCTTAGCAGGGAGTCGGACTAGATGACCTCCAGATATCCTTTCCAACCCCTTTGATTCTGCAGTTCTGTGATCTGTGCTCTACACTGTGCCACATGCAAAATATTTCTTTCCCTTGCATGTGCTCACTAATGACTGTAGATCGTGAGCTTAGAATAGGAAATCAAATCAAGAACACAAGCAGAATTCTATCACAGAATCACAGAATTGTAGGGGTTGGAAGGGACCTCCAGAGCTCATCGAGTCCAACCCCCTGCCAAAGCAGGTTCCCTACAGCAGGTCGCACAGGTCGGCATCCAGGCAGGTCTGGAACATCTCCAGAGCAGGAGACTCCACCACCTCCCTGGGCAGCCTGTTCCAGTGCTCCTCACCTCACTGTACAGAAGTTCTTGTGCACATTGGTGCAGAACTTCCTATGCTGCAGTTTCCGGCCGTTTCCCCTTGTCCTGTCTCCACTCACCACTGAAAACAGTCTGGCCTCGCCATTCTGCCCCCCACACCTTAGATATATTTATAAATATAAAAATGAAAAATCAAATTAAAGTACCCCAAAGCCTACAGCAAGATATCAAATCAATCAGTGCAACAAATGAGGTTCTGTGTGCTGTACTTCCAGTTACAGTCAGTGAGGGCTTGAACGTTCAGCTCCTTCAAAGCATTTCATAATAACACATTTGTTGCATATTATCTAACAAAAAGGTAATATGTCATATAAACCATACATAAAACATTTACACTTTAAAATAGATAGCTTTACAGCATGAGTCATTGTGTTAGTCATCCATTTTTCATAAGCCATGATTCCATGTTTTTCTTAACAATCACCTTTCTCAAATCAGCTGCTATGAACTATTAGAAGAACAGGCATCCCTGTGTTTAAGCCTCCCAGCTGAAAATGCTAATTATACTGCAAGTGAAGTAATCCAAGCCTACTGCACCAGAAGAGGCATAGGTATTTCACTTAATTCAGAAAAGGAATCAATTGTTTCCTAGAATACTAAATAAATATGGGGGGGGGGGGGTTTGTTTGTTTTTTGTTTTCGCAATATATCAATCATGAAAAGTTGCCTATTTTTACTGTATACTGTAGGAAGAATTATATTTAGTCAATATAAACATTACCAGTGGACCTGATAATTCACTCAAAGTAGTTAAATGTGACAAGATATTAGGAAAGAAGCATACCAGCAGACATTAAACGCTGTTGCAAGTTATGCAAGTAATATAGAATGATTACAGACATTTTTGCAACAGATCTTACAGTAATGCAGATTATTTCTATTTATAATAACCAGAAATTCTATTTCAATTCAATTCCTTCTTTTTAATGATATAAATGCCAAGTAAATCATTAAAAGAAATGTCAGCTCTATCAGCAGCAGCTGTTCTTACTACTGAAAAACGAGGGGAAGTGTAAGAGCAGGGCAGCTAGCAAACCCCACAGCGGTCTGCAAAGTCACTAGTGGGAAAACAACAAAGGTCTTTCCATGCAACTAACACAGATGTGCCCATAGCCAAACTGTCAGAAACAGTTAAGATGACAGCTACTCACAGTTCATTATTTCCTTCTCACAGGTCACTGGGTGACAAGCTGGGTCAGCATGCTTTGTCGGCTGCAACAGTCCTCCTCTGTCCCCCTCGGTTCTTATACCATTTAAATAAAGGTAAGCCACCCAAACTGGTATATAAACGTAAATAAACATCTTCAAATGCTTTCTAAAAATGGGAAATTAATGTTTATTATATCTTCCTTTCATTTTCAGACAGATGTAACATCTCCTGTCTGTGATGAACTGAGAACCAAATTTGTATCTGATGCAGATACATCTATTAGGATAATTTTGTCAAGTGACTAAAGTGCATAATGAAAGCTAATTTGTCAACAATTCAAAGCTTTAGCCTTTAGAACATTTACCTGGCAGATATATCATGGAAAATCATTGCAATTCAGTTAAAAGACAGTGTTTTCATAGAGGAGATTTCACAAAGAAATCTGAGTGTCCTTAAAATGAATATAGACAAGATTTAAATATTACAAAATACAGTGTAGAGCTACTTCAATAAATATTTTACAATCCAAAAATATCCAAAGTATCCAAATCACAACCCTGTCATTACTTTTTTATTGTTATTTTTTTTTTAAATACATTCTCATCTGTCTTCCTGGAATAATCATAATTCATAATACAGATACAGATCATGACTTATGTTTTGCCCACTTGGAATTTACAAAGAATGAGTAGCTTGTAAAGAATCAGGGTCAAACATTCACTTAGCTGCTACAATCAATTTTACCAATTCATAGTTTTGTCATTGGTGGAAGTGGGAGAACATTTTCATCTCCTTGGGGTATTCTTAAGTCATCCTTCGTACACTAATAAGTCTTATAAAAATGTAATAACTGAATCTGTCCAAATGATTCAGAAAAAAAGTAAAATGAAACCAATTGTCCCAGATGTGTCTTTCTTAGTATTAAATTTGACAAGGTCATAAGCATTCTGACCCAGATCCAAGAATGCTTGTAACCAAGCATGTACTTAGCTTGGAAAACACTTAAACACATATCCAGATTAGAGACAAAATCTTCAGAAAATTGTGAAGCCAGGCTTATATCTGGAAACGAAGTGATTCAATAAGGCTCAACTAAAAATACATTAAAACAAGCAATTAATCATTTGGAATGTTACTACCGCTATTCTATTTCATTTACAAATAAAAGGTATTGCTAGGAAACTCCTGATACAGAATGTACATGTACATTTTTTCTAACATTTGACAACATTCTCTGCTGTGGTTTCACATTAGAGCATTGAAGCTGCACATAACTACATTGCTAATATGCAATTTGAAGTACAGAACATTCCTCAGCAGAGATAGATACAAGAAACTAGTGTGAGCTGCAGCATGCAGTTTAAACAAGTGCTTAATTTAGAGACCTTACTCTCATCAAAAGATTTTTACTCTGCTACAGCAGGGCACAACTAGTAAGATTAGAAGAATAAGTAGTCATTGAAAATGCTGCTGGAAGTTACAAGAGTTGCAATACCCAAAACATTAAGTTGTTATCCTGATGCAAAGATGATACCATGCAATATCTTTCTAGAAGTCTCCATTCTAGAGATTTTTTGAGCGGCAACGGATTTGTAGTTTCCCATAAGTAAGCAGTAAAGATGAGAATAAGAATGAGAAGGAAATCAGTGGCTGTTAGGTACTTACTAAAGTCGTTAGTTCTTGTGTGCTTAGGGAAGAACACGAATCACAGTCACACAGATCACCTCTCTACTCATTCTGATCCTAAGCACTATGACTTAGCAATTTCAACCCTTCATGTCTAGGGACTAGTTTGTAACTGGATTTTTGCTGTTTATCTCTGGGGTAATATTGGTCTTCTAACAATTGAAAGGACTTTTTTCCCCTCAGTGTCATTTGCTGGAATGGATAAGTTGTTCACATTTCACACTGAAACTCGGGGATTCCGTCAAGTAAATCAGCGATGAGGTTCAGACTGTCATATCACATATCATGTATCATGGAACTTGGTCAAAGTATTTGGGGCACTGAAAAAACAACACTGGAAAAAACATTAAGTTATCCCCAAAGATACAGAAAAAACTTGCTGGAACTGCTAAGATAGGACAGAAAGAGAAACAAGCCCATTTTCTTTTCTTTGCTGTGATTCATCACACAGGATAATGTGCAACTGGTTAAATAACCTGAAGGTAAGAAAGGGACTCAGAGCAGCTTTCAAACAGCAAAAATAAATACGGAATCTAGTCGTATGAAGATCATTGCAAACAAATGAATTTGCAACATGATTAACCACATTCTTTGAAACTCACCCCTCTTCTCTGAAAGTCCTTCCTAAAAAAGCATACAGAATATGTGCTGTTGTTTTTTAAACATAATACTGGCTTCATTCTGTGGTGGCTCTCCATGAAAGCATGACTGTTTCTCATAACCTGAGCCAGAAGAAATACTAATAATGACAGCTCTGAATGGCACATTGTCCCAAAACACTAAGTTGAAGAAGGAATAATTTAAGGCTACATTCAATAGCTTACAAATAGACCCAACCCTTGATAGTATTTGAGACTTAATACATCCTAAGGATCTGCACCTTATAGGTAAAACACAAGACTTGCAGGAGACTTACAGTAATCTGAAGCAGCCAGACACCTGGTGATATACTCAACACCCAGAAGCACACTAAACTGCTAAGCTTGAGTAACTGATTCTCCTCTTAGAGTCACTTCTGCTCTCTTCTCAGTAATCAGTCTGCTAAACTTCAACAAATGTGTTGAGCAGGGCAGTTAAACAAAAAGAATTTGTAAAAAGACTTCACCATCATAGCAGGGGCAGTGATCATGATGTTAACGTTACTGACCCACATAGCTGGAGCAACTCCTGGAACAGAAATTCTAGGACAAGGATATAGTTTTCTCTACTACCACAAAGCATACTTCATTTTCATGTAGGACACTTTTCCACACTCTGCAAAGAATGGGGAATTTCTTTCCTACATGGAAATTGAACAGCTGATTTTTTACATTAATTTCCAGAAGGACGTTGAAGGTATACTTTAAGCTACAAAATATAGTCTATTACAGTCTAGAGGAAAATGTCAGCAAAAGAGAATTTATGTCCCCAGGTATCTCCCATAACAGAGGTAACTGCAGAAGTTTCGTATTTGTTACCGTTACTATTTACCACCAAATGTTTCTGACAATAATGTTTTTAATTTAGTATTTTTTTGTAGTATTAGTTCAGAAAAATGCTTTAGACAGCATGAATCTACTTTTGGTGAAAAGAGATGTATAAGCACCAAGTCAAGCATTCAGTGCTTCAAAATTATTTTGACTATAGTGCTCTGAATCAATTGTCTGTGTTTTCCAAGAAGAAATGTTTAGATCAATACCTAAATACTGTTATCAGAACCTGAAAGCATGGGTGGATACTCAGTTAAATAAGTTTTACTCGTTCTACTTTACTTCAATGAAATTATGTACACATAGCTATCATCACCTATTCAGACCATGACAATTAATACTCCAAACATTGTGAAAAAAGTGATTCTGTATAATCCTTACATTGCAGAAAAAGATTTTAAATTATACTGGCTCTTTCAAAAGGTAGCTTCCATAAACAGTTTGCTTTAAACACATAACAGTATTTGCAAGTTGTTAAATAACCTATGTTCAACAAAGCTTTCAAGTTGGATACATTGAGTAGCACTTGAAAAATACTATAGATAGCCAAAGAGTAAATATTTGCTGGGTCATACTATAAAGAAATACCAGAAGCTCTAGTCTTTGCACAAGTACAGCAGAAGCAACACATGGGTTACCTAAATGTAATATTTCCAAGGCAATCTCTAATATTCTAGATAAACCAATACTGGTTGTTGCTTTCAGTTGGCTGTAAATTGCTGTTATTAGCACACTGTCAGTAGTAACAACATTACTTAATTCAACTTTCCAATAGTGAGTGATGTCTAATGGCCTTTCATCTGAATGGGAATTCTTTTTTATCTTAATTTAAAAACTTTCTTCTAAACCCAAAGACTCAAAAATAACTAACCAAAAGCCACCCCTTAAAAAAAAAAGAAAAAAGAAAAAAAAAAAAAGGAAAAAAAAAAAGGTTTTGTTTAAGTAAAAAAGACTGAAACCAAGGAAAGGTTTTATGCATGCTATAACTAGAAGTAATTAAGAACACTGCTTATAATAAACTATTATATTACTTATAATAAAGTATTTACCATTTAAACTTAAATCTTGTGGCACAAACCATGTAACAATGTTGATTAGAATTTTTGTGAGGTTAGTTCTGTAGATAAAATGTAAATTTGCAATTACTATCAATCTTATCATACACATCAATTGTTAAAAAAATGCACATAAATGTCACCCTTTTTCATTAATTTCCATGAAAATCCATGTTTGCTTATCAGCCAGAGGGTTTCTGAGATATTTCTATAACATCCAGGAAATCAATCTTACATGAAACTGAAGGAAAACATCTAATGTCATTGAACAATAAATATCAGTTCTGTCAGTGGCTTACCTTTGAGCTGAGGCCTTAGGATGTTTCTCTTCTAGTTTCCTCACCAGTGCCACTGTCAGCTGTGTAGTCTCCCCTAGGGGATCTGCAGGCATTAAATGGGCGTCCAAAGGTCCTGAAAGTTGTTTCTGACTGAGATTGCTGATATTTTTTTGCAGAACCTAAGAGACAGAAGTATAACCATGCAATTCATATGCTGCAAATTAAAATAATGTGTTGTCTTCTCCAAATAAGGCTGTTGATCAACAGAAAATGTCAGAAATCCAAATAGCTATGACAAGATGCACCCAGGAACTGATTATTTTGTTGTTTCCTTTCCCTCTTACTGAGTTTTCCCACATAGAAAACAAGAAACTTTAAAAATTGTCCCATATAGAATATATTTTTAAACTGTTCTGACATGCAAATGTACAGAGAAATATGTAAATATATTATTAAATTAAGAAATCAAACGAGGTTATTTATTTAAAGAAATGAGTTGATTTCCATGTTCATATTTCCCTTTTCAAAACGTGCTTTTGAAAGGGTTCTCTCTGACCTGCCTCTGGCTTTATACTGTGACCCCTTCAGCTGAGCTGCCGATTCTGTCTCCTGATGCACTGAAGACTAGGCCCAATGGTGAATGCAGCTTTTTGTCTGGGTCATCTCCTCTTTCATTTAGTTCCTCTAGGTAGGTCAGAACAAACTCAGAGTAAGCCTGTAGGAAAGGACAGAGGCAGAGGGTGGTGAAGAAAAACATCAGCTTTACCAGCAGAATCACAACAATCTAAAACCCAGAGCGATGGGAAAAATGGTCATTAACGTAGGCGACATTACAGAAGTTCTTTACTGAAATAACTTTGTATTTCACAAAGTTTCAAATGCAGAACTAGATAATGACCTTTTCATGTGCACTGAAGTGAAAAATGTATAACATCTTTGATTGTTATGTATCAGTTTAAGAATAAAGACTGACAGCTCTCAAAACAAGAATTCTTACAGATAAAAGGAAAAAAGAACTGTATCCCTAACTTTGGATAATCATATGTAATTTAGTATAAGTTACATGTTTAGGTAGACATTTTCATGAAAGATTAGAAGAATTTTAAATTGCATATTCCAAATTGAAACATATCATACACAGAAAAAAAAAGCTTTATGATGGTTTTGAAATCAAAGAAAACGTTACTGCTACAAATAATTAGTAAATTAAATCATTTACCTTCTTAATACTCTGTTGATCCTTGGTTACATGGCCAACTGCTCCCAGCACTGCAATTTCTCAGGCTCTGTTCCTATCCAAGCAGTTGTTCAAGTCTGCTGCCTCCTTGATGAAACACATAGAATATTTTTTGATTTACACTACAAACTTTAAGTTCTGCAAGATTCTGTACTACTTTTAGTAAATAAAATGAACAGATATTAACTGCATTAAATTAGACCAAAAATAATAACCAAAGTATTTGAGTACTGAATGTCAGCAAACTGATACTTATTTATTAATACAAACCTATCACACATTTTATGGTTACAGACTGGAGTGTCTGACAAGTATAAGACAACATTTTTCAGTTGCATCAGCCATGAATTTATCAATATAAGTAATTTCATTAATAAGGCAAGTATCATTGCAATGTATTTGAACATTTTCCAAAGCCACTTCAATATGGACAGCCTACTGACTGAGTTAAACTTCAATGTTAGACACAAAGCAGGACACCAAAACTGCAGTGTGCTCTCAAAATTGGAGAAGACATTTTTGTTCATATCTTAAGAATATAAAGCTGATATTTTGTTGTTCTGGCCTGAAATTTTACTAGACACACTTAATAATAAAGCTCAGGTTTTTAGGTCCCGCTGCAGCATTTTTCATTTAGCCTTCTTCCAGGCTTCTCATGAGTGCAGATATTTTCAGTTTAGGAACACATTACATTTTCCTCCAAAATAAATCCCTGCATGACAGCAAGAGCACAGCACCCAGTGGGGTGCTATTACTCCTCAAGGAAAACCATTCCTTAGGAATCATTAACTCTTCTGTTTATCACCTTGAATATAGAATATACTAGGAAACTTTTCTGTGCTGCTTTGGTTTCATCTGCATTTTTATCTGATGCAACACAGCAATTAAGATTTCTGCTTTCAGATCTGGCTAGGTGAATTGTGAGGTTAGAGTCAATTTCCTTATATATCAGGTTCTTCCTCCAAAGCACTTTACACTCACTTTTCTTATCAGTACTGCTAGAAAAAAAAGTGGTTCCGGTCTTCCTCTCCCTCAGTTTTCACCTTTTCTCTCTGATTCGAGGCCATCATTTCTTGTGCCATAACAAAGCATTTGGCAGACATTCAATAAACAAATCCAAGCCAAAATTGCTCCAGTGAAACGATAGCTATTAACCACGTGGGTACTTCAAACCCAGCTCACTGCATGGCATATTTCTGCCAGTAGGCCAGACAGCGGGGAGGCAGAAGAGGGTGTCCTTATTTCTGCCCAGTTCAACTTGGGATTTATAGGCTTTATATTCCTTTGCATTAAACACCCATTGCAGGCACTCAGGAAAACCTCTCTCTTTCAGGAAAGCGAACACAAAAATAACTTCCTGGTGCAAATTGTGACAAAAGCCTCCAACTTTCCCAGGACAGAAAAATTATTTTGCAAGTAGTTCAACTTTAATCAAACATTTCAAGCCCAGACCACAGAATGGCCAGGGTTGGAAGGGACCTCAAGGATCATGATCTCTTAAATGTTCTCATCAGTGACTTGGACTCAGGACTTGAAGGCATACTGAGTGTGCAGACTGCACTAAGGTGGGAGGAGCTGCTGATTCCCCCAGGGACAGAGAGATCTCAGCAAACTGGGAGCTGGGCAAACCACCTACAGTTTAACAAGAGCAAGTGCCAGGTTCTGCACATGGGATGGACTAAACTCTGGATACACATACAGACTGGGGGATAAAAGGCTGGAGAGCAGCTCTGCAGCAAAGCATCTGGAGGTTCTGGCTGATAGCAAAGTTGAACTTGAGCAATCAGTGTGCAATGGAAGCAAAAAGGGCCAACCAAAGCCTGTGGTGCATCAGGCCCAGCACTGCTACAGTGCAAGGGGAGGTGTTGTCTTCCTCCAGCCCTGCACTGTGCAGCCTCACCTCAAGCAGGTTTGTGCACCACACTGCTAACAGAAGGATATAAAACTATTAGAGAGCATTCAAGGAGTATTTGGACAATGTTCTCAGAGATGCAGTTTGGTTTTTTGGTGGTACTGTGAGGAGCTAGGAATTGGACAAATAAGGATATCATTACATGTTTGCCTAATATACATCTCAGGAAGAAAAAATGAAGATTAATTTTTCTTTTCTGCTTAAGAAAGAAGAGTTTGGGAAACAGAAAAACAAAATCAGGATCAAATTATGAACCAGTATCTTAAAAATTTACCTCATGATTTTGCTGTTTTTTTCAGTATTCTCTCACATAATAAATGATTTCACAGGGTGTACTAATGGCACACACAGTAAACGTATGGGTATTAACAGGTATTAATTCCAAGAAAGTGAGTTCCTTCTCAGTCTGAACGATGTGTCACATATCATTACACTGTACTCTGCTGCTTTCCTTTATGTCAGTTTTTGTTGGCCTACATATGCTGCAACTTAAAATAACATGACACTACAGATAAACTGAATGTGATAGGAAATACATAGAGAAGTAGAAAATGCTTCAAGCAGACCTACCACTAACCATTAGTATTTTTTCCCCATAAAAGACATGGGTTAGAGTTGAAGTGTTGTAGTTGTTAAATATCAGAAACTCTTTCCATATAATGTACAAATTACAATAATTGTTATACAGAATAATCAGCATGCCTAATGAAACAAGGAATAGTACAGCTGACAGCTGCATTTTATTTTCAAAGTTTTCAAAGCATTCTAGAATAATTCCAGACAACAGACAATGGAATGGAAGCCTGTCTCCATTGTGTCCCTGTTGAAGGTGTGCGAGCATCTGAGTGCAATCCAGTGTCCATACAAAAGGACAAGAAGGGGAAAATGGAAGACTGCTGCTGATTTCCTACTGGACGTGTGGTTTCTTTTATCTTTTCCCAATCTTCCCAAGGTTACCGGTACTGTGGATGCTGTAAGCATTTTTTAAACATCCAAGTGCCTGACCATTTGAACAGGATCAATGGAAGTACCAATCTTTAGCAGCATGAATTACTGGATATGAACTACTGCTGCGTTAATTCAATCCAATATTATTTATTTTTTAAGAGGACAAGGCTGCTAAAAAAAGAAAAAGCCACACCATACTTCAGTGAATACCACAATTCCACTGACATCCATAGGAACTCCCTATTGCTGAGAGCAACGTGTATGAGCCAGCTGACCTACAAACATCAGAATTCAAACAGAATTCTGAGGAGAGCCTTGACCTCTACACACACACAAAGGAAAAGGAGTTCTTCTGTCAACACTGTATGCAGAAGACCTCATATTTTTGCTGTCCTTCTAAGATTTGATCTGATCAAAGTCTGGCAAGGAAGCTCTCGGTAAGATACTTACCAGGAAAATATGTTTTTAATCAATATATTCTAAAATAATAAAAGTAAGCAAAACAGTAACTCGCAGCTTTTTGAAAAATGTCTGTTGTGATTTTTTTTTTTCTTATTTTATTTGTAATTTTTAGTACTTCTTTCAGGGAGAAAGTTTCTAAATTTGTCATATCAGATTAAACCTGAGGGTTAAGATTTTTTGTTGTTATTCTGTTTTTAGGACACCCACTTTGCCAGTGGAACTGGCTCAATTAATTTAAAAAGTTTTAATGCACTATGCTTATATCTAATAAATACTTTTATTTTTTTTTCAAAAATTACAAACATGAATTGCTGTGGTGATGATATTGTGTCAAAAGAAAAAGGGAATATAGTAGAAAAGGAAAAATCTCAAAGTCTGGTACATTCCAAAAGTAACATTGCATCTTACAGTAGATGGAGCCGTTCTTTCCCAAACCCACTGCTGATGAATGCTACTTGTCTTTACAGAATGAGTAATTTGAGGAGTTGCATCTCATTTTATGAAAACAGAAAAATAAATTAGCAGAGAAATTGGCATTTACACTTCAAATAGCATGATTTCACAGGGAAAAAAAAAAAAAAAAGCAGATTGATTTATGAAAACACCACGAATAAACACCTAAGATGTGAAAAAGAAATAGCAGTTCCTCCTGCTGCATACAAGAAATAAGATATGAATCATGTATTGAGAATTTTTGAAGTGAAAAAGAATGTACTTATTTTCATAGTAATGCAAACGAAATCAGGATAAGGTACCTCAACTGGAATAGTTTTCTCTACATCCAACACCAATGATACATGCATTTTAAAATCTGGTTCCAAACAACATGCACTAGGAAAGAGAAGATTTTTGAAAATGCTTTTTTTCATTCTTTGTCACAGAATGAAATCAGCAGCTATCATGTTGTTCTGTCTCAGGTAAACCCAATCAGTATTTTAGGATAATAATAAAAGGCTGTGCTAATCAGGCTAAACAAGGGCAGTGGGCTTTGTAGGCAAAGTGCACTGCCATTAAAGGACTGCCCTCTCTTTCAAAGGTAAAATTTAAAAATGATCTCACCTGATACCCTGCACAGACTCTGCTCCAAATGCTACCACAGCTCAAGCTGAAAATCCAGTTGCTGAAGCAAAATCAATTTCACTGCTGTGGCTCAACCTGTAAGAGAAGTGGTAAAGGGCCCCAGTTTACAAGAACAAATTTGAAAAGCTTAAGGAAATTCTCTCAGAGCAAATCACCACAAACGTACCTGCAGATCCTAGATTTTTGAAAGCAGTAGCAGAATATTGAAATCCATTATGTCAACTTACTTTCAGGCTCATAATTGCAAACCTATACTTGCATACAACTTGAGTAATGCCTAATAATATAAAAGCAAACACCTGTACACTAATTTTAAATGAACATTTCAGTGTATTCCATTCTGTGCATTACAGAGCAATAATCTAAAGAAATTTTTGGATCATTATGCACTGTCCTCAAACATTTAAAAGCACCTTGGTCACTTATCCAAAGATCTTTCTAAGGAATACTAACGGGAGTGGCTGATCTGGGACCTAAGGGGTCTCCCCTGCCCCCATTTTAGTGCTGTTTGTTCTTTGAACAATTTTCTTTGAAATCTCTGTAGGATAAGCTACTTACATTTTAATTCTAAATATCATTATTACAAGTTACTTTCACGAGTGCCACTTCAGGCTTTAGTTCACCTTAATTTCTTATTCTGCAAAAACATTCATATAATTTATGGTTTTACAGTAAAAAAACATTTTATGCACCTGAATGAACTGAAACCTTGCCTGTTACTTGCAAAGCTATATTTTGCTTATTTTATATCATACAAACGTCTGTATGTACACACAGAAGCATAACATGTAATTTCACTAGCTGTATTCATGAATACATTCAACAAATACATCAGAAAAGTATTGCATTTCCCAAGAATTATCACCCAAACCTGATTTTCAACCTCAGAATCGCCCCTGTTTCTACTACTCCACAAAAAAAAGACATGGAGCACTGAAAGTCTAAGCTACTGGAGTACAAAACCTTTGTAATACTTTTCTCAATGGCAGAACAAACCTGGGCTTAGGGCCCAAATTTCCAGCTATTTATAGCAGTTATATTTATATATATATTTATATTTATAGCAAGTTATATCTGCTTAACATCAGTTCACGACTGAAGCCATATAATGAATCAGCATTCCCTGATTCATTTCTTGTGGGCACTTTTCAACCACCATCAGCCTCTCCTGGCCTATCAAACATGGTCTGAACAACTCTTGTATCCCAGATATGAAAACTGGGAATTGTATCTGCTAACAAGGAGAAATGGTAAGTTTGTATTCCTTTAACTACTACTAGAACTGTTCTCTCTCTGTCAACCCAACATACGATAAAATATTAAACTTAAAATGTTTTATATATCTTTATATAGGCTGAAAAAAATGAGGTTGTTGTAAAACTGAAATTTCTATTGTTACATGTAGAATGGCTAAGGTCAATACCCTATAGAGACAACTTGATCTTCACCTAAGTAAACCTTATTGACGTTTAAAACTGAAATTACAATAACAATAACAATAACTTACATTACTGCATAAATAGAGGGAAAAAAAATGATGATATTGATGCTTATAATAGTTTACATTCCTACTTTCTCTGCAATTTAAATAATGCATATAACAATTTATTCAGAGCCTCGGGGAAAAAGAAAAGATTTAAAAATCATTAAATCCCTCTAAAGATTAGGATACCCCAGAAATTAAGAAGTCAGAATTTCACATAAACTATTTGGTTTAGGTTGCCTTCATTTCAAATTCCTGCATTCGGTTTTAATTTTGACATTTTATACAGTTCTAGATAGTTCATTAATAATAAAAAACCATTTTTAATGTAACAGTTGAACTGACGATGGTTAAATAAATGCAAAGTTATCAAGTCTAGAAATAGAAGATAGTTCTGCTTGGTAGTTTCAAGGTGTCTGCGAAAAACACATTTCTGAAGTCTCATCCTACTGCAGGCAAGAGAGAATTCTTTGCATTCCAATATACAGAGAGGTGCTTATAGTTATATCAGCCAGCTAGGAACATGCATGTCTGACTTGTAGAACACTTACTTTAAATGTAAATAAATCAAAACTAGGTTCAGTACACAATCTTATTCATGTGGGACATGCCCAGCAGAAGTAGGGTTTATTTTTCGCCTAAGTGTCAGTAAGTGACAGATCTCAATGACACCCCATGCTATTTTTCTACAGGGAGTACCAGGAACTAGAAATATGCAGACTTACTACGAATCTTGACATCTGCAACATTCCCGGGGTATCACATCAGCCCCTTTAGGTTATTTCAACTTGATCTACATATCCATGAAAATAAAAATCAATGTGCCCAATGGTCTAGTAAAACATTCACCCTATCCTATGCAATTGCATCCTTTTTGGGAAGCACAGGCGTAAAGGCACAGTGACCCTCAGAGCTATGCCACTGGGAACTTATCCATCTTAGCAAATGATCTCTCATGCTGAACAAGTTAATAGATACCATCTATTAAGAGAACTTTTCCCTTGCTCCTTCTGCACTGCCGAGGCTTACTATTAGTGAACTCTAAATATCAGCAGGTGGTTTTACAGGAAATATGCAGAAAGACAAGTGTACTCGTTTAAGGCTCTGCAAGTACATGCAACATCAGCATCAGCATCTAAATTTAAGCTCCCTTTTTACTTGTATAATCTCACCACACCACAGAGAATTCACTTTACCAGTGGAGAACTTCGGGATGTTCTTAACGTCAGCTAAAAAAAAACCAAAAAACAAAAAACAAGTTTCTTTCTCTTCTCACAAGCAAAAGTTTAATAAAAATATGTACAACTGAAATGTTGTGCTCGTCTACCTCAAAACTCAGAGAACTAAGAATTTTAGATTAAAAAAAAAGTCACAGAACTTAAAAGAGCCAGTGGTTAAGTCCATTAATTTAGGTGCCCCACCTACAACCATTAACTCCTAATAAAGCCCATTTATACATTTATCAGTGTTATTGCATTTGTTGTATAGAACCTGGATGTAAACCATAACATTAGAAAGGGGGTCATTTTCACACAGGAATTTTAAAAGCCTAATTTTAAAGATGAAAATAGTATCTCTGGATGGAGGCAGGCATTAAAAATAATTGCTACAAATAGTAGTATCCTTTATTTCACACATCTTTAGTCCACAGAGAATGTTCATTTTTTTGCCTGTTGAATTGTTCACTCAGTTAAGAGGCAGTATTGCCCCAGGTTAGCTCTTCTCACCTCAAGTTCCTTTTAAAATCCAGCAAAAGCTAGTTAGCAATCAGACCTTGAGCTTCAGTGAGCTTGCAGATGTTTCTTTCACTACACACTTGGTACAATGTACTTCAGAGTGAATTAGCTTACAGCTAGTGCTTCGTCCCCCAAGAAAATGTTGTGAGCTGATGCTCCTGATCTGTTGGAGCACTTCAGCACCCTCGGAACACCCCACATCCATGACAACCTTGGGACACAGTAATTTGATAGCATTTAAAACCATTTAATAATAAGCCAATCAGGTGCTGTTCATAGTTTTTAAGCTTCCAGCTTTGTCACCTCTCCAGATACCTCTCTACTAGTCTTTTCCTCAGTGTTATAAATAAGTTGGCTTGCCTCGGTGTTGGTAGTCATTTTCCTGACAGTGATTCCCTTATGAAATACAGTGCGTATTTCATTGAGAAGATGTAACTTCATGTATCTTAGACAAAGTGAAACAAGGCCAAGCACCTCTCAGCCTCCCCTTCTCCACGCTGGGCAACCGCAGTTCCCTCAGCCTCTCCTCACAGCACATTTCTCAGGCCCTCCAGCAGCTCTGGTGCCTCTTTGGGCACTTTCAAGGACCTTCGCATCCTGGTGGTACACTTTCACTAACCTCAGATCCTCATAAAGTCACAGGAAGAATTCAAACCCAGAAATCCAAAGTTGCACACTACGTGCTATGCCTTGCTCTTTACGTATGTAAAGCGTATAAAGCTTCATCACCATTTAAAATATTCAAGAAATAAGGTATTGTGATCAGAAGTCACGCTAGTCATAAACTGAAAATTAAAAGTCAGCTGTAACATGAATTGTCATAAAGCAGATTACTTGCTACGTAACAACTACTGAAATCAAACAATATTTGTGTTTTTCCACTATTATCCAGAATTTCTAAATACATCACACTGGAAAGCCCAGTGAAGATGTGAAATACCTTTTCTGGATACTTCAGTTTATATTTAGAGATGTGTCACCACTCATTCCGACTGCAACAGGCTGACCAGCAGCTCAGCAGCTCTGTTTCACAGCTCAATTCAGAATCATTTCAGCTTTCAAATGAATGAAGAAAAAGAAAAAACAGGAAAAAAAAAAAGAAAAGAAAAAAAAAAAAAAAGAAAAAGAAAAAAGAAAAGGTTTGAATAAGTTAAAAGAACCAGAAAATTCAACAATGTGTCACAAATAGAGAGGTCATTATGCCTGGATAACCCAGGATATTAACAGTTGCAGAAAGTGAAACACTATCCACAACTTAGCAGTCAATGAGCCCTGATCAGAACCAGTGATCTTCTGCACAACAAGGGTGGCATTTTACAGTTCAGTGCAAAATGGAACAGACCCTTGATATCTTCATTTGTCCTTTTTTCTGTGCATATTTCACAGTGCAACGATTTAGGGTCCATAACGTGTCACTTGTTATACTTATAACTACAGAGTTTACTTGAAATATGTATGCACAGAAAAAAGTTCAGTGAACTGCAAAGATTGCAACAAATCTATGGCTTTGATCCACTATAAAGTTTTACTCCAAGTCTGAAACAATGCTGGTTAAATACACCAGAAGTCCTATTTGAACTACTTTTGCTTCTAATGCATGCATTTACTGTAGAAACAGATCACTTCAAGCTTTCTTCTAAATCAATGACTCAAAAGACTTTTTCATTAAATTTCATTTTAAAATAATAATGGACATACTTTAGAAGTGTTGCTAAAGTACTTTATTTTCAATATTTTACCGTACTAAGCATGGGGGTATAAGAAAAAATGAGAGGAAAGGATTCTTCTGTAAAAGAAATCGTCAGCATCTCATGGCAAATTTGAACCTTACTTTAAAAGCTGTAATAGAAAATGCCATATTCTCTTGCCACATTGCACAGACTTGGGAATATTGAGATGTTTTCTGTATGGATTTTTATGAATATCTTTCTCTTGCCCACCCCTCTGCACAATGGTAAATAATCCTTCTGACAGACTAATTAAGTGGTATTTTGGTAACATCATCAATCTGCAAAAATGCTTCAACATTTCTAGGAAGAATCTACTGTATTAGCACACAGTGTCTGAAAACGATTCCACAACAATACTACAGAGCAGCAAGACACAAAAACCAACAGAAGTTTCCCCTGTATACTGTAGAACAATATTACTTAGCTCAACTAAGCATGAACATTAATATTTCTGTAGCACACCCCAAAATCTCCTAAATTCTGTATATGAAATTTCATTGGCATTGCATTCTCTTCTGCTACCTTGGGCCAGAAATGAAAACATCATGAGAAAAGTTGTTTTTCCTGAATTGCTAGCCTGACTGCAGCAGAAATACAAGAAGATCATAACAAAATCCCAGTCTAATAAGCTTTCCATGCAGAAGAATTTTCAGGAGGATTCAAAGGAGCTTACATGCTACCTTATTGATACTTCAACCTTGGCTTCCATTCTTGTGCATCCTAGGTAGATTGCTTTTCACAACTCATTTTTTAATGCAAAAATGGTGTGAACCAGAACATTTAAATGCAAAGGGAGATGTATGTGAATTGAAAGAATCAAAGGAAGTTTGTTAAGCAACAAAGCTTAGTACTACATTCTACAAGCACCACTCACTGGTCCATACACAGATTTGATAAAGATAACTTAGCTGCATAGTAATTGAGGCATTATACTGTGTATCACACGTCTTGGAGCTGAAACAAGACTTGTATTGCTCACATTAATAATATGAGAACTGTTCAATTAAAATATGTTTGATTTATTTTTGCCACACAGCAGAGTTAGACACTTTATTTCTTTGTGGTAAAATAAAGGAGAGTTTTAGCTTAGGTTGACTCAAACATCTAAACAACATCCAGATTTGATAGGATTATTTAAAACTAATCCCTCTTGTTTTTAATTCATCTGTGCTTTGAATTTCTCCCATAAACCACATGAAAAATACAACTAAAAATAATGACTTCAGATAAGGCGTATGTGGAGTTTTCAGGCATGGGCTTTGGATGGTTTTAGTTATGTGGAATGAACAAGGAGGCTTCAACTTTAATACACCAGAAAGAATTGATCTATGAGTAGCACAATTAACTACATCTATGAATTTAATGAAAAAAAAATTGCATTTATACACAACTTACTGAAAATAAAAGCACCCAGAACGAGCTATTTAATTTGTCCTGCAATTCTTGACAGAAATCAGATCTCAAAATACTAGTTAGTGTAATGTTATCCCAGGCTAAAACAGTTAATTGGGTAAATCCTCCTTCTGCTGACTGATGTGCTACTTACAGCACCACCATCTCCATTCAGACAAATCTACACCATACAAGTTCACAATCAGCAGTAAAGTTGGAAATATGCTAATAAACTTGATGAGTGTAGAACAGCTCTGTTGTTGCCAGACCTTTGACTTGAACTCGATAGGGCTAATTTGGCATTCAGCAACTGGTGACATCGAGCAAGAGGTGAAGCTTCACAACAACGATAATGTAGTGGAAGTAATCAGTATTCAGACCATCAATAACAGGTCTTTGGCATGTGACTGTGGGCAAAGCAGGACTTCAATAATATATTGTCTGCACTATGTTTTTTAAAGGCGTGGTGCATAACTATTTCAATGTTATATTGAAATACTATGTATTTTTCATGACAGATTTAAAAAATATATTCTAATTTATCTAATCCAAGCTACTGTGATTTCATATGTATATATTCTAATATATACGTGTGTATGGTATATATACATAGGTTAACCTTGTATAAGGTTAAGTAGACTTGGAAGATCAGCACTGACCATTTATGGCACCAGATTATTCTGTGCTGTCAGCAAGGATGAGTCAAAACAGGACAACAGTACTAGTAGTTCTTCCAGTTTCCTTTGACTCCAATAGGATCTCTGCCAAGGAATAAAATCAGTGCTCTGGGCTAGCCAGTATCTGTATCAAAGATCTAGTCTCTGTCCTTCCATGCAAAATTTGAATACAAACTCATTTGAATATGCTCCCTCTGCTGCCAATTAAGAGAGCAGAAAAATGGAGAGAATTATCAACTGGATGTGCCAAGGCAGTCCAGCAATTAAAGATACGCCATAAGGAGCTGTTTTACTCAAACTTACATCGTTGGAGCAGAGTAGAAAAAACACAGTATAAAAACAAAAGAGGATCAAATCAAATCCATAATTACTAAAAAATTCATTTCACTATTAAAATGCTTTGGTTAGGCTTTTGGTGGCCAAAACAAAAGAGTAAGTTCCATCTCTTGGAGAGGGCCTTGGAAATGCATCTGCTACAACATCAAAGCTGGTTCAACCCTGGATTCAAACCTAGTTCTCTACAGCTTGGTCCAAGACTCTTCATCTTTGGATATTTCACAAGCTGTTTTGTAACCTTGTTTCATCATTCTTAAAGGTGGTTGTTTTTTTTTCCTCCTACTGTAAGACCTCCAATTCACTTTATGATTACTGTCTCTCATTCTCTCACCTTAAAGAATATCTTACAGGTATTAGAAGACTGCTATTAGGTCTCCCCAAAGTTCTCTCTTGTCCAGTCTAAACAAGCTCGTTTCTCACAGCCTCTCCTCACAAGGAACTTCCTGCAGTCCCCTGACCATTTTTTAGTGGCTTCACTGAAGTTTACAACCACCTTTCTATTGCTGCTCTTGGATGTACATTCCAAGGGTGCACATAGCAATTACTTCTAACAGTAAATCTTTCAAACAGACCTGCAGTGAAAAGGTATAGGAAAAAATTTAAACATACGATTCAATATTAAAAATAAAAAACCCACACAGATGTTCAGTATATTGTTTCTACTGTAATTTTGTACACCTTTATGAAATTCATAGAAGCCCATATTATTTATTGCTAAAATTTCTGTAAAAATTACTACTTCTGTTTCAAAAACTCCTTTTGCAATCTAAGAAAATTTTGAACTAGAAATTAACAGCAACTGCTGCTGTTATTTTTCAATGATGTGACAACTGCATTTGAAAAAATAATCTGGTCTGTATTTTGTTCTCCAATTAAATACATCCAGTTCGTACCGATTTACACTCTAAGCGTGCTCACTGGGCTCAATAACATCACATGATATCTAAATAGTTGGAAAGGTGTACTTCAAATGAAAGGAGTTTAAGATAGGAGTGAAAACACTTTTAACAACCTATTCCCAGACAGGTTACTTTGGGGGGTGGGAGAGATTATTTTATCTTATGTTATTGTCTTCCTATTCCTTATAGGGATTTATAGGGTATTTGTAAGAACTGTGACTGTCCTAGTGCCAATTATTGTGTTAATTACAGAATTATTTTCAACCATGCCTTTTTCAAAGAGGCATTATTTAAAGGCTATTTACTTTTCCTATGACTACTTTCTGTCATCAGCTCATGCCTTCACAACCACAAGGCTCAGACATTAGAATTCCTTCCAAGCACAATAAAGCCTTTTATGGCTCCTGATAAGAGACCTGGGAAAAAAAACAAACACAAAAACCAAATCACACAAAAGCCAACTTCCCCAGCACTCTCCCTCCATGAATGTATCACAGTATTTTTATTTAAATAATAGAAATAGAGTCTTATTTAAGCTAGAAGCATTGTAAGGTGATTATTTCTTCACAGAGGCTTGGTACAGCACTGACATTGACAGTTTTGTTTTGTTTTGTTTTTTACAATGGGTTCATCTCCTAGCAATTAATGTATTACATTTCTTAGTTTATAATGCACCATTTGTGTTTTAGGCCAAGAGGTTACTGTTGCTGCATGGCATTAGAAAAATAATCCATCCTATCTGGAATTCAAACAAATATATGTTTTTCAGCTATGAAGAAGGACCAAAGATGTGCAAGCAGTGAAAGAGGAATCAGCTTTCCATGCTGCACTTTCAAACCTTCTGCAGCCCAACAGAAACATCTGGAAGACTAGCCTTCTGATTTCCCACTCCACATGTGTTGGGAGCAGAGATATTACAGTTCCCACAATCTTGTAATGGAGGAAGATCAGAGTCCTTTTTATTAACAGTAACTTTTCATTACAAGAAGCAGTTAGAAGAGATGCTTCCCTGTACCACCTTGTAGAACTAATCAATTCAAACATCTGTGAATCTTAGTAACACTAATTGATTAGTTTTAGGTTAAAGGTTTTAAACTTCCAATATTTCATTTAGTGGTTGAACCTCCCAGGAATACAGACAATATGGCCATGATGTCAGAAGCCTGCTCCTCTTAGGTCACATCAAATGTTTAAAAAAACTCATAAGAAGAAGAGTAACTACAGAAAGAACAGTGATCATTAACTTTCTTTCTGAGGACTGCCAGGTTTTCAGTTGGAGAGTGGGGACCAACAGCAGGAGCAGCAGAGTTGCTAACAAAGCTGCAAGAGTTTGCAAGGTTTGTAAGCAGCAGTATGGTTGTTTTTCTTTGTCCTACACAAAGCTTACATCATATACATAACAAACAGAATACTTTACTTACTCTATGTTAAAGTTTCCTTTAAGTATGCACAAGAAAAACATCAAAATGTCTTTTAATAACTTATAAAACCTGAAAATGCAAACAAGAGAATAATCTACCTAATAAAAAACCTGCATAATAAACAACACATTCATAACTTTTCAGAATTTGTAAATTAGCCTCTATTTTCATTTGTTATGTTCTCTTCTGTTCAGAACACCATGACTGGTGATTGTATGCAACATGCAAAAGCACACTGGAAAAAAATCAGACTTCAAATATCTATAAATCACTCAAAAATTCTCACTATGAGTCAAAAAAAAATCAGCAGCCTTTACAGATCAACTTACATTGCTTCACATTCCTCAAAAGACAAGAACTAAAAAAAAAAAAAAAATCCAAAGCCAAATTCCTTCATCCTTCCCTGCCTAAAAAGAAACACAAAAGAGCAAAAAAGCAGTTGATAAAATGCTGAGATATCGCTTGATAGTCATATCTCCCAACTGGCTTCATTGCTGATCTTTCTCAACAGCAATAAAAGAACAACAGGTTGTAATTGCCAAGGTTAGCTGCAATCCCAGGCTGACGCACAAGGATTATACACCCTGTATTCCACTCTGCTGGAAGGGTCTTATTTGGCAATAAAAGATTAACAGTAAAAGCCAGGGTTTCAGCTCTAATACCTAAACCTGAAGACATTTCTAAAGTACACACATCCAGGAACAAGCATCTGAGCCTTTTGTCTCTTAGCATAATCCTCTTAGCATTTTTCTTACCTCACTGAACTTCAGGATTTCAAAAAGTGAAATAGATCTGGCACCTTTACTCTGAATTTAACTTTAAAAACTGCCCCTTGAAGACACCACATTATAAATTATAATAGCATCCATTCCAGATTCATAACTGTTGGATTCTTTCATCCTGCTTTCTGATACCAAAGGCAATATATAGAATAAGCACAGTTTCTGGATTTAAGCTTGCATTAGCTATTCCTGTTATTCATACAGTACGTATTGGCATTATCAACATTCAAATGTTCCTCGCCTTATGGATTTGAGATATTAGATCACACGTAAAATTTAAACAACCATGCTTGGTGAAAAAAAACACTTAAGTTAATTACTATTGTAAAAATGTTAAGCATATTACTATTAATTGTGTTGTCCAAATGACACTGTGTAAAACTCAAGTCTTGAAGACAGTTTCCTTACGACCCTTCTTGCATTTCACCAAGAAACAGAATTAAATGTCCAAGTGGTGTCTGTTCAATTTAACGAGTCAGATCAGGAATTTGCTCTAAGCTATCAGTTTGTAGAGCAGTGACGATAGCAGCAAACTACAGAGACAAGACTCTTTAAC
This sequence comes from Tympanuchus pallidicinctus, assembly GCF_026119805.1. NCBI lineage: Eukaryota > Metazoa > Chordata > Aves > Galliformes > Phasianidae > Tympanuchus > Tympanuchus pallidicinctus. The sequence continues at coordinate 1,543,513 of NW_026294747.1, forward strand.
AAGAAATACTTAAATTCCTTTATGGACCAGACTGACGTGAGCTGAAGGTCAGAACTGCTTTGTCCATGTGTTAATGCTTGAGACTGGGCAGAACCAGCCTGTAAACCACCAACACCACGTTTGAATTAGGGACAGCCATGGCAGTGAGGTCCACCTTAGTCTGCTTCAGCTATCTACACCTGAGCCAACCAGCATCTACAGCCAGCGAAAAGAAATAACCACCGACGTGCAATTCAGCAAACCTTTCTATAAATTCAATTTAGGAGGAAGTGATTGTCTTGTTACAAATCCACATTCACTTCAATTAACTACAAAAAGGATTCTAGATAAATAGAGATAGACAACTACTCTTTACCACACGGGTTATCAGTCATAGTTCTGCACTTGATGATCTGGGATAAACTGCCTCTCTGTTTTACGTGAATAGCCAATCTTATCTGCACCTGACTATTTATATATCTAGTTCTTAACATACTTGATTTTTGCAAGTTAATAACTTTATATTGAAGCATATTCTGTAAAAAATTACATTTTACAATATTTTGTTAATATGATACAAAGATGTGTTCCTGATAGAGGAGCATGTATCTATTTTGTTACATGCTGACTTGCATTCATCTTCAAATCTTTCACGGAATAAAATACTCTCAAAGTTTTTAATCTTTTGAGGATATGAAGTTATGATCACTCATCACTCTAATGAAACAGTAACAGCACCCTGCAAAGTAAACTCATGGTCTGAAGTCTCAAAACTAGAAAATAAGAATATGATACAAAGCAAAATACCTCTTAATTAACATTAGTTTCACAGTGCTGCTATAAAAGTAAACGTACTGTCCTTCTACTGTATAAAACAGCTGTTTACATCCGTCCTGGCCAAGCTGTGAGTTGCATGTTAGTTTGTACATCGGACATTTTCGGGGAGCCCTGTACAAGCCTCCCCACCTAAGAGTAAACAAAGACCAAAAGATTCATTTTCAGACTGCTGGCACTTGCATTAGCAGTGGAAGCAGGGACTAATTGTTGCAGACGCAAAAAGGCATTACACTAAATAACTGTGTAAGAACTGCTGTAAACAATTTGATCTTCAAACTTCAAATGATCTTTCGGAAGGCAAGGCAGTGAGTGAGAGCAACCAAAGTCTAATGAGAAGTGATGCAGCGATTGCTGTGGATCAGTGACTTTCCAAAACTGACCTGCAGGAGTAATAATGTAAATACTGGTCCTACTTCTGCAAAAATGTACACTTACGTCTGCCTGCTTTGAGCACTATGCAGTTCCCTTAAATTGAATGAAGATACTCACATGCATCTTGTAGGCTACTTGGAACTTGAATGTGCAAGGACTTATGAGATCAAGATTATCCATGGGACTAAAAGTGCACATAAAGCTTTAAGGAACATAAACAGCTCCTGATTTTGTATGTCAGCAATTATGAAGATAAGTTTTAAGGTATGTCAAAACAAGTCATTCATTTTAATTTCCAGTAAACACTGAATTGCAATAACCTATTAAATTTTCGTGAGCAGCAATGGAGATAACACCCATATTTACTTTAGGACGCATCTATTACATAAAAGGGAAGAAATACATTAAGTAATTTGTGTATCTGTTGAAATAATGAAGTACTGGTGATAAAACAATGTGTTACATTGCTATCAAGCAGCACGTTTCTAGAGAGATTTACAAAACTAGCTCTTCAGTGCTGCATTACTTTTGAGTCTTTCCTCCACACACTTTCAAAACTTGATTTTATTGTTTTGGAGAATTTTGAAACATCAGGAGTCAATACGCCTGTCTCATCCGACCAGCAGATAAATATTAGGATCCAGAAAAGCTTTATAAATAAACCAGAATGAAACTGGAATGCCATTGTTCATAGTTGCAGTCAATCTGTCCAAGGTCAACCTCAGAACACCATTCAAGGCCATCCTACAAACAGAAATAGCACCAAAGCTGACCTTTGGATAGCATCAAACAGCTACAAGACCTGTAATTAGTTTATACATAGGTTGCTCTGAAAGTAACACCTCCTATTTACTTCTATGGGAACTACAACAAATAGAAAGAACACAACAATATTATTTGATAAAGCAAATTCTCAGCTACAAAGCATTACTTTTCAACACAGTCACCACCATTAGTTATGCATTTTTGCCAGTGGTGAACAAAAGCCTGCCTACCGTGCTTGTAAATATCTATACCAGCAGAGTAGAACCAGGGTTGCTGATGCTACTGTTGAAACACACCCCCCACCACCTCACTGTGCTCACATCCTACCGATTGGTCTCTATAAACATTGAGCAAGTGTTAATGAACATCAATCACTGCGATTTTTTTCTGCGTGGAGGAATTTAATGACACACTTTTGCTTCCTCCATACTTCCACATCAGACATCATTTCATCAGAGTGCCCCTCTGCTGCCATCTGTCACACGGCAACAAAACGTAATGGAATATTGGTGGGAAGGTTCAGTTTCTACTGCCATACCACCAGCATCTGCCTCTAACATCGTGGGCCAACATCATGAAATGGGAGGCATTACTTTCGGAGCTGACCTCATGTATACAGACAGCAAAAATAACAATGAAAGTTCTGCAGAATGAATGAACAGAGAAAGTGCTAACAGCTATATCACATGTTAGTATGTTGGGCAGAAAGTTAACGATCCCACAGCCACCAGCTTGTGTTGACTCAGGCACTTGGACACCAATAGCTTTTTGCCTTTATTAACCTACAGGACATAAATACAAATCACACTGAATTATTCCTCTGGTACTAGCTGTTCTACTGAGACAAATAAGAACTGCATGGAAAGATATTAGAAATAGATGATCATGGATTATAATGCTAAAGACGTTTTTAGAAAGAACACTGACAATTTAAGAAGACTTTCAGCATTGCACTTTGTTAAATAATGTTCAAGATCCACTGAAAACTCACTGGTAGCTCATCTGCTACACAGTTCTCTAACGGTGAGAGCGTTCATCTGTTAGACAATCAGTGCAGGAAAAAAATACTCTTTTTAATAAGGGACATTATAAGAGACTTGTCTTGAAGATTGACACGATCATTTCTGGACATAAATCACTTTTCCAGACAAACTAGAGAGCGTACAATGTTATACCTTTTCCTTCAACATTCACCAAACCCACAGCACTTCGTGCATAATCAGTTTTCACTACACAAACACTTATTTTCCTGTTGCTGTGTCTTTCAGGCAGATAATAAGAAATAAAGGTTAACAGTCCAGGGACTTATTGGTGTTTTATGATGGTGATGATGGCTTTAGTTTCTTTTTTCTTTTTTCTTTTTCTTTTTTTGTTTTTGTTTTTGTTTCTCCTAAGTTTGCTAGATCTGCTTATTCCTTAATGTAGGGTGATTGAGCAAGCAGAGCATCTAAAAGAAATAAATAAACAAACAAAAAACCCTCAGAAAAACCAACCAACCACTACTGATAACTCTGGTAAAATTAGCCAATATGAGCTGTCAGTCTGACTTTATAATAAGAATTCTTTAATGGACTGGAATACAACTTCCTAACATTGTGAAAGAGACACGCAGCAATCAAAAAGTGTAAAATAAATCATGTTATTGGCACAACACTGCTGCACTTCTAAGGAAATTCATCAGTTGAGAGAAATAAAAAAAGGAAGGAATAAAAATGCATTTGAAATCAGGCCGCTGTAGCTATTCCTTAATAGCCATGTAATAACAGTCCATCTTCCCCCATTTCATTAAACTTCAAACTAAAATGCTCTATTAAAGCTGCTTATGTGACTACAGGTATAAAAAAAGCACTCGTTCTCTGATGTATGAAATATGGTCAAGTAAGGCATACACAAAATAATGAAGACACGGGTAAAACAAAAAATGAAAAATATGTTTCAGCTAAAAACTTTTCTGAAAAATGACTCAAAGGTGACACTGAGTGCTGTTCTTCTGCCTATTTATTATTCTACATAAACCAATTCTGAATCTATCTAGAATAATGATTTAAGTGTTTTCTAAACCAATTAGCTTGACTGCTGCTGTGATCAAACATCCAGGTCACAGCTAGATTTTTAAAGTCAGCTCCCAACCTAAGGATTTAGACAGACGCCTAGCAGTCTTCCAGAAGTGCATAGCCACTTAAACTATTTAATTTGAACCATGCAAACATTTCAAAGTGATTCTGGAAGAAAAAAAAAAAAAAAAAAAAAGCATTTGGTCTCACCTTTTAGTACCAACAATCTTTCATTTTTGGTGTTTTCATTTCAGTAAAATATTCTACAAAATTATATAATTTGCTTCTCTCTATATCTTCTGCATCCTGAACACATTCCCATTCATCACTTTAAGAGTTCAACAGTTTTGAGTATCTTCATAAGAAAATAGTCTTACAATGTTACTGCAAACAACAATCTTCACCCTCTAGGCTTAGACTTGACTCTAGAAGTTTCCTGTCATTTCATTATAATTTCTTGATACTTCAACACACTCACAACAGCCAGCATAGCAATGAGCAGAGAGCACAGATGTTTCTCATGAAGAAATGGGTAATTCAATGCAGGAAAGGATAAATCTAAAAAAATAAAGCACCCACCAAACATGATGAGGGTGTAACACAGCTTGGATGCATCCTGAGGAGAGAAAGAAAAAAGCACGGTAGGCCAATCTTTATAAAGCTTTACCAATTTAGCTTTCTTTCTACTGCTATTGGTGCTTAAGAGGTTAAGACTTTATTTGTGAAAACAGAGAGAGATAGCGGGGAATCATGTTGTCTGCAGCTCCATAAGTCTCGCTTAAGATCCTTTTCAATTACCATCCATTTCTCCTTTAAAAAGGGACAAAAAAATAGAGGAGTGGAAACAGGTCAGGGCAGTCTGTGACAATGACAGTGTGATGGGCTTGGACCCCCTGCGGTGTTTCCATCTGCTATCATTAAGGTGACTACTCAGACATGAAAAAATCCCTCTTGCTGTGCTGACAGGCAGACATCAAGAACTATGACAAGGCATTAAGACAGAAAGTAGAGACAGAGATGTCATATTCCACAAACAATACTGCCTCAAACAAGACCTCTAAAATTTTATTGGAATTTAAAATAAAAATCAAAGGGCTTTTACCTGGAGGTTATCAAACTTCCTCTCATGTTAGTTTGACAACGAAGATAGTGCTGACAGTCACAGACGCTTGGCTGCTATCTGTAAACTCCACCTGAGAAACCCAAATTTTTGGCTCACTCCTCAATAAAAGTGAGTTTTTAATTTCTTGCCCTTTCTCACAAAAAAAATAAGAAAGATGAAAAGCAGAACTGAGGCCGGCTGCTTAGAACACGTCAAGCATTGGAGTCTTTGGTGGATTGCACACATGACAACGGAAAAATAAATCAAGGCAAGCATCTACGACAAACTGTTTTTCCTTCCAAACAAATGAAGTCCAGACAAATGATAATTAAATTCATATCGAATGTTAAAGGAAGTGTGAAATGACTGCGATGCTTATCTCTGTGTAAACAAAATGAGCACAGGCTTTTAACCAGCAGGGGGGGCAACAGGATTAGGGCTGAGCTCTGACCCCGGCGCGGAGCTCCGGCAGCTGCGGCAGCGGGCGGGCCGGGCCTCCGCTCCTCAAAATCGCCCCTCGTGCCCACCGCTTTGCTGCTGCCCTTTCGGAGCTTGGTCGGCTTTTAGCAGAGCTCCCCACCTTCCTGTCGAGCCGCAGATGATCAATAGTTTGACAACAATATCGCAAGCCTCATTTAACAATTCCCAACTGCGTCTCCTCGCTTTCCCTCACCAGCCAGCCTCGATGAGCAACCGCGAACACGAGGCAAGGCACAGCGCTTTGCTTCCTTCAGAAGCACATTCTGAATGTCATGACTAAGTGTGTTTCATTGGTAGGACTTCAGCCCTCCACCAGCAGCTTCAGAAATGCACACATGCAGTTCTCTGCCACGTAGCAGTGCAGCACAGCTCACCATTTCATCCCCAGTGCAGACAACGCGAATCTTACCTTGCTTCCTTCTGCCACCTCCATTGGACTGAGAAAGCAATTTCTCTGTGAATGCTACTGACTCTTGAAGCACTGGTACATGAACAGCAGGTTTCTTCAGTCATACAGTTCTGGTGCAAGTGCTCATCTCGTCCTGTTTCTACATACTCTCATGCATTTCTCCCAAACCCAAACACGCCTTCACAGGTGACGGCCTGAATGACCATCTCATGAAACGGCCTTTTGAGCAGACCTCCCAGAGACTCATTGCAAACACACGGAGGGGGAAATGTTATCTAGAGCACAAGATACAAGACATCTGCCAAGATAACATTTTTTATATTTAGCTTCTGGTTTGAGCATAGGATGTATTTATTTCTTAACAATCCAGCTATGGAATGGCTGTAGTTAACAAGAGGGACTCTGAATATGAATGCCATACACCAAATAACGTTTTCCAGACTGTTTACAAATTGCCCTGGTGTCTGCATATCTATGTATTAACAAATATTAATCAGAGAAATCAATCTTTGCAGTATCTAAAAATTACTCTGGGAAAGAGCAAGACAATGCTCTAATAGCTGAAAATCTATTTATCACTCACTCAATCTTATATGCATATTCAGTCTGTAGCAAAATGAAAAACAAACATCTTAATAACTGAAATTTGAGTGTCATAGTTTTCTATTTTTGATTTTCTATATCTACTTAAACCATTAATTTTCATATAATCTATATGTAGAAGATCAAGTGAAAAACTACAGATAGTGTTTTCTATTCTGCACAGCTACAGAAGTGGAGACACGACAGCTGTAGTAGTTACTGAAATTTCAATTATTTCAGCTATTAGTTTAACAGGAGATCTTTATTTAGATTAAAGGAGATTTTGAAAGTTAAGTCATTAAGTCTAAGCTAATCATTTAGAATTTTTCTATAGTCTATAGGATCAGATAAGTACTACCTAGGGCAATTCGTATTGGTTTTAGGATTTGGCAACATTTCACATAATTACCCATTGACAACTTAAACAACCAGCTCATATTAGGTATTTGTAATGCTATAATGCAACAGAAAGTACAGCAATAATAGCAGAGTAGCAAAGCCTACAGCCACAGCAAATGAGAACAAGCTCAAACATAGCAGCCACAGATACAGAAACAAAAGAAAAAAAGCTGTTTATCTTCAGAAGGCCTCCAGTAAGCAGCAAAACAGCAAAACGCCCTTGCCTCCACTGCCAACCCTTAAATGAGGTCTGGGAAGGGGTAGATCCTGGCTCCAGACCTGTCAGTAGCTAAGTGCATTGCATGCACCTGAGCTCTCCTGGGTTGGCCCTGCATTCCAACCAGGTGCTCAATCACTGTTTCAGGCCATGACGTTGCATTTCTGCTACACTCCACCCCTTCACAGCATGAACCAAAGATTGAACAAGTTAAAAATAAGCCCTTTCTGTTATGGTGATCCAGTACAACATGATGCTTTGTACAATTTGCCTAACACAGTGTAGAGCGATCAAATATCAGATGATTGATGACTGGTTCATGGTTGAGGTTCATGTTCCTTTGTGGGCCAGTATTTGATGGCTCTTCTGGGAGCACATAGTTGCTTGGACCAGGGAAGGTTTGGCTCACGGTATTTAACTGCTATTAGTAGAGAGTATAACCTGGATTTTGGTTTCTGAAGGGAGGATGATTCTAATGTGAACTTCAGTGCAAAAAAACACCATTTCCATTCAAAAATACTAGCTTGTATTTTGATTACAATGAAAACATTGAAATAATGAAATATATATGCCAAACAATAATTGTAGAATCCACAGTCATGGTTGCCAATGCACCCTGTTATCGAATAATGGAAAGCCTTTGCCTTTGAAGTGTCTATGCAAGAGCCATCCATGCCTAATTCTTCCTCCCATTTCCACCAGTGGAACTCATCTGACACTATTTAAGCTCCTCCCTTCAGGAAACTTCCAACAGGTTCTAACACATCCCTTGACGTTCACTGACATGGAGGTGGCCACGCTCACAGAGGACTCGGCACCATCAATTTAAGAGACTACAGAGAAGAAAAAAATTATCACCTCTTTTTCTAGATTTTGAATGGCTAGTTTGTAGATACAAGGATAAAGGAAAAATCAGGAAGTTTTATTTGAGTTAAACCGAAGTCCAGAAAAAAAGTAGAAGAGAAATTCAGAATCTATAGGAATACTCTATGCTAAAAACTATAAACTCAAATTTAAAAGAACTATATGTCATAAGAGCCAGACTTCTTCTACTCTCTAAATCATCATCACAAATAAAAGTGCTTTCATTAACATCTGAAATGGCAAACACCTCTATTGGTGACCACAAGTCCAAAGACTGGGACTACAAAAATCATAAACATCATATTTAATCAGTAGCAGAGACCCAGGTTCCTAACATAGTCTCTCTGGAATTTTGGAAACGCAGGGTGTGCAAGCACTGAAGCTTTTATCATCCAGCACTGGGGCTGAGGTCTGCAAACTCTGTGTACCTCGGCTGAGATAGGATTGAAACCATTCACCCCTAGCAGGTGGTTTGCAAATATTGGCCCTGAGAACTGAGCGTGAAGAGGACGGGAATGACAGGCGGGCTGCAAGCCCCTAGAGACTCAATCCAAATACTTACATTACTGAACAACATGCCTGAATAAAATCAAAGAAGAATGAGAAATGAAAGATTTCCCAATACCTTCCTTCCTTGCTAAACAAAGCTTTCTTTTTCCATTATGGAATAAGATTGAAGATGCTAAGCATTTACCAAAACAAAACAACAACAACAAAAAGCAAGGAAAGAAAGGAGAGTTTGCATAAATGGTGAGGGGAAATAAGGATATGTCAATAAAAGCAAACATACCACCAAGGAAATTTACAGGGAAAGATCGAGTATGTTACATACAGAATAGCAAAGAAGCTGACATGAACTTCAAGAAGCCATCAAGAAAAGATCAAAGTGTAAATAGATCATAGGGGTCCTTTTTTATTTTTCACAACTTGTTTTATGTGCCTTTTATGTGTTGAGAAAAATAAATAAATAATCTTTTGTTTGAACTTTAATCAACTCGCAGATTCCATGAACAAAAGGGCTTATAGGTAGCAATCCCTGTTGTTTTAACAAGAGAAACAAGGGGTTTCATCCATAGAAACCTCTACAGTAAAACCTGGCATCATTCACCTACAAATAATGTGGGTTTCATTGACACTGAGTGCTGCACTGCCTCCCTGTACAAGAGAATGTTTAATCTAGCAGACAAAAGTAGAGCAAATCAGGACAATCTGTAAAACAAAGCAGGATGTATTTATTTGCTTTTAGAAAACAACTGTTATTAATATGATAGATTCTTTAACAGACACAACTTGTAAGGTCACTGATCCTTTCTAAGAAAGACTATACTGTAAGTAGATGATGGGAAGCATGCAGAGCAAAATTCCAAGTACAGCTACCATTTCTGGTTTTCTGGTCTATAAACTGAGCATCTGACAATGATGAATGAGATATTAAAGCACCTGAATGTATTCATCTGAAAGATATCTTCATTCATAAACATACCTTAACAATTGTACATCATGGACATGCTGTGTATAGGTAGACACATTCTCTACCCAAAAAGATACAGTAACTTAAGATTTAATATCTAAGTCATTTGTCACTATCCTTCAGCTGAGATATGATAATCACTAAGAGCCCTCGTTGGGTTTCTGTTTGATGTGAAAGAGTTTTGCCTAAACGACCAGACCTTAACATCACGTCTCCAGCCCTAGTGAACTCAGCTAATGTTGGCAATCAATAGCAGTAGACATCTTGCACATAATGTTGTGTGTCACACAACGTGACTTTGAACAGATCTACTTAAAACAAGCCTGACATTAATGACTTGCAAGAATGGCAGAGACTTACTGCCTCTGGTATCGATAGGGCAGAACTGATATTAGCAGTGGCAGAGTTCTCCAGAACTTGCCTTGTGGAGGTCATAATAAATGATCAAAGGGGAAATTGTAAATTGAGCAAAGTAGAATTAAAGGATAATAACAAACTGAAAAATGGTGAAACATTGACAGTGAAAAACGAATTGTTATTCGACATGTTGAACTTAGGGCAGACATATTTTCACAAAATAATGCCCTCAAGGAACTCTTGAATTAGCCTATTCACAAATGAGACATCTGTGAAAAAGGAAAGGAAAGAGAAAAAGAGAAAAAGGAATAGAAGACGACAAACAAAAAAAAAAAAAGAAAAAAAAATCTTGGGTAAGAGTGAAAAGAACGAGTCATAGCAAACAGGAAGCAGCAGCTACATGTTGTGATGTCACTGAATGTTTGTTAATTTCAGCAAGACGTTGCTTTCAAATATCTTAAAATATTATTTTGTTGTTATTATTGTTATCATGTAATTTTCAGCTTATCCATGCATCTTGTCAGTTGGACTAAGAGATCACTGGCAAGAATTAATAGTCCTATCCCAGAGACACCCAAAGGATATCTGATGCTAGAGAACTGAGTTGAGAAAGAAAAAAAGTAAATAATAACTGATTAAAACAGCATTCAAAATGAATTTATGTAGGAAAATGGCTGTAGACTTGAATGAAATTTAAAAATATGTTTTGGACTTTTTTTGTCATTTGCCAGAAGTTACTGCTACAACTGGAAAAATGTCTCTTGGTGAAAAAAAAAATATCCCTAGCTTAGAGATTTTCAATAAAGAACATCAGAAATAGAGCCACTTTTGAATGGCTTTTCACTATGTAAGAGCATTAGCTAGCCTTTATACCCAATAGTGCTTCAATGACTAAAAATTAAATGACTCCAAATTTAATTCCTTAATGGATCCACTGTATCAATATTGTTATTATTATTTATTTATTTAGTAACCATACTCAAGCACAGATAAGATTAGTAGTAGATTCTGTCAGACTTTCTGGGCTATTTTGCTGATACAACAGTGAACTCTGCATGAAGAAAAGACACCTGCCACTGGTACATATGCAGACCTGCACAGGAACCACAGTCTGTCCAACTTTGAGCTTATGTTGACAATGAATCTGTAACCAGAGAACCTGTCCTTGAAGAGAACTAGGCTACAGAATGGCAAGTACTAATCAGGACTACCCAGTAAGTTCCTGTTCCCATTAAACAGGAAGAAAATATTATAGTTATCATGAAACCATGAGCCATTTGCCATTTCTGTAAAAACAGTTGCCAGAAAGGATAAAAAAGTAAATATAATTATTTTCAAAACAAATATGTTCACCCAAACAGAACTCAAATTGATCAACAAAGCGGTCATCTGGCTTGACATGTATACACGTGGGTAATCAAGAAACTTTGCATGTTATTTTCATTTAAAAATGCGATGGCTATGTAAGGAATGATCTAATACCAGATGGCAGGTGATAGATCAGCTGCTCTCCCACTCAAAATCACATAAACAGAAGCTAAGCCAGTGTGTTTGTTAAGTAGCTACAGACCATAAATGCTAGCATGAGCCTGTACAAGGGATTGAATTGTATTGTCACTTGTCCTCTGAGAACTCTTTCTGTGCCCTGAAGTCATAACTATCTCCGCTGTGCAAGTACAGCAAATCATACAGCTACCTGGCAAATGCCTGGCTGTACAAAGGATATTGTTTTAACTCTGACATGTGGAACTATATATTGAGCTCTGTTGGCAATGTCAGTGGTCAGCAATAGTTAAAGATGTGAATGCCCAAATCTTCTCAAGGAAAATTTGAAATCAATTCATTCTGAACAATCTAATGCTTGAATTATAAGTGGTCATTTGCTCACTCATTATCATAGCTCTGGATTGATTCTTACAATAATTTTCAGATATTTCCATATATATTTTCAATTTTCCTTTTCATGTAACTGAAAAAAATATGCAGTTAAATATGTAAAATAAAACCACAATCAAATCTCAAAAACAACTCAAAACAAAACAATGCCTCTGCATCAGAATTTTAATTTAGATTTAGAGAATCTCCTCTGAGGCAGATCTCCCAGACTTCCCAACTTCCCATTTTTATGTTCACACCAGAATTAACCTACATATACATGAAACTAATTCCTTTCATACAAAGCTAAGCAAAAAGTTGGACTGCTCCAACCACAGACAGACATTCAGTCCACAGAATACATGTGAGCTAATCAAGTAAAAACTATCATTGCAACTAGAGTGATTCAGGACCATCAGCATTTACTTCATTGCTCTATTGATCTTTTGTGCCACAGTACTTGCTAGAAACAACTCCCAACTTATCTCTGACAGTTTTTGTCTAAGAAGAAAACAAGGCAAGGAGGGATTTGACAGCTCCAAATGTATCACTGCGGGATACAAAAGGTGGCATTAAAATCCTCTGAGTATTTAGTTTTCCTGTTGGGTACTATAATATTTGAAAAATACCAGATACAAAAAAATTTCTTTTTGTGAATCAGACCTTTGCAATTCATAGTCTTGAACAACATTTTCCAAAAGTATCTCAGATATGTAAAGCCTAAGGTTCCTTAAATCCATCCAGTAATTTGCAAGTTTCAACTTCTGTCCTTCGTATTTCATGCTCTATTTCTTTCCTATGAAAAAACTTCATACACTGTTTTCAGTATAAGGACTGAAATAACGCAAGGCCAACAAAAAAAGTCAGAACTTTCTCTACAAGGTATGAGTTTTGTTATCAGCATACAAATTCTGCCATTCTTAGTAATTTTACATGTGCTATACATTGAAGTCATCTCTAAGGTGAGTTCCAGGTAGTCTTGGTACGTCATATTGATTTACCACTGCGTACAGCACTTTCATAACTAAGACACACACACTTCATGCTCTCTTCCTACTTCTTTTTCCCTCCCCTCCTTCCCCCCCCCCCAGAATATAAGGGTGATAATTTGGGGAAATAGGGGAAATCCCTTCAGAACACTAAAGGGATGAGGATAGATTTTTGTATGTCTGGCACAGTAATAAGAACCTTCTTCATCCCATATTTTTAACCCTATTGGACTAAAGGACAATGAAATTAAGAATAACAGGCTTGGATCATAGCAAATAGGACTATGCAGAGGAATTAACAACCATTTATACTTTATGACCTGCTGCTGAAAAATTAAAGATGAGAAGAATGTTAATTGCAAGACATCTTTCTCATTGCTTTTTCTAAATAATTACAAGAATACATTTTTACAATAGATGTAACATCAAATGAAGAAAATAGAGATCGTTGCCTTTCCTGTTCTTAGAAAACAGACTGTTGGTTTTGCCCTCTCAAATGCTACTACTATGCCTTGAGATGTAGTGGAACAAAAGATCTCTGAAGAGCAGTGGGAAGTTCACACCAGCTGCCAAACCTGGGATGAATAGGTGATTCTATTGGACAACACAGAAGTCCACGCCAGTTCCTTCCAGAATCACTGAAACTGTTAAAAGTTCTGTCAGATCTCACAGTAGGTGTTACACTAAGAGGTGCTGAACACAGCCAAAAAAACTTTTCAGTCCAGATGCAGAGAAACAGACATCCAACTTAAAGGTAGAGGGAATGAAATAAAGAATAATTTGGAGAGCTCGAAACAAAGTCAAATTTAAAAGACTGTACATCACTGCTACAGTAATCCACACAGAGAGTTTCTATATAATGAGATAACAAGATGAATCTTCTAAGAGATGTGAACTACCCAATGCAGTCCACCAATCTGACTTTCCTTTGCATGTATCTGTTTTCCTTACGTATCACAGCACCAGGAAGGAATTAAAATTAGATAAAAAGAAATCGTTTTACTGAAATGAAAAAAATTGGATAAAAATGCTTTTAATTATCTACATTCTTCCAAGTATGCTCTCAAAGATGAGCTTTTCAGCTTTTATCTATGAGCAGAATTAAATCATTAGAGAGAAACACTAATCAAATTGTATTGTCAGTGCACAATTTCATCAGTGAACTATCACCACCCCTTGAAGAGAACTGGCAAAGATAAAACAGTCTAAAACTTGCAATCCAAACATAAAAAGATGCGGCAGTCTATGAGGGGACATTCTGCGTTTAGAACTGAACTGAAGCAGCAGAATACAATGAACTGTCTCATATTCAGTGTTTCTGTAAGCAGCTACAACTATCCATCAGTGTCATCTGAAGGCCAGTACACTATGCAAATCAGAACTCAAAAGCTTTCATCTACAAACCCAGACCTGTATTCCCTGTAGACTTATGACATAATATCTTGGCATTCCACAGAAGTAAGCACTGGCATTTAAGAATAATTTAACCTGTGAGTGCAAGCACAGAAGGATTAAAGGAGATTACAATGCACAAGACTTATGTCAAGAATGCTTTTTGTGTTGTACTCTTCATATCTGTCTTTTTTCATTCGCATTATTTTTAGTAAAAAAAGACCAAAGAATATGCTTCTTCACCTACAGTATGATTTGGTCATACGTGATTTAATTAAGAGCCAGTCTGCACATACACAATGCTTGATTCAATGACAGTTTAATATGGATAGCAAGCCTTGTGGATATGGTTAGAGAAGTATTTACTGGATGCCAAAGTGGAATGTGCAATGAAACAGACTTTCTACCTTGCATCCATTATGCAGTGTATCAACCATATTTCAGTGGTCAAAACTGTACCATAAATAGAAAAATAAGCATCTCACTTTGCAATGAAGGTCCAAATGTAACCACACTTATCGTGACTTGTTATTTTCTCCTTTTAATTACATTATTGATCCTGTATTCCACTGATCACGTGTATAATCCTTATATGGGACCTAAAAGAAAATGTTCTTAATTTGTACAGGAGAAGTGAAAAAGTTATCAGAAAGCATTGAAAAAGTACATTAAAATTATTGTTAGAACACACAAGCCCATTACAAGAGAGAACTGAAATATATTATAAGAATAGTTTTGATTGAACATAAGCATACACACGATGTTTTAAGTAAATATTATTCAAGATGTATTCCTGCTCATTCTAAACTCATTAGCAGAGTTCTACTGCAATCTGTGAATAACTTAGGAAGAACAGTGCTGATGGTTGTGTGGAATGCATTTGTTCCAACTGAACTTCATACAATCGAGTATGTTTTGACACTATCTACATAACAAGATATCCACACAGAAGCATCTTAAGACAGTACAAACCTGTAAAACAAAAACGAGAAAAAATTGTTTGATGCAATTAATACAGCATCAAGCCTTTCAAAGACTTAAACATTTCATGTGGAAAAAAAAGTGGAAAAAATGTTTCTACCTCTGAAATAACCTGTTGGCAGGTACTTTCCTATTGTGGTTGGGAAACTATAGCCACAAGTGTTCCTCTTGACATAGAAAATGAACTCTTCCCAAAAATTATCAATAAGACTGCTGTATGAGTTTTCACTCTATACTCAGTCTTGATGTAACACTGAATAACACAGGTGCTGCAAAGAGAGCAGTCATTCTAAATATTTAGAGTAATTTAGGAGGATATTGTAGAAAAGTATGAAAATATATCATGTGAGATAGATATCAATCACAAAGATACCGGCTGTGTTTCCAATATGTGTTGCTAAACAAGTACTGCTCTTAAAACGTTAAAAAATAAATATATATAGAATTTTGGTGTTCTTTAAATTAGAAGAAACATTTCTGTAACTCTCAAAAACCAACCTCAGTAGTCAGAAGAAATATCTAGGCAGCTGCTATAGAGTTTCATTCAAATATTTTGGAACAATATCAAAGCTTGAGAAAACCAAAAAATCCAACATAACTGACAATTATCAGTGGAAAACACAAATGTATGGCTCCTATGAGCAACATGTGAAATACAGTTTATTCTGTATAACTGCTGAAGTAAATCTAGTAGGCTACCAAAGGCTCATTGGCATGACATCTTAAGGGCATTTCTGAATGTACAATCCCAATAGCAGACCCTGAACATTTTATTATTTTATGCAGTATTTAGCAAAACACTCAGTGTGCCATGACTTTACAATAGAACTCTTCAAATACTGACATACTACTAAATTCTGTATCTTTTAAATACAGTACATAATCATTTTAAAACAAAAAACATGGCTTAAGATGTATTATATAGAGTAATCATAGTGTAATTTCACTAGGCAGTGAAATGTTGTTAACAGTGTCCTCTTATTTGAAGTGTTATAGATGTGACTTAATGTACAATGCAAGGAGGTAGAAGTGGCTTAATTTCAGTAACTCCATCACGACTTGCTTAAATCAGCATAATTTTTAGGTCAATGGAATATCCAAAATACATCAAGCTGGCTCAAAATTTCCAGGGTATCAAATAGAGACATAAATAATAATAATAATAATACAGGCCCAGACTTCTCATCTAGTTTTCAGCAGCGCAGACAGCACTGCCTGCAATAAGCATTCAGAGGTAGAGCAATTACTCAGGAAATAGGTGTCCTGATTCTTCTCTCAGTAGATTACAGGACACTGGCAGCACTGACAGAGAATCAAGTGTTTCCATAGCATAGCCTGCGTGAGGCAGGTTCATATCTTATTTTCTTGCTGATTAATTCAGGAAACATTAAGGTTAGCCACATGCCTCCACTGATATGCAAGTATTTTAGCTCCACACAGTTTTTCATTCTGAATGATTCTGAAGACGAAAGCATGATTATGGATTGATTTTAGTTGAGAAATGTCCACGCAGGGGAGTACAAATGCAGTTCCTGATCTGTTCTGCTACCTAGGTACCCATACAGCCTCTTCACAAGCACACAGAATTAAGACAAACTAAACAACAGACTATTAACTGGCACATCTGCAAGCTCTAATTGTCTAAGCTAATTGCTTCCAGGTCAGTTTTAACAGGTATTATAACAAATCTTTTCTCATGTCTTTTTTTTTTTTTTCTTTAATTCAGAATATGAAAAAAAAATGCTTTATTTTAGTTTTGAGGAGCATCAAATCATATTTCACTCCCAGTTACTGTTTGGATAATACAACATGGCCAGCAATAAAGAGGTTCTCTTCCTTTTATGGATTTTTAATATCAGCCATAGGTCTTCAAAATATCTCCAAATATCTCCAACTGAATTATGATAGAGTTGTACTGGTTTTCCAGAAACTCTGTCAAAAATAGCGGATACAAAACAAAACAAGTTATACCAATACAAAGTTATCTGTGATAAAACTTCTTTTCTTCTGATGAAGAAGTATGTAGAAGAAGTGTGTTTGCTTTTTTTTTCCTTCTTTCCAAAAATACAAAGTCAAAAAGTACAACATATAGTGAAGCAGAATGTTGTACTATGAGAAGGAAAAATCTTGGATTTAGAATTAGGCCTTCCTGGAAGATGTAGGACACAGAGCAAATTGATCTATTAATGATAATAAAGAATTCTGTACATTTCTATTAGTTTCCAGTTGACACATTCAAAATTGATGACAATGACTTTGAGAATTATTAATGCCTTGATCAGATCAAGCAAGCCATCTCTTTGCACAGGTTGTTCTAAACATAGGGCTGATGAAGGACAGGATAAGCTGGGGAAAAAAAAGTCAGCACATTCCAAATATGCTTCTCAGCTATTCACGAATTCAACCCAAACCCAGTGAAATGCTCCCATTCACTGTACTTTTCTTTCTCAAACACTGTTTCAGGCAGGAGAGTGCAAAACTTGTGGCATGAAAGTCATCTTGGAATGCCCTTTCTTATTAATGCTACCTGCCTTAATCCTATTAGTATTTTTAATGATCTGGGAAAATCTAGTAGGAAGAACTGTTTTTCTTCACCAGCTTTCAAAACCAATTCATGCAGTAAACTGGCAACTTATTTCTACGTATCTTAGCAGCTTTAACTTAACGGTTATCATGAATGAAAGACTAAGGCCCATTTCCAATTTACAAAAACACATGTTTTGAACAAATCTCAGAACTCACACAAGATGCTAAATGCCAAAATTCATCTCTAAATTAAGCTACCAAACTAAAAAACTACTGAAACATAGCCTGCTTTCACGTACAAAACAAACAAAGTAGAACTGCATTTATCTACAGAATGTAATAAACATTTGATGGAATGAAGCTGTTTTATTTCTCAGCAGATACATAGGACACTAAAATGAGTAGAATGCTCAGAAAAGGGATATTTCCAAAAAGCCAGCTCCAATTCTCTCACCTCCCAAACCTCAAGTTTCAGAAAAGCAAAATCTCACTGATCACAGAACAGGCATATAATTCAGATGAACGAGATATTATTTTTTGTATGGAAACATAAAACTGTATCTCATTTGAATATGTACATTTTACATGTACATAACACAAATCAAATATTGGACTGTAGTGTTTGAGCTGATGTCTCCAGTTGCCTCTATTTGTGCCCCCAACTTCATTTTTAATGAAATTAATTTTAACTATTAAAGAATTACAGCTTTGCTGTGCATGGGCAATCATGCTTTTCTTTTATTAAGAATAGAATATCCTTATTCTAGATGAAGATTCCACGTGAAGATGCCACATACTGCGCAACCCAGTCCAGACATATTCCTGGCTTTGACTCTAGCTGTAGAAAGAGGCAAAACATCCTCTTCATTTTTGCTTCAGATAGAATTTCTTAGGTTGTTTTTTTTTTTTTTTTTTTAAACAGAGATCTTTAAGCTATTTGGATTTTTATTATAACTTTTCCTTTCCTATTCCTGAGAAAATTATTAATTTGAAATTTCATATGGTGGCATCTATACAACTGTATTCCAATATTTTTTAGTACTTTCTTTCTTGATTTTATACAGTGTTATTTACTTCCACTACTCTCCATAGTAGTCTGTAGGAATTGCTAGGCGTTTTCATTGCGCAGTAACAAGTTTTGAAGCAGCATTTTGTAAATTGTCTAAATGATGCAAATGATTCTTTTCAATGTGTTTCACATTTACTATTAATGTATTTCCTTTCTCACAATAGTTCCCACTTCCACAACTTACGTTCTGCAGAACCTATGACTAATGTCCAGCCTTAATCACATTCAAAAATTCTCTATCACTTGTGTATTTTCCTACTTCAGCATATTTTGCATAATTGTTGCACACATGCACAAAGCATAAATAGAAGATAATACATTTTTAGCATGACCGAAAGCAGTAGTAGACTTCAGAGATTAGAACTGCATTTATTTACATTTCTTCTTGCACAAATACAAGAGCAGATGAGAAAAAGATGCCAAACGTAAAGCAGAGATTTAGGCTATAAAGTGAACCTTCTTCCACCTTAAAAAACAACTCCCTTTATTTCAATCTTAGTTCTTTGTTTCTCAACCATCTTTTCTGTATAAATACAGCAGGAAAATACGTTTTGGTACTAGCATGTTTTCACAACCCTGCTTAGATGGACACAGAACATGAAGATAGAGCAATGGAAACTCTTCCATTCTATGACTTGATTACCCTCTTGCAAGGAGATTTGGGAAAATAATACCTACATTACTTAAAACGAGAATCGCCAGAGCACATGGTAACATCCATTTTTATATTCAAGTTTAATAAAACTTTCCAAATTAATAGAGTGAGAAGCCTGAAGGATTAATTCATCTTCAATACAAGATTTTCCTAAGAAGTGTTTTAGGATCTAGACCTCCATTATTCTTAAATATATAAACACCACAGGGTTTTTCTTGGAATACCTCAGTGACTTTTCTTAAACATATTCACTAGAGTAGAAGGAAGATTTTACTCAAGTTCTTTTTTTAGTGTTTTTGTTCCTTAGGTAGCAAGTTATTCAAAAAGGTAACCCTACAAGTGACCCAAGTGAGTTATATTAAAATCTAGTAATACAATACCCCTGGACTATTTTACATAATAAGATTTTTTTTTTCAACTCCCAGATGTTGCTAAAGGACAGAAAAAAAGACCTGTAAAATTCTTCATCATGAATCTTTTTTTCTGCAAATCCCTTTTTTCCCTCCTTTCAAAAGCAATTCTGAATAGAGGTAAAAGAAGACAAAACTTGACCTTTTGTGATCCCAGCATTAATAGGTCTGTTCATAATTCAATCTGTGTGTGTGTAGAAGCATCCATGTGGAAACATGCAGGCCTGAGAGACATAAAGCCTTTCCCTTTAAACATTATCTGACCCTATGAGTCTTATTCACAAAAGAAGGCTTACGTACGCATAAGTTGAAAAAAATGCAAGCTTTCATTGTGCTACAGAGGGCCTACACATTTTACTCCTCATTCTCCAGGAAAACTCATCATGGAAGTGACACTTGTACAGGAACTGGTCAAGGGAATGGCAAAGGAACACAACACAGCAGAAAAAAAAAAAGCACATATGAAGAATAAGCCACATTTCTCATTAAAATATAGGAGTGTCCTCTCCTTGGCTGGAATACAACAAGGTAACTGTACCAATAGGAGAGAAGTTGAGGTCCCTACGTGCAGCGGCCTTGCAGAATTCTACCTTCTGAGATGATTATGTTTTTCTTGTTACACTAAAATTATTTTCTTCTTTCATGATCCCTGTCCACCAAGGTGAGGGATGGCTATTTCATTCATACCTGGATTGGTAAATATTTTCAGTATGGTATTTGCAGTTCTTTAAAGTCTAATAAACTGCTTATGATTATGCACAGGATTCAAGACAACACTGTCTGCAAAGTATTTTATACTTCAAAGTCTGCTGATGCTACTGTAGTCCACAGAAATAAGAGCACTGATTCTATTTATTACAATCGTATACAAAGCCCACGTATTACCTTCACCTCCTCTCTTCAGTTTGACAACATACAGGCAGCTGTCAGTTTAAATGTTATATAGCCCAGAGTCCACTCGTCATTCAGAGCGTGCGCTAAGTCACTTTGTGCTGAACTGGTCAACTGAAATCTGAGCAAGGGGCAGGAGTTACACAATTGTAAGAATAACAGTAAGAGTTTGCATTTAGTGAAACAAATCCTCAGCTGGTATAGATCAGCTAAGCTTCAGCAGCTTCAGTATTGATTTATACTAGAATCTGAGCTCGGCATCTGTCATTATTTTCTAAACCAGGGAAAACCTGATTTTCTAAACTAGGAATCAGGGACTACAGATAAACTTTTTCAATAAGCAATGACTGATCTAGTTTTGCAGAAGTATAACCATCAGTTTCCAGTATCCTCCCTGACAGCAGAAAGGAAATGTTGCAGACAGTCAGAAAATTTCATTCTGTACACATCTGCATCTTCATACATGCCCAACCGTTTTCCAAACACAGAGTTGACAGCGCTCACTTTCTAGAATCTCAGAGGAGGAACATTAAGGAAGGGAAGAAATAGAAGTTTAATGGGCCTTCTGTATATATCACTTGGTGATCCTTAAGGTCCCTTCTGATGCAAGCCAGTCTACTATTCTATGTGATTTACTACAGGTACAAACATTATGATTCAGCACCGTTTAACTGAGTAATACAGAAAATATAATGTTGCCCAGTGATAATACTCATGTTAAGCTACTGGTCAACATTAGCTTGGATATCTAATTCAGTTGCCACTGAATAAAAATTAATTTTTTTATTTATTTACTAGCTATATCTACATTTGATTATTTTGGATAACACACCAAACAGTATGTCTACTAATGTGATACAGCAACTTTTACTTGAATTACACATAAGAAATTGTTTAGTTAGACACATTAAGAAAACATATTTAGAGGTAAAGCTGGATTAGTTAACATGGACGTGTTGCTGAATCAATATTCACACTGATGTCAAATGCTATTAAATTTAACATCATCACTTAACGAGATACAGACAACTGACTGGGTACTTGAAAACACAAAAAACACACCTACATTCCTAGAGCAATGGTTGCTAGAATTTCATCAGAGAGAGTCAGAGAGCTGTGACTACATCCCACCCAGTCCCTTCTATTAGCTTCATCATTGCTCAGAGATTAAAACTGTTCACAGATATAATGGCAAGTTCTGCCACTCAAGTTCAGACTCGTTCAAACATAAATGTGACCTTTCCTGTAGCGTGGACTGAAGGATTTTAAGCATCTAGCTAGAAGGAAGAACTTTGTCCAAATAATACATATTTTTCTCTCTTTCTCTACATAAATTTTGTGGTTCCTCTTTATTTTCATGGCCTTCTAAACATTTCAAGGACAGTTCTAGGCACTGATAATGTAACTATGAATGGTTGTTTTCTATCTCCATACTTATGGCAACCTGATGGGTAGTCAAAAAGCCCTTTTGCTACCCATCCTTCAGGAGGCAGAAGTAAGATTACCAAGAGTACGGAACTGGAACAGCTATTCAGACTAACCTCAGGCAGACATTCTTGGATTTTTGCCAAGAAACAACCAAAAATTGAGGTCTGTATGCATATGGCACCTACTGAGTCTGTTTTATTTCATGAAAAAAAACACGAGTTATTAGAAATTAGTGGATAGCAAGGAAAAGTTACGTTACTGGAAACAAGTTAATGTCAAACACAAGAAAATCAAATATCAATGATACACTTATAAAAAGATAGTTAATTATTTTACTTATTAAATTTAACATGACAGAAATTTGCTGGCAGTATTGCAATAACATGCAAGTATCTGAGGGAATGAGAGTTTCTGCCATCAAAAAGCCTATATGGAAATCATTCTTCACTTCTACTGCCATCAGTTTTGTGTATTTCACTTACAGAATATGCCATCAGCTCATGGCATGACCTACTATAAGAAAAATGTTCCATTATACAGTTTTTGATTGTAATTCTTCCTGCATAGTACCCTGATATGCGTATAAAATCTTTGACATTGTAAACTACATTTTTACTTGAAAAAACAGGAGACCATATCACTTTTTTTTAAACCAGAAACACCACTGTAACAAAAGCAGAGTTACTTAAACTCTTAACTGAGTACTGAAATATTTTGCTGGAGTGAAAAATCTCTTTTACAAGGTGATTTTGCAGTAAGAATAATCCAGTATTTTTGACAAAAATTATGTCATACACCAAACCTATTCAGTAGATGACACAAAGTTTTCATACTTAGTGAAGTCAGGGAGGTTTTCCCTAGTACAAGTCAAACACACTTCCATGGGGTCAAATACAGTGCTGGAGTAACATCTGAAATTAAACTCATTTACAGCTACCACACATAATGCATAGAAATTCTTTGAACTTTTGCCTTGTTTCAGTCTTTCCACTTCTCCTTTGACTGAACACCTAAGCTATTGGGTGTTCTCACTTTGTTCCAACCATGGTGGCAGAAAGCAGCTGGCAGCACTAAGGAGACAGAAGGGCAGAACAGAATGCTGCACACTCACTGCTTCTTAGACGGAACCATGAACTAGCAATTTTAAATTGGAAAAAAATACATTTTTTTAATTCAGTGCTAGAAGTCAACCAAAAAGAGTATTTGATTGTGACCATGAGTCCTAATGACACTACTCAGAGATTTTTGGCCACTTGGTTGTTGATTTAATTGAAGCCAGAAGTTAATCTTTAATGTATATACATATCTTTAGAGTATAGAATACATGTAAATAGGAAGGTCTAGAAAAGAGGATAATAAAGTAAATAGCTCATGTCAGATCTACTCTATATGGAATTAGGAAGATAAAAACAAAAAAAGAGTTGGGAGAGGGGAATTCAGTAACTGGAAGGACAGGTGAGTTAACAGTCAAAAATATAAAAAGCAACATCTTAAGCAATTCCTTTATAGAGAAAAAAAATATTAGTTTAAAAACATGGCTAAAAATCACACGTTGTTTGTCTATATGTACACAGAAATCTTTCAAGAATTGCCATTTCCAATAATTATTATGCCTTAAACATTACCTGGCCTCCATATTTTCCAGGTAAATAATTTGAATTCCAGAATAAATCATCAGAACCATAACTCTGAGCATTCCTAACCGCTTAAATCTTCTGTATTATAATATAATATACCACTTAATATTTTGTATTTTGTATTATGTAAGTTATGAAAGGTTTGTCATGTTATAAGAATGTTTTAACAAAATAGTTTGTTAAACACTTTCGACATTTCTGAGATATGTTGGAATCCTATATCAATAAAACAGGTATGTTTCACTTTCTGTATATTTTTCAGCCCTCTAACTGCATATGAAATAATTTACTGAACCATTAGTCAGCAGTGGATTGCTTTTTGTAGCCAGAAATCAGCTATGCAGTTGCAAATTCACAAATCCAATTTTAAAGAGGAACTGAAATCAAAGTGGTAAAATAGTTGTTCTCTTCAGAGAGAAAAAAGAATACATATACTGACCATGACTCACCTAAAGAACATATAAACACCATTCAAGAATTTTCACAGATACAGTATTATCAAAGTGATCAATGTTTTATATCCAGAGACATCCAAAGTACTAACAATTCTTTAAAAAATAAATAAAGATTAATGAAGGCTGTCATTCACTGTGAAGTTAATTCACCTCAGTAAGTGCAGAGTGTTATTGTATTGGTCAGTATCAATACTGACTTTGCAAGGTATTTATTTTTCCTGATAAGCACAATTAAGTTTATTAATGGAATTGAATTACTAGCCAATGAGAGAACAAGCTTAATATAGGATCGTATATTTGCATAATTGGAGACATTTTTGTCTCTTCCCAAAGCCAACGCACACAAAAAAATCAACGTGTTAGCTAAAGCCCAGCGGAGCATTTGCTCTTTTTGTTGGGATAATTTTTCTTTGCATCCTTTGCATCCACAGAAAAAGTAAATCTAGTGATTCAAAAATCCATATGCTGTATGCATATGAAATTATTTTTGGTAATTGCTTTACTAGGTCACTAGGAAGCGTACTGCTGGAAAACTGTCCCATTTTTATGTGAAGACTGAAATCAGCTTTTTTAAATTGGTTACAAAAATTTAACTGTTCTAACCTTTAAATACAGTTCTTAAATTTGTTCTGCACATCTATCAATAAAATCACTTCATAGAATGTAATTATAATTCCCCTCTTGCAATTGAAAGAATGCCTACAGATATTCCCCGTCTGAACATCAATAGCAAAATCCAACTGGAAAATCAAAAATATATGCTGAATATTATGAAAAATTTCTTCTCCAAAAGAGCACTCTGGTGCTGGAACAGGCTGCCAAGAGAGGTGGTTGAGTCACCATCCCTGCAGGTGGTCAAGAAACGTTTAGATGTGGTACTAAGGGACGTGATTTAGGGGACGGTTGTCTGGATGATCTTGGAGGTCTTTTCCAACCTTGGTGATTCTATGATTCTGTGAATTAAAAACTGAGCATGATGCACTTTCATATATACACATATGGCACTTCCTTTTGCTAGTACTCATACATGCATTCGTTTTCTATTCCACATCAACTAGTGCAGGCATATGTCTTACTAGAGAAGGATTGATTTGCAGTATAACTAAAAAACCAACACACCTTTTGGAACAAATAATGTAAAAACTTCACACATCCCCATAAGATTTTACAGAAGGTAGTTGAAGTTGAAAAAACAAGGTCTAATTTATATGCAGTAGAGACAAGTTTAAAAAATGAAGACAGTGCTATTTTCAACCCTAGTCGATTGCTTTAGTGCGGATTGTTCAAATCCAACAATCTCCAACTCACTGAGGTGGTCTCATAACTGATACTTGTGCTCTATCTATGACAGAGGTGGCTTTGAGGCTGCATTTTCCATCTGTGCAGAAGGCATGCTTCAACATTTTTGCCTTCTTCTAGGCACCTGTCAGAATGGATCTGTCTGAGAGAATTAACTGAAACCAGGACTTCATCAAATGTCTCAAACTTTGGAACAATTAACAGTACCTACTAGGTGAGGTAATGAAATCTCTAGAAAGGAAAAAGAGTCATTACATACTTGCTATCACAAGGCCAATTCACTGACACCAGCACCCAATGGTCTCAGACAGTTGCAGCTGAAAATGACCAGAAAAGCAGCAGCAGATGGGTAAGATTTTAAGTAAATAAAAAAAGTTAAGGATGATTAATGTTAGTTTTATCTCAGAAAGGTTTTCTTCTTGACAAACAACAGACTAATAAAGTTTGCAATACAGGACATACTTTTCATACGAAAAAAAGATACTGTTAAAACTTTGACTCCAAATATATGAGTAAACTCCTGGATGCTTGCAAAGAAGAGGTAAACTTATTTTGACAAACTGGAATGGCGCTACTAAGGAATTCACAAACACATAGACCTGCATTTTTATGTAATGTGAAAATGAAACTAACACATCTTCAAAGGAAAAAATAAAACATTTTGTATAATTTGTTTGCTTATTTAACTGAAATGAAAAATACAAATACCGTACTACTTCTTCAGTATGTATTTTATTTTACTCTTGTATTGGGTTTATCTGCATCAAATAGTATTCTAATGGTTGAAGAGATATTTATTCTGATGGTTGCACTTCAGACAGAACACAGATACGTTTCCTCCAGTAAAATGAGTGCAATTTGTCTAATAAAACATACTCAGATAATTGCAACATATGTATTTCAAAGACCAGGATCTGTTCCTGATCTGCTTACTTGCATAAGACCTGAAGCTGCAAGAGAGACAAAAACTAAAAAGTTCTACAGAGCTGCTGTTCAGAGATTGAAAGCCTTTGGTGAAGGCGTGAGTCCAGGTTTGTATGTCACTCAATTAAATGAGCAAAAAGCCACCAACTTCAACTGACACCACTTTAGTGCATCTAAGGGTCTGTCCCAGGACATTCAGATACACGAGGGGAGGGTCCAGTCAATTGTAAGTATGGATACATTGAGATCACAGAGAAATCCTATGGACCTCTGGGTCTCCACAAAAGGCTACAGAAGCTACACAGAAGAATAGCTTTTCCTTTTCCTCCCCCGACCCCCCACAACCAGTTAAGAATAATGCTGCTATGAGCTCCTGATGAATATCCTCAGGACACACAGAACAAGATACACAGAAGTTAAAGGTATCAAGACAAGCATTAATTTCTGCAGCAAATTTTTTGCTCTGTGCATGGATTTCTATGGAAAGCACAGCTCTTTCAAGACCCCTCTGCCCTGTTTATTGTTTTTCAAAGGTATGCTAATTCCTGGTGTTCATGTGAGAAAGGAAGAAAGACATTGAGTTAAATCTTTTCATCCTGCCACTTCCTCACTACTTTCTAAAAATTCAGTCTCTGTTCATTTTCTCTAGGTTCTAGAAACGCTTAGAGAACATCAAAATATTACTGGTAATGTCATATCTACATCATTGCTATATGTTTTGTTAATCAGATCATGATAGGAAACCGGTAGTCCATCTGGGCTAGCATTCCAAAAAGAGTTAAATAAAGTTAGGAAAATTACTTTATAGAAACAAAAAAGGAAGTGAAAACATAAAGAAAAATATTTTTGTTTCAAAAAAAACTATAAGATCATAGAATTAATAATTCACACAGAGAACAGAGTAGGAATACAAATCTGCAAAAGCAAGGTCTGCTATGATTAGCTTAAAGAACTGGAATTAAAATAAAATAAAATAAAATAAAAATTGGCAAGTTTCTTGGCTGATCATCCAGATTTTACACTTTCTGATCATACAGAATTTACACTTTCCCAGTTTCCTTCTTACAGCCATAGAAACCTATGCAAACAAAGACTCAACTTCCTTAAATCTTGTAAGAAACACAAGGATATTCACATCATATCAGAAGTGAGATGATACCATATTTTCTTCCAACCTGCATAGCTTTCTACAGAATTGATGTGAAGTTGCAATAAACAGCTAGCATTTTGCAGTTGAGCTTCCAGTATTTTATATTCATTGTGACACCGTTAACACAGCTTTTCAGGTGCAAGAACATGGAGAACCAGGAGTAATATGGCATTAATTTCTTTAATCCTTGTTGACATTTCTACACGTGTTAGTAAAATGCATTGACAAACATACCTTCAGGAACATTCTAATGAATGCTTAACTTGCCTGGAATGGTTTTTAACTCGCAAACTGTGTAAAAGTCTCCATCCCTTTGTTACATACACATTGTTTCGTCAGTTAACAGCTATTCAAGCATTTGTTTGGTTGTTCATACACGAAAAAACTATCAAAAGAATGCTTATGGCATATTACTTCAGCAACTGGAGTCAAAAGCAAATAGGAATTTCCCAATAGAAAAACACAGCGCTCATTAATTTTTAAAAGGTAAGATTTGTAAACAAATAGCAGACAGCTACTGTAAATACGTTTTAAATTATGCTTTATATGTGTATCAATCTAAATAATATCGTTTAACCAAAATCCAATGACAATCAACCTTCATATATATGTTGACAAGATTCTCCAATGGTTTGTTACCATACAAAAGACTGGGACAAATTACTTATTTATATATACAAAACATGCTTATAAAGGCCAGCTGCAGGTATTTTTTGGAAAGTGCATTTTAATAAGGTCCTATTCAGTGAGGGAACAAATGGGGAAAAAGTAGTTTGCACTACAGAGTTTAGTGCAAGAGCTTTCTCTTTTTCTAACAACGAAATCAATCATTTGTCCAGACTGTGGGGAGTCAGAGTTAGTTACTGAAAAGAGCTCCATATATAAACAAGTCAATAACTCATTGTGTGTTATTGTTGAACTGAAGAAGTCTGCTTTCAAAAAGCTGCCCCTGCTTCTCTGAGAATGAATGTCACTGTATTCAGGGAGTGAGAGAGGGGCCTTTTGTTTCTAGCTATTGCTGACTGCCATTTATGTATGGGAAAAGAGATGTGGTTGCTTGTTGTCCCAGGAAAACCATACCATCACCACTGCACAGTTCTACATTATGGTTGCCCTGGACCTTACTTTTGTAAAGGTGTCTCCACAAGAGATTCACACATTTTATTGAATTGGTAGTATTGGTAAAAATAATTCTCATTTTAGAAAGACAAAATGCCCGAAGGTTAGAGCAGGCAAACGTGCTCGAGTACTTGATTTTATCTGTGAAAATATAAGGAATACCGCCTTAATTATATTGGCCTTAAACTTTACTGAACAAATATCAATATGTTTAATAGCTTAATAGCACAGAAGTTCTGCTTAACATATCTGTGTGCTACTCTGTATTCCTTTTCTGTAAAAGTAAAACCCACAGTTGCTCAATTATTTCAGCTCAGGCTTGGGGAAAAAAAAAAAAAGTGTTATTTTTGTTCACCTCCTCACATTGCTTCCCTACCTTCCAGTCCAACTAATTAAAGAAAGCTCCAGCTTTTGAGATTTAATAATAAAAATCAGTGGTTCTGCAAACAATCTTGTCATTCCAGAAGGGAATTTAATGGAATTACAATTATATGTGCTAAGCTATTTGCATGTGGAAGCGTTTTCAAGAGAATTCATAGGCACTGTCTAGATATGATTGTCGATAAAAATGACACAGCTTACTAAATACAAAAGAAATCTTTTTGCTCTTAAAAAGTTTACTTGATAAACATTTTATAATGACACTGAAATTGAATTTTCTTTTTTTTTGAGCTTAATACAACTGAAGCAAGAAAAAAGTCATGATCAATATACTATATACTAGTCACGGGGAACTAGTGCAGATTCACATAGGAAATAGGCTTTATCCTTATTTCAAAATACTTAGAACACCTTCTTAGATCAGAGAATGTTTCTAAAGTAAATATACACACACACACGTATATAAAAGAAACCACACCCTTTTATCACCAAAAAATTCAAGAAGCTTCAGTATTATTTAGGAAGCAGAATATAGGAAAAGACCAACAGGGAAACCCCATCAATACTTTTCCAGGGAGTAAACTCATGACTGCACTGAAAAATCCCATCTGTTATACAGATCTGCAGTTCACTGATTATCTAGTCTGCGCATTGCACTAATTCTGGATTTTCAGCATTCACTGCTCCCTGTGAGCCCTTGCGTGGCTACAGGACAGATTGAGAGGAGCACACTCTAAAGCTCATACCGACTTGGCTCAACTATGTTTTGAAACTTGACAGTTTTGAATAGTTTTCAATGAATAGTTTTTTGGGGGGATGGACTTGATGATCTCTGGAGGTCCCTTCCAACCCCTACAGTCCTGTGATTCTGTGATTCTTTTATCATCAGATGCAGAAACATTTACTTCCGTTATTAAAAAATAGATTCTGCTTACTGAAGATAGCAGATGAAACCCCTGAGTGAAAATTAGCATTGAAGAAATTAAGAAATTCAGGAAATCAGAAATCAGTAATCTTTTAAAAGAAACAGTTACTCAAGCTGAGGATGTGTTTAAAGGCTTTGTTAAAACCCATATTTGTATACATCACCTAGATTACAGTTCAGCAGCGTTCTAAGAAAAAATAATTCACAAGTGAAGGAAGCCTGTGTCTGTAATATATATCAGCTTGGTGTATTGAGTTTATGTGGTTAAGTTTTGGTGGTGGAGGGCTGCAGGGGTGGCAGAGTCTGGCAGCTGCTCCACATCAGATCAGGGCCAGCTTTAGCTGGCTCCAGTGGGACCTGGCTCTGAGCAGAGCAGTGAGCTATGAGCAACACTGGGTGTACTGTGAGAGAGAAGATTTAGGGAAGGGAAAAGCTGCTGAACAGCAGGTAGGAGAGAAGAGTGAGAAATGGGAGAGAAACAGCCCTACAAACTGCAAGGTCAGTGCAAGAGGGCAGGAAGTGCTCCAGATGGGGAGCAGATGTTCGCTGCAGCCCAGGTGAGGCCCACGGAGGAGCAGGCTGTCCCCTGCAGCACACAGGCACCACACGGAGCAGAACTCTATGTGCAGCCATGGAGAAGACCATGCAGCAGCAGTGGATGTGGCTTGAAGGAGGCTGCAGCCCAGTGAGAGGAGCCCATGGAGCAGTTCTGAAGGATGGCCTCCAAGGTACAGAGCCGTGGTGGAGCAGTGATTGGAAAGATGGAGCCTGTGGGGTGCCCACACAGGATCAGTTTGGGAAGGATGGCATTCTGTGGGAGGGACTCACATGGAGCTGGGGCAGAGTAACCATGGAGAGGCAGAGACAAAGCATTACGATCTCATCACAGTCCCCAAAACCTGTTCCACTGCACCACTTGGACGGAGGAGGAAGAGGGTGGAGGGGGAGTGAAGGAGTTTTAAGTTTGGTTTTGGTTACTCACTGCTCTAATCTGTTACAACTAATAATAGTAAACTATATTAGTCTCCCTACGCCAAGACTTTTTTTTCCTGTGAGGATAACTGGTAAACTGTTCCCTGTACTTCTCTCAATACTTGAGCCTTTTTCTCCTCTTCTTCCTTTGAGGAGAGGGAGTGAAGGAGCAGTTGCTGTGATTCAGTCGCCCGTCAGGGTGAAACCACCAGAACTGGTTCACTGATATACCATAAGAGACTCAGTTTGAGTACTAGATGACAACCATATAACCCAAATACAATATGTTATGATAATAATTCTATTACAAAAGCACAAACAAAAACTTACTTATGTCAAAGTCCCTGATGGTGACAGATAATAAGCTCAGTATTTATGTTTCAGAAGATTTACAAACGTGCTAGTTGGGGGTGAGGGGAAAGTATAAGTAAGGGAATACCAGAGAGCAAAATACAAGCAATTTAATACTGCTCTAGCCCTGCAGTGTGCTTTTTTCAGTTGGTACGTCTGTCACAAGCAATT